>NC_081558.1:151878744-151997874 GCF_022355385.1 Mustela nigripes
CTTTCTTTCTTTCTTTCTTTCTTTCTTTCTTTCTTCCTTTCCTTCCTTCCTTCCTTCCTTCCTTCCTTCCTTCCTTCCTTTCTTTCTTTCTTTGAAGGTTCTACCTCAATTGCTAAACTGTGTCAGCCCAACTGTATATTTAATCATAACTCCTCCGAGTCTGTGAAAAGAGTATCTGTTTAGAAGTTTGGCTTTATACTTGAAAACAGATGAGATTTTTTCTAATCAAATGTATTCTCAGAACCAATAATTTCTACTAGTTTCAAAGCATCTTTTAAAAAAACAAAAAGCATTTTTGTAATAACTGATTTAAGGGACTATATTACATCTACCACATTCCATTAAAACATTTAATTTCTTTTCAGACTCAATAACAAGATTCCTACAGAGTACTATCGAATGTATTTAATGATGAGCCTTTTCAGGGAGTCAGAAATGACCGAAAGTACTATTTTATATTGATTATCAGTATATGGTGTACTATATGCACAAAAATATAAGTGACTCTTTGTTTTAATTACCAAATATTGAAGTTCATTTAGACAACATGGAAAGATACATGCTCATACACTGAGAATACAAAAGTAGAATTAAAGTTAAAAGTAGTAAAATAGAACATGGGCACTGTCTTTGTTTATACCTATGGCTGGAAATTTACTTAATTTTTTTCTCTTTTTTACCCTCTTCACCCGTTTCTTCCACCTCCATCCATCACTTCTGACAACCACTAGTCTGTTCTATCTAGAAGCTTGTTTTATTTTTATTTTTATTTTTGTTTTTTTAGGTTCCATGTATTAAAAAAGAACATAGAGTATTTGTCTTTCTTTGGCTCATTTCACGTAACATAAGCCCTCTACGTCCAGCCATGTTGTCATAAATGACAAGATTTCTTTTTTTCATGGCTGAATACTACCCCATTATATATATATAATACAATGTCTTTATCCATTCATCAGTGGATGCTTGGGTTGTTTCCACATCTTGACTATCGCAGATAATGCTGCAGTAAACATGGGGTGCAAATATCTTTTTTGAGTTAGTGGTTTCATTTTTTCCAGATAAATACCCAGAATTGGAATTCCTGGATCATGTGGTAGTCCTATTTTTAGTTTTTGGAGGAACTTCCATCCTGTTTTCTATTGTGGCTGCACCAATTTATATTCCCATGACCAGCGCACAAGGGTTCCCTTTTCTACACATCCTTGCCAACACTTATTTATCTCTTAACTTTTTTATAATAGTCGTTTTCACAGGACTGCAAGGATACCTCATTGTGATTTTGATTTGGATTTGTCTGATTGTTAGTGATGCTGAACATCTTCTCACATGCCTGTTGGACATCTGTTTGTCTTCTTTGGGAAAATATCTATCCAGGTCTTCTGGATATTTTTTATTTTATTTTTTAAGATTTTATTTATTTATTTAACAGAGAGAGAGAGAGAGAGATCACAAGCAGGCAGAGAGGCAGGCAGAGAAAGAGGGGGAGAAGCAGGCTCCCCACTGAGCAGAGAACCTGATGCAGGGCTTGATCCCAGGACTCTGAGATCATGACCTGAGCCGAAGGCAGGGGCTTAACCCACTGAGCCACCCAGGAGACCCCAGATCTTCTGGCTATTTTTAAAATATTTTTTTGAGATTTTTTTTTTTTTTTAACTTCTGCCTATCTTTAAATCGGATTTTTTTTTCTGTTGAGCTGAATGAGTTCTTTATAAATTTTGGATATTAGCCCTTTAGCAAACACAGGATTTGTCAATACTTTCTCCCATTCTATAGATTGGCTTTTCATTTTGTTGATGCTTTCTGTTGTTGTGCATAAGTTTTTTAGTATGATGTAGTTCCACTTACTTATTTTACTTTTGTTGCTTTTACTTTTGATGTCAGATTCAGAAAATCACCACCAAGACCTAAGTTAAGGGTTTTACTCCTACTGTTTTCTTCTAGGAGTTTTATGTTTTCATGTTTTATATTCAAGTCATTAACCATTTTGAGTGATTTTTTTGTGTGTGTATACTGTAAGATAGTGGTCAAGTTTCATTCTTTTACATGTGGCTGTCCAGTGTTCCCAGCACCATTTATTAAAGAGACTGTCCTTTCTCCACTGTATATTTTTGGCTGCTTTGTTATAAGTTAATTGACCATATATACATGGGTTTACTTCTTGGCTCTCTATTCTGTTCCTTTTATCTATGTGTTTTTGTGACAATACCATACTGTTTCAATTATTGTAGCTTTGTAATATAGTTTGAATTCAGGGAGTATGATACCTCCAGCTTTGCTCTTCTTTCTTAAGATTGTTTTGGCTACTTAGTGTCTTTTGGGGCTCTTTATACATTTTAGGATCATTTGTTTTATTTCTATGAAAAATGCCTTTGGAATTTTGGTAGGGATTACATTAATTCTTCAGACTGCTTTTACTAATACTGATTTCTTCAGTCCATGAGCACAGAAGATCTTTCCATTTATTTGTGTCTCTTCAATTTCTTTTACTAATGTCTTATAATTTTCAATATACAGGTCTTTTGACTCTTTGGTTAAATTCACTCCTAGGTATTTTGTTCTTCTTTTTTTTTTTTTTTTTTAAGATTTCATTTATTTGTTTGACAGACAGATCACAAGTAGGCAGAGA
Organism: Mustela nigripes; assembly: GCF_022355385.1. Lineage (NCBI taxonomy): Eukaryota > Metazoa > Chordata > Mammalia > Carnivora > Mustelidae > Mustela > Mustela nigripes. Next base: position 151,881,371 of record NC_081558.1, read on the forward strand.
GAGGCAGAGAGAGAGGAGGAAGCAGGCTCTCTGCTCAGCAGAGAGCCTGATGTGGGGCTCAATCCCAGGACCCTGGGATCATGACCTGAGCCAAAGGCAGAGGATAACTCACTGAGTGACCCAGGCCCCCAGGTATTTTGTTCTTTTTGATGCAAAAAGGTTTTTCTTACTTTCTTACTTACAAAAAGATTTTTCTTACTTTCTCTGATAGTTCCTTGTATGTAGAAATGCAGCAGATGTTTGTATACTGCTTTTGCATCCTGCACCTATACTGGGTTCACTTATTAGTTCTAACAATTTTTTATGGAATCTTTAGGGTTTTCTCTATAAAATATCATGTCATCTGCAAATATTGACAGTTTTACTTCTTCCTTTCCAATCTGGATTTTTTTTTCTTGCCTATTTGCTGTAGCTAGGACTTCCAATATTATGTTGAATAAAAGTGTCAAAAGTAGGCGTCCTTGTCTTGTTCCTGATCTTAGAAGAGAGGCTTTCACTTTTCACCATTGAATGTGTAGCTGCAGGCTTATCCTATTTAGCCTTTATTATGTTGAGATACATTCCCTCTATACCCATTCTTGGTTGAGAATTTTTATTATAAGTAGATGTTGAGGGGCACCTGGGTGGCTCAGTCAGTTAAGTGTCTGTGTTTGGCTCAGGTCATGATCTCAGGGTCCTGGGATCAGGCTGTGACTCCCTGCTCAGCTAGGAGCCTGCTTCTTCCTCTGCCCCTCACTGCTGCTTGTGCTTTCTCTCTTTCTTAAATAAAGAGATAAAATCTTAAAAAAAATAAATGTTGAATTTTGTCAAATGAGTTTTCTGCATCTACTGAGATGATCATATGATTTTCATCCTTCATTTTGTTAAAATGGTGTATCACAATGACTGATTTGCAGATACTGAACCATCCTCCTATCCCTGAAATAAATCCCACTTGATCGTGATGTATATAGTCCTTTTAATATATTGTTGAATTCAGTTTGCTAATATTTTGTTAAGGATTTTTTTTTAAGTTTAAAAGTGTTTTTTTGTTTGTTTGTTTGTTTTTGTTTTTTTGTTTTGTTTTGACAGAGATCACAAGTAGGCAGAGAGGTATAGGCAGAGAGGGAGGGGGAAGCAGGCTCCCTGCTGAACAGAGAGCGCAATGCGGGGCTCGATCCCAGGACTCTGGGATCATGACCTAAGCCGAAAGCAGAGGCTTTAACCCACTGAGCCACCCAGGTGTCCCATTTTGTTAAGGATTTTTGCATCTATGTTCATCGGAGATATTGGCCTATAATTCTCTTTTCTTGTGGTGTCATATCTAGTTTTGATATCAGGATAATGCTGGCCTCATAAAATAAGTTTAGAAGAATTCCCCCCCACCCTTTTTTTTTTTTAGTGAGAGAGTAGGAGGGGGGAGGGGCAAAGGAAGATGGAGAGAGAAACTTAAGCAGGTTCCACACCAAGTGCAGAGCCCATATGGGGGTCGATCTCATGACCAGAGATCATGACCCAGGCCAAAATCAAGAGTCAGTCACTCAGCCAACTGAGTCACGCAGGTACCCCCCACTCTGACATTTTTTGAAAGAGTTTGAGAATGTTCTGGATGTTTGGGAGAATTTCCCAGGGAATCCCTCTGTTGCTGGGCTTTTATTTGTTGGGAGGTTTTTAATAACTGACTCAATTTCCTTATTAGTCATTGGTCTATTCAATTCTTTTACTTTCATCATGAGTCAGTCTCAGTAGGTTGTATGTTTCTAGGAATTTATCCATTTCTTCTAGACTATCCAGTTTGTTGGTGTGTAATTGTTCATAGTCGACTCTTATGATGCTTTAGTATTTCTGTGATACCGGTTGTAACATCTTCTTTTTCAAATCTGATTTTTTTTTTTTAAGATTTTATTTATTTATCAGAGAGAGAGAGGGGGAGAGAGCGAGCACAGGCAGACAGAATGGCAGGCAGAGGCAGAGGGAGAAGCAGGCTCCCTGCTGAGCAAGGGGCCCGATGTGGGACTCGATCCCAGGACGCTGGGATCATGACCTGAGCTGAAGGCAGCTGCTTAACCAACGGAGCCACCCAGGCGTCCCTCAAATCTGATTTTGTTTATTTGAGTCATCCCTCTTTTTTTCTTGGTGAGTCTAGCTATAGGCTTATCAATTTTGTTTATCTTTTCAAACAACCAATTTAGTTTCACTGATCTTTTCTATTGTCTTCTTAGTCTCTATTTTATTTATTTCTGCTCTAGTGTTGTTATTTCCTTTCTACTAACTTTGTGCTTCGTTTGTTCTTCTGTTTCTAGTTCCTTGAGGTACAAAGAGGTTATTTAAGACTTTTCTTTATTTTAGGTGGCTCAGTAGGTTGAATGTGCAGCTCTTGGTTTCAGCTTATGACATGAACTCAGGGCCCTGGGATTGTAGCCTCGCTCCTGCTCCCCATTCAGTGGGGGAGTCTGTTTCTCCCTTTCACTCTGCCCATCCCCCACTTGCATGTGTACGCAGGCACACTCTCTCAAATAAATAATAATAATAAAATATTTTTTTAAATGACTTCTTTTTTCTTGAGGTAGGCATTTATTATTATGAACTTCCCTCTTAGAATTGCTTTTCCTGCATCCCACAGATTTTGATATATTTCTATTTTTGTTTGTCTTAAGATTACTATTTCTCCTTTGCTTTCTTCTCTGACACCATTGGTTTTCAGTAACTTGTGTTTAAGCTCAACATATTCATGAATTTTCTAGTTTTCTGCATGTAATTATATTCTTGTTTTATACATTGTGGTAAAAAAAATTCCTCCTATGATTTCAGTCCTCTTAAATGTATTAAGACTTGTTTTGTGGCCTAACATATGATCTACCTGGGAAAATGTTTCATGAGCACATAAGAAAATGTGTATTCTGTTGTGTTTGGATGCAGTGTTCTGTATATTATCTGTCAGTACATCTGGTCTTACATGTCATTTAAGGCTAATGTTTCCTAATGATTTTTTTTTTTTAACAATACAGTATCCTTTATTATCCCTATTTTAAGAATTTTTTTATACTAATTGATTTTCTGAGTGATCTATCCACTGATGTGAGTATTAAAACCCCCTACTATTATTTTATTGCTGTCTATTTCTCCTTTCACGTCTGATCATGGTCACTTCATATATTTAGGTGGTCCTATGTTGGGTGCACTAATATTTGCAAATGTTGGTTATAAAATTGCTAGTTTGACCCCTTTATCATTATATAACACCCATCTTTGTCTCTTATTACACTTTTGTTTTAAAGGTTATTTTGCCTGATTTAAGTGTAGCTACTCCAACTCCTTTTGGTTTCCATGTGCATGAAATACCTTTTTCCATCCCTTTGCTTTCAGCTCATGTGTATCCTTACATCTAAAGTGTATGTCTTATGGGTAGCATATAGATGAGGCTTGTTTTTTTTTATCCATTCAGCCACTTTGTGTCTTTTGGTTGGAAAATTTAGTCCATTTACATTTAAAATAATTACTAACAGGTATGTACTCATTGCCATATTGTTAATTGCTTTTTAGCTCTTTTTGTAGTTCCTCTCAGCTCCTTTCTTCTCTTGCTCTCTTCCTTTGTGGTTTGATGACTTTCTTTAGTGGTATACTTAGAATTCTTTCTCTTCACCTTTTGTGTATTTACTATAGGTTTTGCTTTGTGGTTACCATGAGGTTTATATATAACAGCTTATATCTTTAACAGTCTATTTAAGTTGATAATGACTTAAGTCTGATCCCATTCTAAAGCTCAGCATTTTTACTATCCCCCCTCATTTTATGTTTTTGATGTCACATTTTACATCTTTTTATCTTGTGTATCCCTTAATTAATTATTATAATTACAGTTATTTTTACTACTTTTGTATTAGTAGTATAAGTGATTAATCCATTACCTCTACTATATATTTACCTTTCCAGTGAAATTTATGCTTTCATATGTTTACTTGTGATTGATTAGTGCCTTTTCTTTTCAGTTTAAAAGAAATCCCTTTAACATTTTTTATAAGGCCAGCCTAGTGATGATGAACTCCTTATGTTTTGCTTGTCTGAAAAAACTGTTTCCTTCCTCCAAATCTTTTTTTTTTTTTTTAAGATTTTATTTTTTTATTTGACAGACAGAGATCACAAGTAGGCAGAGAGGCAGGCAGAGAGAGAGAGAGAGAGAAAGAGAGAGAGAGAGAGAGGAGGAAGCAGGCTCCCTGCTGAGCAGAGAGCCTGATTCGGTAGGTACTTGATCCCAGGACCCTGAGATCATGACCTGAGCTGAAGGCAGAGACTTTAACCCACTTAGCCACCCAGGTGCCCCCTTCCTTCAATTCTTAATGATAACTTTGCCAGATAGAGTATTCTTGGTTGGAAGTTTTTCTTTCAGTGCTTTGAATATATTGCAGGCCACTCCTTTCTGGCCTGCAGTTTCTGGTGAATAATCTGCTGATAGTTTTATGGAGGTTCCCTTGTACATAAAAGTTGTTTTTCTCTTGCTGTTTTCAATATTCTCTCCTTGCTTTTAACTTTCAACATTTAAATTATAATGTGTTTTCATGTGGACCTCTTTAAGTTCAGCTTATTTGGAACATTACCAAGAATGATCCTAGGGAAAGCTGTGGACTTTAGGTGACACTGATGTGTCAACGTAGGTTTATCAGTTGTAATAAATATACCCCTCGGTAGGGGATGTCAACAATGGGGAAGGCTATGCATGTTCTGCAACAGTGGGTTCCTACAAACTTTGCTCAATTTTGCTGTGCACCTACAACTGCTCTAAAAAATAAAGTCTATTAAGACAAAACAAACCAAAACTGTTTCAATCTAGCCACAGAGGGTCACATGAACTGAAAATATTTTGCATCATTTACAGGAGAGAAAGATTAACTCAGGGATCCCAAACACCATTTCCTTGAAATAATTTGCATACAAATAAATGATTTACATACTGACAGAGCTATAGATCCCAGGACATCCCATGCTCCATCCCATTATCCTTTATTTCTTAGATAATTAGAACTAGTGGGGCCCTAGAGACTCTAGAATACACCTGAGTTAGCGTAAGAGGTGAGATGTAGTGACAGAGACATCCAAATTAATCCAACAAACATTGACCTTGGTGCAGGACAAGATAGTAAGGGCACACAAACACATGCAAGTACATACCTACAACCAGAGGCCTGGAGAGTTCTGTTATCATATAACACCTTGGTACACTGGGATAGGGTGGTGGGATAGAAGGCAGATCGCAGCAAGGTCACACTGCAGGACTTTTAGTTTCTTAATTGATTTCCATAATCCTCATTTTTATTCTTATATAAAATGGGATGATCATAACTATCATGGAGAGTTGTGAAGACTAAGGGAGATGACATCTATAAGCGTTTGGCCAATTTTTGTACATCAAACTGTGATCTTGTACAAGTTACCAAATGTCTGGGAAGCTCAGTTTCCCATCTGTAAAATGGAAGTAATAGAAATGCCTTTCTCTAGTGCTTTTCCATTGGTCACTTTTGGAAGTCGAGCAGCAGAACTACCTTCCTAAACTTGAGGAACTTCCCTATACGTGAAGGAGGGGAGTTCCTTCTTTATGGACAGGAAGCAGAGTCACTTCTCACCAGGGGACAAAAAAATAGCACTCGGTCGTGGCTCTCAGGTCCCCTGTGAACCCTCCGCACATTTTATTTTTGGTAAAACCAAACAAAACCCCTTCATTTCCTAGCCTCCCTCACCACTGAATATGGATATAATCTTAATTCTGTCAACAGGCACACCAGTCTGATTCAGAAGTGAGTTACTTGAGGAAACTGTCTGGGCCTAAGACAATCATTCTGGCTGGTACTTCTGGGGAAGTAGAGGCTGCTCTTTCCTGGGTCCAGGGGCAAGCATGGCAGCTTCCTAATCTCAACTGTGGCAGGATCTCCCTTACCGGGCCTTGTGTCGTTGCAGGTGTTTTCCCGAAAGCTCAGTCCATAGCCTCGTTTTCAACAATCCCAGTGATTCTGTGAGCTATTTAATCTGCCTTACTAAGTCCCCAGCTGCATCAGTTTGTGGCATGGATTCCATTGTTGGCAACTAAGAACCTCTTCTGTTACCTTGTCTTTTCCAGTCTTCTTGACAGCTTGGCCAATCAGAACCTCACTCCTGGGTCTTCAAAGCTGGAACCAGCCATTCAAAGAAGCAGAGAATGCATTCTGATGGAAGCTTAGCATCAGCAACATCCAGCCCCCAGCGATGGCATTAGCCATGGTGCCCACCCCTGTGTCCAGTGACCTGGCAAGGGCAGAAGTATCCACAACTGGTTGTATTTGGGGCACGATTCCAGCTGTCGTTCTGCTCCCCTTTGTTATTGTTGTTCCTGCCTGTGTTTTTCTGAATCTCCTCCAGACTTCCCAGTCATTCTGTGACTTACCGATTTCCTTTCTTTTTGAGTCTGGTCATACAGTGAATTACATCAACTGAATTGTGAATGTGTACTAGCTTTGCATTCTGGGGATAAATCCCACTTGGCCATAATGTATGACCCTTTTAAGACATTGCAGGGTATCATTACATCTATGTTTATGAGGGATACTGGTCTGAGCTTTTTTCCCCCTTGTTATTGCTTCCTGGCTTTGGCATCAAATTCATGCTGGCCTTCAAAAGTGAGTTAAGGTTTTCCCTTTTCTTCTATTTCTCCTATTTTCTGGAAGAGTATATATAATATTGGTATTATTTCCTCTTTAAACGCTTCATAGAATCCATTGGTGAAGTAATCTGGCCCTGGAGTTTTCTCTGTGAAGAGATTTTTAAATAGAAATTCAATTACTTCAATAGATACAGACCTATTTTCTCTCTTTTTTTAGTGAACTGTGGTTGTTAATATCTTTCAAGAGATTTGTTATTTCTTCTAATTGTTTTAAATATTGGCATTAAGTTTTCTATAACATTTCTTTTTTTTAAAAAAGATTTTTTTTTAATTTATTTGAGATTGAGAGAGTGAGAGAAAGCACGAGAGGGGAAAGGGTCAGAGGGACAGGCAGACTCCCTGTCAAGCAGGGAGTCCAATGAGGGACTTGATCCTGGGACTCTAGGATCATGACCTGAGCTGAAGACAGTTGCCCAACCGCCTGAGTCACCCAGACGCCCTGTAGTATTTCCTTATCATTCTTTTAATACATGTGGACTCCATAGTGGTCTCACTTCTTGTGTTTCTGATAGTGGTAATTTGGGCCTTTTCTTTCCTTTTTTGCCTATTTAGTCTGGCCAGCAGTTTATCAATTTCATCAATCTTCCCAAAGAACCAGCCTTTGGTTTCATGTATTTTCTTGCTTTGATTCCACTGATTTTTGCTCTGATCTTTAACTCTGTCCTTTCTTCTGCTTACTTTTGCATCTGCTTCTTCTCTTTTTCTAGTTTCTTAAGGTGAAGGTTAAGCTCATTGATGTGCTACCGCTTGTCTTGTCTGATGTAGGCCATTAGTGCTGTGAACACTGAAAGTGCTGGTAGAGCTGCATCTTGGACATTTGGCACTACAGCATTTTCATCTTCAGGCAATTCAAAATGTTTTGTCCCTTTAAGATACTTTTTTCCTTTGAATCATAAATTACTTAGAATCATGCTATTTTGTTTCCAAATATTTGGAGATTTCCCAGTCATTATTCCATATCAAATTCTAATTTAATTCCATTGTAGTGAGAGAACATTCCTTGCCCTCAAATTGACAGTTCTCACCATCCACTTGTCTGAGTGCCCTCGTAGCCCACCATGAACAAGTCAACCCTCCTCCTGCCTTGACCAGAGTCCACTGGGCAATGACAAACCAGATGGAGGACAGATCTATGCCTAGGATAAAGGAAATGCTAATGGACAGGCACATGCTCAGCATAATACTTCTAACCAAAGTGTGGCTTTGAACAGAAAGGTACAGGGAGCTTTGCTTACAGGAGAGGATGTTAACAGCAATTGGCTCAGGTGACATTACTTCCCCCATTGGGTCCCAGAATGAGAAAGCCTGGCACTGGAGGTGAGTCGAGCACAGATGAGTCATGACAGACAGCGGTAAGGAGACCAACAGATGAGTAGACACATTAGTTGGAAATGGCTGTTATTGTAAGTCTCTGAGATGTGGCTGTTTGTTGCACAGCAAAACTGACTAATGCATCAACATCAGCTGAACTCTTGCCCGTAAGGCACCATCCTGAGCATTTACAGGTCTTCTCCCAGTAGATCTTCACACTAACCGTGCAAGGCCCTGTTTCAGCCAGGGTTTTCCATCATAAACATCAGAAAGGTACTCTGCGCACAAAAGCAAGTACAAAGGAAGGCTTCTGCTTCTAGCCAAGATGGAATTACAGAGTCTGGATGTGCCCTCCCATCTGAAAGAACGCGTGGCCCTGGGTGGATAAATGAATGGCTTTCTCCAGTCTTCAAGGTGCCATTTTGTATTAGGGGCCCGAGTCTTATTCCTTATCATTGGTGCAGGAAACATGGCTTCCATGACACATCTGAGAAAATCAACTTGTCTTTGGGGGATGCTAGTCCCTTTCCTTCTTCGTCCAAGAATCTACCCCACTTACCCCAGCTGGAATGGTTCTGTTCTTCAGTGAACTCTAGCAACATTTATTTCAGGGCATTTCACTTGGCAATGAATTGTAGGCTGTCTCAAAATACGTTTTCTGTTACATTATTTAACTACTATGTGCTTTGACGATAAAGGAACTTAGATTTCCCATGTGCCTACTCTGTGCATCTACATGTAGTAGCTATGCTAAAGCTGGGGATGACCTCATGATGTAGGGACTGGTGGCTCTGTTTTCCAGGTGAGGAAGTAGAGGTACGAAGAGGTAAAGTGACTATTCAGGGTCAAGGTCACATAGCTAATGAGTGCAGCTCTGGGACTTGAATCAGGTGTGTCTGCAATGCCTTATGCTTATTTTGGGTCCTCAGTGGGATTTTATGGTCCTGGAAAACAGGGACCATGTCTTACCTTTCTTTGTATCATCCACAAAACCCAATACAGAGACTGAGCACGGGGTAGGTATTTAAAACATTAACTTTTCTTTTTGAAGAGAGAAGCATGCGACTGAGGGTTCCTGAGTCCCACAGAAGTATGGGGTGTGGTACGGGAGGACACACGTGTCCTCTGGGCTCTCATTTCTCTGGGGTCTCATCTTCAGAGCTGGCTGCTGGTACATTACACTGGGGCTCCTGGGTGGCTGAGAGGGGATGTGGTGTATAAATCGGGCTTTGCCGGGCCACAAAAGTAAATCCATGAAAGTTGCTAAAGGAGAAGGGAACTCTCACTTACTGAGTGTCCGTGTGCTTGGCTTTCATCGCTCATGACCTTCTCAAAGGTATATGATATCTTCCGTGGCCAGGATTTCCGATGTTTAACAGCCAGCATTATACAGCAATAAACAACAGAACTGGAAGATGAATACAGGTCTGTCTGCCTCCAAAGCCTTGATTGTTGCCACTACCCTTCACTACTGACATGGAGAGCACCCCTTCTGCTGAGTGGAAGCCAGGTCAGGCTACCACTGAGAATGGCTGGCCTTGAGCCAACAGGAAATTAATAATTTGGAATATATTCCACGCACACGGCTGAAAGATACCTACTCTGCACCACCTGATCTATATTGCCACTTGAGTTCTTTTTTCTTTTCTTTTTTACCTTTTTTTTGATCAGCTATTACCTGGGTGGTAGTCAAGCATTTCATCTTTTTCATTGAATTATCTTATTACGTTCTTGACAGAGTCTCTCATTCCCTCTGAAAATAAAGTGGTTTAAGATGAAAACTGCAATTACAATGCCATCTATTAAAGGGATTTCGGGATTCCTGTAGTGTTAAAAGGAATTATGTAATTGCCAATTAAAGAAAAGCATGCTACTGCCTAAAACCATTGATTAGAAGCATATTTAGAAACATTCTCGGGGCGCCTGGGTGGCTCAGTGGGTTAAGCCGCTGCCTTCGGCTCAGGTCATGATCTCAGGGTCCTGGGATCGAGTCCCGCATCGGGTTCTCTGCTCAGCAGGAAGCCTGCTTCCCTCTCTCTCTCTCTGCCTGCCTCTCCGACTACTTGTGATTTCTCTCTGTCAAATAAATAAATAAAACCTTTAAAAAAAAAAAAAAAAAAAGAAACATTCTCAGCAACATCATGGACAGGCTCCCACCCTTTCTCTGAAAGCAAAATGACCTGTGTGAGGCTCAGGGAGGTTAAGAACTTGTCCAGGGTCGCAAGGCTAGTATTCTCTTGACACTGAAGAGTGAATATTTGAAATGCATTATCCGGGGAGCTGGTACAGACCAGAGTATATAAGATTCTAGAAGGTCACAGCGGATTTCATGGACAACATGCTTCTAGTAGGCTTCCCTGGCTCAGGCCTTTAGCGTCTCTTTCCTGGATCTTGGCAGTCCAATCTCCTTTCTGCACTGCATTCCCTTCCCATAGCGTTTACCAGATAGCACCCTGAGTGACTGCCAGCCGTAATTATTGGTTGCCCACCAAAACACCTTCCCCAGCCTTTCTACATGAACAGAACAGTAATTTTCATTCAGTGGCAACGTACCCAGCCTCAGGGACAAATCTGACAGGTTTCAGCCACTTCTGGCAACTACATGAGTAAATATAGAAGACTTGTATTTTACTTAATAGATTTGGTTTTCTGTAGTAGCATGAGTATAAGAATTCTGGAACTATTTTCTATGCTTTTAGGTCCAAATAAATAAACAGATATACTTACGTTGGGAATTAGATCACCCTACAAGAAAGGAAAGACAACCATGAAATGGACATACCAGGCAAACCCTACAGAGTTAGCTTGGAATTAGAGACACCAGGGTTTCTAGCTTCATCCATGAAAAGGGCTAGAGACACCAAGGCAGCTGGCAACAAGCACACTCTAGCACGTAATATTTTCAGTTCTTAAAAATCATTCCTTGCTAAAAGGAACCAGAGACCCTTAAGAAATGGCTGATTCAAGGACAGGGACAAGGAAAGTACAAGATGAGTCTGGAACATCAGACTGTGACCGAATAAGAAATACTAGGAATATATCAAAATTACACAGGAAACACCTGAAGGCATGAAGCATCCAAATAGATGCCAATAATGGGTTATAATCAGTTGAGTATCATGAGAATTGGTAAGTCCGTACAAATGTGTACATCCATACTCAAAGGACAGCTCTTCCTTATTGTAGAATGCCAAGATACAGCATAAATGCGGAGGAAAACCACCATCCTATAAGGAAGCCAGGCAAGAGTCCTCAAGGATTACAAAAACATGTGGCTGGAAGTCTGTTGAGGAACAAGATATTTACAGTCTCAACAGATCTCTCTAAAAAATAATTATTAATTAGAAAAGGAAGGTAGAGGGGCGCCTGGGTGGCTCAGTGGGTTAAGCCGCTGCCTTCAGCTCAGGTCATGATCTCAGGGTCCTGGGATCGAGTCCCGCGTCGGGCTCTCTGCTTGGCAGGGAGCCTGCTTCCCTCTCTCTCTCTGCCTGCCTCTCTGTCTACTTGTGATTTCTCTCTGTCAAATAAATAAATAAAATATTTAAAAAAAAAAAAAAAAGGAAGGTAGAGACTTGGCAGACACCATTTTAATAAACCAACCAATGTCAATGTCACCAGTGATGGGACAAAGGGATACCGTTGCCTCCCAATACGTTGCCCTGAGAAGAACGTAATATTACTTCTGTAGCATTCTGGCCAGAAGGACACAATGTAAAGTTGATAATGAGAAAATATGTGACCCAAACGGAGGGACATTCTACAAAACAACTGGCATGACTGTACTCTTCAACCTGTCAAAGTTAAGAAAGAAAAAGAAGGGATATCTCAGATTAGAGGAGAAGACAGAGCTCTGGAGGCCTGATAACTTAGTGTAACACAGGACTCTGGACTGGATCCCAGACCAGAAAAACATTTGTTACAAATTGCTTTATTTGGCTTAAATTTTTTTTTTTTTTTTTGCTTTATTTGGACCCTCCCTGATTTGGGGGGTGGGGTGGGTGGCCTGGGAAAAGCAGTGGACCATAGACCAGGTGGGCATACCCTGTGGTATGTGTGCATGCATTGTGGGACATCCTGAGTTGTGGGAAGGCCAAGATGCTGAGACAGCATCTTTGTTGTGGCTGGCTGGTTGTCCTGTGTGTCTGTCTCCCCTTCCTCATTCAGGCCTCCTCCCTGGCTCTGTCTCAGGGTGCACGACAGCTCTCCTGCCCTTGTCTCTGGCCACCTTGGCCAACTCATCTCATCCCTTCTTCTTCCTGCTCTGCAGAGCCATTATGGTCAGCCACCTGGTCTCATTCAGAGTGGTCGAATTTGGTTACATTTCTCCCCTTCTCTGTGTGGGAGAGACCGGAACCCTGGTGGGCCAGGCTGAGAACACCCATGCACCAGCTGAAACACGTAACAGAGCTCCCGGGCTGAGGTTGAATGAGAAGCAGCAGTCTTACAGAGACCAGCTTCTCTTTGCACTTTGAACAATTCGTCCCTACCTAGCCTCTCACTGGAGGCTTAGGGCCACCTGTACAGCGGGAGGAGTAGTAGCCTCACTTCACAGGGAAGGAGACTCAGGCTCCCATGGCCTTCCCCACTGCCCTTCAATGTGCAGGAAAGACAGCCCCTTGCTTACAGGACACTGGAGGTCTCACAGGAGACTAGTAAGTTGGCCGCTGCCACTTGCCAGCTGTGTGACATTAGTCAAATCATTTGCCCTCTCTGAGCTTCCATTTCCAGGGCCCAGCTGTGATAATATTTCCTGCCTCACTGGGTCATTAATGATGTTCACATACACATCAAAGGTAAGATTCTTCTACAAGGCACTCATTCGATTTCTTTAGCTGCGAAGACAGATCTGCCCGTTGGTGATTTTTCTTTCTGAATGTCTTTACTAACCCATTTATTTTGAAATATTAAAACCTAAATATTCAAAACCTCATGTTATATGTATAAATACAAAAGGAACTATTTCTTCCCAATTATTTGAAACCAGTCTTCTCCTCCTCCATTTCTCCTACTTCCCTTCCTCTATGTATGACCACACACCCTCAGTTCGTGAGTCCTCCCTGTGCTTGAGTCTAACTTGGAAAAAATCCACAGAAGGGAACCCTGGTGCACTGTGGGCAATGCAAACTGGCACAGGCACTGTGGGAAACAGCATGGAGTTTCCTCAAAAAATTAACAATAAAACTTCCATGTGATCCAGCAGTTCCATTTCTGGGTATTTAGCCAAAGGAAAAGAAAACACTATCTCAAAGACATCTGCACCCCCATGTTGATTGCCACATTTTTATCTACGAGACGTGGAGACAAGTGAATAAAGAACATGTGGTATGTACACACACAGTGGAGGACTATCCAGCCCAAGAAGGAAATCCTGTCATTTGCAACATGGGTGAACCTTGAGATCATTATGCTGAGTATCACGTCAGATAGAGAAAGACAAATACTGTATGATCTCACTTCTACGTAGAATGTAAAAAAGCTGAATTCATGGCCAGGTGGCTGGGGTGATGGTGAAATAGGTGAAGGGGTTTAAGAGGACACTTGGGTGATGAGCAAGGAGTCATGGATGGAATTGTTAAATCACTAGATTGTACACCTGAAACGAATAACACACTGTATGTCTATGATACTTCAATTAAAAATCAAGTTAAAATTAAAAATAAAAAAATTTTTAAAGCTGAACTCACAAAAGTAGGGAATAGAATGGAAGTTACCAGGGGCTAGGGGTGGGGGAAATGGGAATATCAAAGGGTACAAATTCCCAGGTTTAAGATAAGTAAGTTCCGGGGAGCAAAGGAATGGCATGGTGGCTGTAACTAACAGTGACTTATTGTGTAATGGTTGTTAAGGGAGTAGATTTCAAATGTTATCACCACTCCCCAAAAATGGCAATCCTGTGAAAGGATGAAATAATTTTGAATATGACTGGGTATCAAATCATCACATTGTACACCTGAAACTTGATGTAGGTTTCATGTCAATGTCTCGGTAAAGCTGAGAAAAAAGGGAAGAAATCCAGAGTCACGGCAAGGAAATTCTGTGAGAGAGAGAATTTGATTAATGAATGGACCTAAGTGTATTACGCGGACTGATGTCCAGAAAGGAGGAAGAAGAAGAAGATTTCACAGAAGACAGAATTAACTTTGCATAAAATTCTCATAAATCCAGACACACTTGTGCCCTGGGCCTGGTCAGTCCACACCCAAACTCAGAGCTCTCCCTGTTGAGGAAACAGTGCCAAGGCCAGTGTGAGCGGCAGGGGAGTTTAGCTGCATGTCCCTGGGGCCATCCTGTCCTCTGTCCTCCGCAGTCCTGCCCCACAGCCCCCCTTCAACGGTCTCCACAGGGGGCTGGCTATGGGCCCATCTGGGCTGGGCTGGGCGGGAAAGAGGCCGCCAGGCAGACACAAAGCAGGGGCCTGACCCGGGCCCCAGAAGGCTCCCTGCATTGTTCTGAGGGAGGCCCCGGGGCCGCCCTGAGGCTGGGGAGGGGGTTAGGGAATGGTAGCAGGCTGGGCTCTGATGGCAGGCCGCACCCCTGGCCAGACAGATGGTGAGAAGGGCGGGGGAGATTACACAAAAGATACAAAGGCACTAGGGCAGTCTCCACCCAGAGCCTGGACCTCAGACTGGCTTGACACAGCAGGGAGGAGAGGGTGGGGGTGCCTTTTGTTCTTGCCTGCGTGAGCTGGGAACAAACCAGTTTCCTCACTGCAATTTCACAGCAAAATTCTGAGTCCCATTTTACGGATGAGGAAACTGGGTCTAAGAGATACTTATCTGAGGTCACACACTCGGAGTTGAACCAAGCAGTCTGTTTCCAAAGCCTATCTTCTTGATCTTGTTCACCGATTCTTTCTATATGGTAAATATTGCGCTCTTGGCCACCTGTACAGGGCTTCTATCCAAGATCACAAAGACAAAACACTAAAAATTCCTTAACCTGTGTTCTCAAAACCCAGAAAACATCAGAATTCCCAAGGGAAACAAATGAACCAAGCTGCCAAAAGGCTTGACTTAGAGACATTCGTATCACAATAAGTGTGTGTTTTCAGATGTTTGAAACCATTGTTTTTTAAAGGGAGAGCATTTGGGACCACACATAGTTGTGAACAACGGAGGGCTCCATTCAACAGATCTTGCAACTTTCTAGAGGTGGCCCAACCCGTGGCTCGAGGCACTCCTCTCCAGGGTTTTTGCCAATTCTAGGCAAAATTCAAGGGCTCCCTAGTACCACCCAGAAGGATGGATGGGAACATGAGGTGGCTGTCAAACAGCACAAACGAGCTTACTCAAGGGGTGCCTGTTACTCCGTCTCCACGGAAAGGAGTAGAAATAGATCCTTCAGAGTCGGGAGAACAACTGAGTTTGTCATATTACTGAGTTTCGGAACTTTGCGGACCTCACTGAATGCTCAGGTGGGCCGCATCAACTCCGCTTTGCAGGTGAGGAATGGGAGCTGGAGATGGGGAATTGATGAAGGGATATGTGCTTTCTCTGCCAAGAATCCTGTCCCCCTTCAGACAATAGCAGCCCAGTTGTCCCTCCCCCACTCACAGTATACTGTGAATGGGGAGAGGCTGCTGGGATCCCAGGATGCACACCCGATCTAGCCAGGCCCCTCCCTATGTTCAGTTCCTAGGACTCAGTGACTGGCTCAGGGGTGTGCAGGAGACCCAAGTCAGCCAACGACATTCAATCCAGGGGGGTTCTGTTGGTCTCTTGGACAAGCAGAGCCCTCTCTCTGGAATGCAGAAAGGACGGGTAGGTAGTTGGCCTCAAGAGGTTTTGGGCATCTGTGAAGATGAGCCTTCCTGAGACTGAACCAGAAAGAGTAGGATTGCAGATGAGCGAGATCCTGTCCCAAGGTCCTCTGAGTTACGGCTTGAAGCTTTCAGGGATGTGAGCAAAGCAACACCAATTTTGACTAAGACCATTTTCTTTTTGTTTTTTTCCTGTTACTTCCTTAGTTTTCCTTCTCTTCTTTTTAACATCAGGTACAGATGGTGGAGCTAATTATACTCCTCAGTTATAACTCATTGTCATCCGTCATTGGACGACCCCAGCAGGCAGAAAACCGGCAGTGGGGGAAGACATACTTCCCAGCCTCCCTTGCAGGGAACTAGGGTATGTGACTGAGTCCTGGCCATTCTTCTTTCCTCTGTCCTATCTCTATCCACTCACATTTCCTCCACCCCCCATCATTCTAAATTAAATTCTAGACGTCTTAACATTTTACCCTCAGGTAACAAGTTTTAAAAACATTACCACAATACCATTATCACACGCACAAAAATTATAGTAATTTCTTAGAATCATCTGAGTTCTTTTGTTTCTTCAGTTGTGTTCAAATTTCTTTTTATAGTTGGTTTGTCCAAATCACAATCCAGTTATGTTCCTTTTGCATATGCCTTACATCTCTTAATGTCTTTTAATTATATTTTAATCTACAATGATACGTTTTTTCATTCTTTACCCCACATCATTTACTGGAGAAACAGAGTCATTCATTTATACTGTAGAATTCCCAATGTTCTGGATTTGGTGCATTATATCCTCATAGTTCGTTCTTTCTTTCTTTCTTTCCTTCTTTTCTTCCTTTCTTCTTTCTGATTTTATTTATTTATTTGAGAGAGAGAAAGAGAAAGTGTGAGCAGGGGGGAGGGGCAGAGGAGAGGGAGAAGCAGACTCCCTGTTGAGCGAAGAGCCCAATGCGGGGCTCCATCCCAGGACCCTGAGATCATGACCTGAGCTGAAGGTAGACACTTAACCAACTGAGCCACCCAGGTGCCCTTTTTTTTTTTTTTTTAAAGATTTTATTATTTATCTGAGAGAGAGTGTGAGAGAATGTGGAGGGGGAGGGGCAGAGGGAGAGAGAAAACGTCAGCAGACTCCCTGCTCAGCACCAAGCCCAACGTGGGCCGACACTGGATGGATCCCAGGACCCTGAGATCAGGACCTGAGCCAAAGTCAGACACTTCACTGACTGAGCCCCCCAGGCACCCCTTGCAGTATTTCTTAATACCTCCAGCCTTGTGTTTTCTGTCAAGTAACTGGAAGACCTAGAGGTGTGGTTTGACTCAGGGTCAATTCTGAGGGGACAAGAATCCTTCAGAGAGGTGCTGTGTATTTGCTACAGGTCCCGTCTGGAGGCACATCACGTGGGGGTGCTCTACGTTGGGCGATGTTGACATTTCTCTGGGGGTTCAGGTAACAATCTGATTTACCCACTTTATAGTTTCAGTAGCACTGATGGCTGTGGTTTAGATCCATAATCCCAATCTGGTTGGAAAATGGAAGTTTTCTAGCTCAGTCATGTTTCTTTGCTCTTACTGGCCAAGATTCTTCCATAAAGGTGAACTTTTCTCTATTAACTCTTTGATCACTCTGGACTGTAGTTCATCTGGTAAAGACAGGACAAATGGCTGTTTCTCTCCTTTTATTTACCTGTTTTCAGAATAATGATTTATTCCCTACCAAACAAACACATAAAAGCCCACCATAAGTTTCTGATGAGTTTCATGTAAAGAGGATTTAAAGTATATATGATATATCAGTGATTTGTAATCATTTTTCTGTTGGATGCTCAAACTGTCTCTTCTTTAGCCCCAGCAAGTCCCCTCAAAATGGACTCCATTTCCTTTCCACAGGTCCTGGTAGCCCGATGGCTTCCTCGCTTTCTGACACAAGATGTCCTAAGCTTATCTTGCCCATATCCAGAGCCAGAGCTCTGCAGTCAGTCATTTCTCCATGGAGCCTTGGTTTCTTTGATGGTAAATGGTGTTTCAAAGAACACAATCATTTTAAAAGCCCTTTCCTGTGGAAGTGAAGCAGACAAGCAGTTCCCATAATCACTGGTCAGATCTTTTCTGGAGCAACCAGGGGAGACAGATGCTGCAAAGCAACCTCACCACGTTCAAGATTTTGGCCTCTGGCTGGCCTTACCGGAAGAGACCATGGAGAAAAGCCCAGAAAAACCCAGCCCAGCTGTCTTCGCATCCTTCCCGCAGAGCAACTGGCCAAGAGTTGGCAGGTGTGAGGCGAGTGTTTTCCTGAGACCTGGGTCCTCTGCTGACCAAGCTGATGTCTGAAGTGAAGTGTGTGACTGGAGATTTCCTCACGGAGTCCCCTGCCCTAGTGCTACTGCTCCGTGTGTGACTGGGCATGTATGGGTGGAGGGGAAGGTTGAACAGTCTTAGGGGCTTGTGGTAAGGCCTTCCCAAATAATTTAAACCTCACAGCTATCTGAGTTGTTAAGTACTATTTGTACCCTCATTGTACAGATGAGGAACGTTGAGGCCGATGGTGGTTAAGGTCACCACACAACAAGTAAGTGGACACACAGCATCATAACCAGGGTGTCTGGGACTTTGTGGTCGTGATCTCCCTAAGCCCGGGGAGAGGGGTACATCTACAGTCAAAATCCCTAGCAGCAGCAGTAGCAGCAGCGGCAGGAGCAGCACCAAATGAAATTTCTAAACACCACCCCGATGTCAATTCTCCTCTTCTTGCTTTCAGAACTCTGATTTTATTCTGGAGAATGATGCACACAGTAGAGGACTACATTTCTCAGTCTCCTTACATGCCCCCAGCTGGGGGCAGCCAGTCAGATGGAAGAAGCTGTCTGATGGGCTGTCTGGGTGCTCCTCATCAAGGGACAGGCAGCTTGGGGGTGCCCCATTGCCCTTGCCTCATTCCTAGCTCCCTTCCTACACTGTGGCCAAGATGCCCGGGCTCCAGGTCCTCTTGGATCATAGAACAGGTCTGAAAATGGAAGGCTGGCACCAAGAATAAGGGAACAGAAAGATAGAAGGAGTCTGCGTCCCTGAGGACTGAGAAGTTGCCATGCCTGCCTGCCTGTGACCACAGTTCTCTCCTGGTTCTCACATTAATCATGAATCTCTGGGTTCTCTTTCCAACCAGGCCCTGACTTTCGAGCTCCCACAGCCATCTCCACATGGTCCAGTTTTAGCTAGAATTCTGATTAGTCCATATAGCAGAACCCAAACCACCCCCATCCTCAGTAGCTGATCACCTCGATTTCTGATCAGCTTTCTGATCCCCACCTTCCCTCAGGGGATGTCTGGTTCCCCTGGCCTGCCTTCCGCCAGAAACCTGTTAGATCAGTGAAAGCAGAATCCTCCTCACTCCCAATGTGTGCTCTTAACAATTTTTCATCCACTGCCCTCTACCTTGCTCCTTGGCTGTAAAGTCCCACTTGTCCTCGTTACATTCAAAGTTGAGCCTGGTCTCCCTCCCCTACGACCAAATACAGGAATGGAATTGTCACTGGTGTTGTGACTTCTGAAATAGCAAATGTTTCCAGGTAAAGTTTCAATAATAATGAAACAAAGCATAACCGTACCCTGATTGGCAGAGTTGGATGAGTTTCCTGAAAACACGATACTAAAAACCACACAAAATTCTTTACATATAAAACAGGAGTTCTTGGGTGAACTACTTACGAACAGCTTTTTCACTGACATCATTTCCTGGTTGGACACTGAGAATTCGTGTGGGGTATAGGACAACTCTGTTGGATGGTGCTGGCCCACACATTGCAGGGGACAACCAACGACCCTCCAGCCACATCCGTCATAACTGCTCTCCAGTCAACCTAAACACTGAGCACAGCTCAGACTTCCTCAACGCCCCCTAGTGAGTGGGAGTGTCCTGGCTGGAAACTTCTGGCAGAATGCAGCTCTCTGAAGGGCAGACAGACATCAACACAGCAGCTCCAGAAGGAGAGCAGAGTCACCACGGTGAGAGTAGTGCCTTCTACTTCATGCACTTTCGGGATCCCAGGGATGACTCTGGAGGGCGGGTAGTACTGTCCCCCTTTGCAGGATGAATAAGCAGAAGACACGGGGAAATTCTTGGTGCTAACAGAGCTGTGCTTTGAGTCCCTCAATGACTTAAATTCCAAATTGCTAAGAGATCTAAGAGTAAGGAAAGAATTATCAATACAAGTGTTTCTGTTTTATAAATGAACACCTAGCCAACACTGCACATTTTTCTTGTAAGACGCTTGCCACTTGAACTTGGGTTGGTTAATTAACCCTTGGATGATATGATATTATCATCTAATGATGCTCTGCTTGCATTGTAAGAATAGAGAGAAAATGCCTTTGTGGCAGATCCCCACTAATGACCATTCAGCCCAAAAGGCAATACCGACGAGCAGGAACTCTCTTTAGATTCAGTCCTACAGCCAGCCGTTGGCTGGTACTCTGTTGCAAGAAGGAACTTATTACAGCAGTTCCCAAAAACAATGACATGGGAAGTATCGATATGAAACACACAAAAATTCATATTTCCTCTACAAAAAAAAATCGACCAGCCTATTTTCTCTTCCAGCACCAGCTTGGCTTCATTGAACTTTGGGCCTGGTGAATTTGCACTGTGGTTTCTTTCCTTCAGTAGGCACTGGGTGAACACTCTGTATCCTGACATATTCCCTCTTGTTTTCATACTGTATTTTCTCATTTTGAAATAAAGAAAAATGCTTTCTTTATCCAATTCTTCCCTTTCCAAGTTTTTGCCATTTTTTTTTTTCTTTCTAGAGACAGTGAAGAATTAGGCTGGTGGAAGTTTCTTGAAGCATAGGTCAGACAGAGCACAGGTTTAAACGGAAGTGCAATTGAGTGCTCTTCTCTGGGTGGAACGAGGATCCAATGGATACTGCACACGTTCTGGCCTTTTGTGCAGCAGGGCTTTCACAAGTATTTACCAAGTGTAAAGCTCAAAGCCTAGTTGGGGTAGGTCTCATAATTCTCTTTTTATAGCCGGGAAAAATCAGAGATGATGATTTGTTCAACTTCCCAGAGCAGGTGCCGGACTCGGAATTTGAACCCAGATCTGTGTGAGCCAGGGAATCATGGTGATTCTATCACACTCTTGGATCATCAGCTGTTGGAACAAATTTGCCCTCCACCACTTCACAAGGCAGGGAACTGTTCACTGCCCCATTGAACATAAGCAAGTGGCAAACTGGGCTGGACTTTCTGCCTTGGGAATCGGTCTCAATCCCCAAATCTGAATGTCTAGGAATGCAATTGTAAACGCAAACTCTACCTACAAAGTCCTCTGCAAAGCAGCTCGCTCTCCTTCCAGTTCTGTCTCTCCCATGAACAGAACTGAGTACAATTATATTGGTCTTTCACTATAAACAATGAAGAACTGTTGAAGGAAGTTCTAAATTCCAGTGAGCTCTGCCAGGATTTCTCTGTAACTCAGTAAACATTTGCTGAATATGAATAAACGAAAAACAAGGAAACTGATGAGCGTATTCTGTGCTTCCGCAGACTGAGAACACACTCTTAGGGATGGAGACAGAGGGTGGGGCCGGGACAGCCTAGGGCGGTCATGGACGCTCCCCTGCGTCCCACCTGCTTTAAAGTGAAACCCTCTGGGAACAAAGAGGAAATTGCACCAATAAACACAATATTACTTTAAATCCTTGATTTCCTATAAGGCATAGCAGAGTCTTTACTCCAATGCCCACTAAAGGAAACATGAAATCCCGTCCCCCCAAAAAAGAGGGGCTAGAGGACGATAAAAGAGGGCATTTACCACAACTGCAATTAGAATCAGAGTTACACAGTTTTAAAGATACAATGTCAATATTTTGCAGATTATTCCCCTATGGGGCAGAAAATCTGGGAGCACCCAGCTGCTGTTTGCAACTTCAAAATCTCATTCCGGCTAAATTATCTCATTAAACCATACAGTGATTAATATGCAACCCACGTTTGCACATATACACCAGTACCAAATAGTATTTTAGAGGACAAGTAGCTAATGGTGAATATATTTATTCAAATTTCATTTAATTTGCCTTCTATCATCACAAAAGACAATAAAACCATTCTTTATTTCTCTGCATGTTTTAATGCCTGTAATTTATCAGGCCCTTAGGCATCTCCCAGACTTTCCTAAATTATTAATGTTACGAACTTTCAGGGGGTACTCCTCTATGGGTAGATGCTGTTTTCCAAGTTTTGAGGGCTCTGGGCGCCAGCTCTGGCGCACTAAAGGAAAGAGCCCGCTGAGGACCAGGGAGACAGACCCGTTGCAAGCCCCACAGCAGCTGCCGGGCGCCCCCTAGAGCTTCCGAAGCTTCGAACGCCTTATTTCTGTGCAAATCTTAGGCAAATTCTATTCCTAAAGCCTTTCAACTAGGAAAGTTTGGATTGAGAGTAACATTGGAGTGGACTTTTTCCTAAGCTGTTTTTCACGTAAATTAAAAATCAGACTGCAGGGGCGCCTGGGTGACTCAGTCGTTAAGCGTCTGCCTTCAGCTCAGTTCATGATCCCAGGGTCCCTGAATCAAGCCCCACATTGGGCTCCCTGCTCAGCAGGAAGCCTGCTTCTTCCTCTCCCACTCACCCTGCTCATGTTCCTTCTCTCACTGTCTCTCTCTCTCTGTCAAGTAAATAAATAAAATCTTTAAAAAAAAATTGGATTGCATTGGTAATCATTTTCTAGATGTTTCAGAAATAGAATTACCAGATCTTTTTTTTTTTTTTTTAAAGATTTTATTTATTTATTTGACAGAGAGAAATTACAAGTACACTGAGAGGCAGGCAGAGAGAGAGAGAGAGAGAGAGAAGGAAGCAGGCTCCCTGCTGAGCAGAGAGCCCGATGCGGGACTCGATCCCAGGACGCTGAGATCATGACCTGAGCCGAAGGCAGCGGCTTAACCCACTGAGCCACCCAGCCGCCCCTAGAATTACCAGATCTTTAAACATGTACTGTCTTCCTTCCCAAAGTGTATAAAGTCAATGTAATCATAAGGAGAAATTAAGACAAACTCAGATTAAGGCTCATCCTACCAAAGAATTGTACTTTGAAATCTTTACTTTCAAATCTATACTTTGAAAAATATTGGTGTCTTGAGTGCAAAGCTGAGAATTGTTTCAGAGTGAAACAAGAGGGGGGAGGGTCAACTGAAAACAAGAGTGGGGAGGGTCAAAGGGAGAAGCAGACTCCCTGCTCAGCAGGGATCCTGATGTAGGACTTGATCCTGGGACTCCAGGATCATGACCTGAGCAGAAAGCAGTGGCTTAACCAGCTGCACCACCTAGGCACCCAAGTTGAAAGAGACTGGACAGTGACATGCAACGTGTGACTCTTGAACTGGAGCTTTTTGCTATAAAGGGCACTTTGGGGGCTACTAGCGATATTTGAGCATGCGCTTGTACATTAGAAAATAATATCATCTAAATATTACTTTTTCCAAATTTGATCATTGTACTCCATTGTATGAGAGTGTCCTTGATGTCTGAAACTTACTCTTACCTGAAAAGAAAACTAAACTTAGAAAAAATGAAATGGGAATATGTATGTGATATGCACATTATAGTAGTTTCCTGTTGCTGCTTTGACAAATTACCAGTGGCTTTAAATAACACAAATTTATTACCTTACATTTCTGGAAGTCAGAAGTCTGAAATGGGTCTTATCAGGCTAAAATCAAGGTGTCTGCTGGGCTGTATTACTTTCTGGTGAATCAAGGGGAGAATGTGTTTTCTGGCCTTTTCCAGCTTCTGGAAGTTACTCACACTCCTTGGCTTTATCATGACACCCTTCCTTCTTCAGAGTCCTCAGTGGCTGGGTGGCTGGCCGAGTCTTTAATTCCCATGCCATCTTTTTGTTTCTGACTCTTCGGCCCTCTTCTTCCCACTTAGAAGAACTGTTGTGATTACACTGGGGTCACCTGGATAACTCAGGACAATCTCTTTAGTGTCAAGTCAGCTGACTTGCAATTTTAATGTCATCTTCAACCTTAATACCCCCTTGTTGTGTATACACTTATCGGTTCCAGGAATTAGAATGTGGACATCTTTAGGACCGTTATTCGGCCAACACACACACACACACACACGAGAGAGAGAGAGAGAGAGAGAGAGAGAGAGAAAGCAAGTGTGTTAAGATGTAAACAAGTTAACAATAAATGAAGAGTATATGGAAATTAATTGCAATATTCTTGCAACTTCTTTTTTTAAATTATTATTATTTTTTTAAATTCTTGCAACTTCTTGTAGGTTTGAAATTTTTTCACAATAAAAGGTTTAATTAAAAAACAAAAAACACCTTTCAGGCACCTGGCTGGCTCAGTTGGTTTAGCATCTGCCTTCAGCTCAGGTCGTGATCCTAGGGTCCTGGGATCGAGTTCTGCATCTGACTACAGGGAGTGGGCTTCTCCCTTTGCCCTTCCTCCCCCACTTGTGCTCACTCGCTCTCTTTCTCTCTTGCAAAAATAAGTGAAATCTTTAAAAAACTACAAACAACAACAACAACAACAACAACCTTCCAACAGTGCTGGATGTTTCAAGCAAACATAAGCCCACAATCTCTTATCTGATATGTAAGAAGCTCTGATAACGGACAGTTTTTTTCAACACTCCTGTGGCTTCAAAGTCTCACCTGAACAGTCACGAGGCTCTTCAGAGTCTGTTTACGCCGTGCTGTATGGCTCCTCAGCGTCCCTTCCCTCTGTCTGCACTGTTTCTCTAGGGGGCGCTGGTGGGCTGGGCAGGGCACTGCCCTCTGAGTGCCCCGAGACAAGGGGGCAAACTCCACAGTTACGGGAGAAGGGAGCAGAACCCAAGCTGGGCCTGAGGGCGGGGAGAAGAGCCAGAGCAGCCATGGGTTCTGGTCGGAGGTGGGGCATGTTGGGAAAGGAGTAGTGAAGGCCCATGAGGAAAAGACCCCCTCTGTGGGAGCAGTGTGGGGAATGCTTGGGGACTGGAGAGCACGGTGGCTTTGAGAAGCCCAAATCAGTCATTCTGACGGGAGAAACAGTGGAGGTTGGAGGGAGACAAAGCCAGGCCGTGAAGAGGCCTTCGGGGCAGGGAATGACCATAGTAAGGAAACGATTTTGATCCTGAGGTCTCTGAGGAGGCCCCAGAGGGGTTTTTATTGAAGAATGTTTAATAGAGAACAAGCACACACCCTACTGTATGTTGTCAGCAGCTGTCAGTGGTTCCTGCCGGCTGAGGTTCCTGGTCTTGCGTAACCCCCCGGGAGCCGCGCTGCGCCGCGACTTCACAGGCGTACAGTACAGCAGCGAAGCGAACATGGGGGAAATAATCGGTTGTCACTTCTGAGATCGGTTTATAGAGACTGGCTTCCTTCTTGCTCACCTCTTTTGCTTCCACTCCCTCTGGGAAGCCAGCTGCCAGGCTGTGAGCTGCCCTATGGAGAGGCCCACGTGTGGAGGAACCAAGGGTGGACTTTGGCCAAGGGCTGTCAAGGATCTGAGGCCCTGTGTCCAACAACCCGTGAGAAACCAGATCTTGCCAGCAATCCTGTGAGTGAGCCTGGAAGCAGATACTTCCTACAGGGCCTAGAGTGGTCTGCGGTCCCCAACCCACACATCGCAGCCTCTGAGCGCCTCTGAGATGGGGGACTCAGATGCACAGAAACTGAGATGATAAATATTTGTTGTTTTAAGTTGTTCAATTTTGCAGTAATTTGTCATGCACTGATAGACCAGAAAACTTTTTGAAAATCATCTGACCCATCAGCTGCTCAAAGAAGTGTTGGCTCCTTCAAAGTCTCCGGTGTGCTTTTTCCTACCCCCTTTCTGCTGCCGGAGGTAACCAGAAATTTTTTCATTACACTACTTTAAAATTTTTTTTCTCATTTTAACACATGTAATGTTTGCCTAAACAAATTTTGTTGACTTTGCAGGTTTTTGTATGTTATATAAACAGAATCGTTCTATATGTATATGCTTCTGTGATTTGCTTTTCTGATTCAAAATTAAGTTCCTGAGATTGAGCCCTGTTGAACACGTGGTTCATTCATTTTCACTTGATGCCCATTTCACAACTGATGCCCATTTCTTCGTTCTCCTGTCCTTGGACCCTTAGAAGGCTTTCAGTGTTTTGTTTTGGCAACGAGACTCCAACGAACATTCTTATGCATGACTCCTGGAACACGTGAGCCAGTGTTTCTCCTGGGTATACACATAGGAGTGGACATTCCAGCTTATATGGCATAAGCATTTTCTATTATATAGTATAGTTGAATTTTTATAGTGTAATTTTTCCCCAAAGCGATGATGCCACAATATGTCTTCAGCTGGAGTACACAAAAATTCCTTTGTCTTACATGCACCTGAGATGATCTGATTTACAGGTTTTTGCCCTTTTCATGGTTGCAAAATGACATCTTCTGATTTTCATTTGCAGGTTCCTAATTATTACTAAGATAACATTTTTCACATACATATTGCATGTTAGGTTTTATCATCCTGTGAATTGCTTATTTATGACTTTTGTCTAGGTTTTTACTGGGTTGGTTCTTAACTGATTGATTCACAGCAGTTCTTTATATATTCTGATACTATACCTTGTCAGTTACGTGTGTTGCAAATTTATTCTTCTAATTTTCGGATGGTTTTTCATTCTTTTTTGAAGTACTTTGAGTAAAAGAAATTTAAAAGTGTATTTATTTTTATTCTTTTGAATATGATTGGGATGCCTGGGTGGCTCAGTCGGTTAAGCCTGAGCCTGCTTGTGCCTGCTTGTGCCTTCTCTCTCTGTGAAATAAATAAATAAAATCTTTTAAAAAAGAAAAAGAAAAATTTTATTTATTTATTTCACAGAGAGAGAGAGCGCGCACAAGCATGGAGAGCAGCAGGCAGAGGGAGAAGCAAACTCTCCACTGAGCAAGGAGCCCAATGTAGGACTAGAGCCAGGATCCTGGGATCATTACCTGAACTGAAGGCAAATGCATAACTGACTGAGCTACCTCAGCATCCTGAAATTAAAAACTTTAATGTAGTCTAACTTGTCAATTATTTCCTATATAATGTACACTTGTAGTATCTTGCTTAAGAAGATATCTTACTCTCACAGGTTTGCAAAAAATTTCTCCTGCATTTTCTTTTTAATACTTAAGAAAATTCACATTTAAGTCTACTCCATCTGAAATGAATTCTTTTGGTATGGTATAGGGTATCCACTAGTTGGATGAGAATTTCCAGTTTCATAATTTTCCAAATGGATAACCTTGAACGAGTAGCATAGACAGTGGTCCTTCCGGTTCCCACTTATCTGCAATGCTATCTCTGACAGGATCAAATTTCCGTGAGAGTTGTGTCTGTGTCTGGGCTCTTCTTGTGTTCCATTGTTCTAATTGTATATTCCTGTACCAAAAACCTGTGTCTTAATTACTCTAATTGATAATAATGTCACTGTATCCTTCCTTAGAAGCATCAAGGTTATTCTTACCATGTACATTTTGCAATTATTTTAATTAAATTCTAAGAAGAATGCTGCTGAGTTTAAAACTGTATAGAATCCTTGGATCTATTGGAGGTAATTGGTATTATTCTACAACTAAATTTTCCTGCCCATGACGTGTTGTATCTCTCCAGTTATTTGGAACTTTAATGGTTTTCCAAAAGAATTTTATTGTTTAATCCATGTTTTCTGAGCTCTAGGTTCAGCACGTTGTTTTTCACTTGCTATTATAAAGGTGCTATTTATAATTTATATTTCTTATTGCTTCTATGAAACACAATTATTGCTATATATCCAGCAACATTATTAAACATACATTAACTCTAATAACTGACCTATAGATTGGTTTGAATTTTGCATGTGCACAGTCAAAATGTTCTTTCCTCTAATCATTTCTGACTAGGATCTTAAGTACAATGTTATGTAAAAGTGGTAATAGCAGGCAATCTTGACTTGTTTTTGATTTTAGAAGAGCAACTGTAACATTTCACTTATAAATGTGATATTCACTACAGGTTTATTGAAAATTGTTTTTTATCAGGTTAAAAAACTCTCCTTCGGGCACCTGGCTGGCTCAGTCTGTGGAGTACTCAAATCTCAATCTCCAGGTCACGAGTTAGAGTCCCACATAAATAGAGATTACTCAAAACAAAACAAAGAGGAAAACTGTCTCCTTCTATTCCTAGCTTATGATGAGTTTTATCATGAATGAATATTAAATTTCACTGAATGCTTTTCCATATCTGTGATGCTCACGTGATTTTTCTTCACTGATCTGTGTTGTGGTAAAATCACATTAACAAATTCTTTTTTTTTTTTAAGATTTTATTTATTTATTTGACAGACAGAGATCACAAATAGGTAGAGAGGCAGGCAGAGAGAGGGGGAATCAGGCTTCCCGGAGAGCAGAGAACCTGACGTGGGGCTCTATCCCAGGACCCCGGAATCATGACCTGAGCTGAAGGCAGTAACTTAACCCACTGAGCCACGCAGGTGCCCCTAACAAATTCTTTAATGTTAAACTAACCTTATGTTGTTGGGATTAATCCAATTGGGTCATAATCTACTATATTTTAAAAAATAATAATATCAATTAATGTGGGTTGAGTTTACAAAATCCATGAGTGAGATTGGCCAGCCATTTTTCTTACTGTACTCTTGTTGGCTGCTTTTCCAATCAAAGTGTAGTAACTCAAAAAAATGAATTAGAGAGTAAACACTTATTTTCTTTTCTCTGGAAAAATATATGTAAACTTGAAATTACCTAATCCTTAAGTAATTGATAAAAACCTTTTAGGATTTTTGTGTGCTACAAAAAAATTTTTTAAAGATTTTATTTATTTATTTGACACAGAGAGAGAGAGAGAGATCACAAGTAGGCAGAGAGGCAGCTAGAGAGAGGAGGAAGCAGGCTCCCTGCTGAGCAGAGAGCCGGATGTGGGGCTTGATCTCTGGACCCTGGGACCATGACCTGAGCCAAAGGCAGAGGCTCTAACCCACTGAGCCACCCAGGCGCCCCTGCTATAAAATTCTTTTTTAACTTCTAACAATAGATTAAGTTTCTTTCCATAAGTCCTTTTTGATAGCTTTGGCAAATGGTTATTATAAATTTGTTCATTTCATAGAATTTGCAAATTTGTTAGCATAACATTTTCAAAACCATAGAGTTAAGAACTACATGTTTCTGTAACAAAAATGCAAAATCTAGTAGCTTTAATGGAGCAGGCTTTATTTTTCTCATGTGATGATAAAAGCAATGGTTGGCCAAGGTGGTTCTGGTTCCACAGTGCCACCTGGGGCTTAGATTCCATTGTCTTTCGCTTAATCACATACTCTATGTTTGTAACTGGCTTGTCACAAGTTGGTTACCCCCAAGCATGATGACTGCATTCCAGGCAGGATGAACTGAAAGGTAAAGGGACCAAGACACAGTCTACATGGAGATGGACACCCGGCACAAGGTTTCCATTCCACCGTGAACACTGTGGAAGTGTACTATATGATGCATTGGGCAAACATGGAGAAACTAATAACCAGAAGGAAATGGAAATGCGTGCCTTTTGCTAAGCTCTACTGCAGCTCTAGAAGAGACAATTAACAGAAGGTTAAGGGTGATTAACCTGTAATTAAAAGCCAGAGGGCTTCTTTGGCAGCACACAAAGAAGGATTTATCTCTGCAGTGGGACAGCAGAGAAGCTGAGACCCAGGCCCAGGACTGCATCATCAGAGTAGTCCAGCTCCCAAGAAGACTGAATTCCCAACCAAGGCAGGTCTGCCATCCCCAGGGTAGGGCTGTGACTGGGAAAGAGGGAGACTGACATGTGTCTCTTGGGTTCTCTGGGTTGATGCCTCCAAGAATGGGCCCCTCCTTATCAAGGCTGATCTAGCTACTCCTGCCACCAAGTGCCCAACATTCCAGTAACAGAGACCAATGCTGATTGCCCAACATGGCAGCATCCCATGAGAGAACCAAACAACCACCAAACGGGAAGTCAAATCTAGTTGGTGTCTTGCATTTGGGAAAAGCCAGCAACTTGTTCTGACAGGCCTAGCTGCATACTTCAGCTGTGAGTTTGCCTTTCTTGCCTGTAAACCTCACCAGCAACGCCATCTAAGAATGTACAGAGTTTGATGACCAGGCACATCATGCCAGGCAGAGGCCCCAATTTCCAGTGAAGGAGTGTGGGAGTGGGTCCATGATCATGGGGTTTACTGGTCGTATCAGGTGCCGCACCACTCAGGAGCTCCTGGCCCTATTGAGCATGGTGTTGGCCTGCTGATGTCACCACTGAAGCTACATTTCTCAGGTAAGATTTTTATTTGGATTGGGTACCAAGCATCCTCATGGGTCCAAAGGGGGTGATCCCACTTAACATCACTCATAGCTGGTGAGTCTCATGTTCTCACAATTCTGGGCTCTGCATACTTAGAGGTCCTGGTCCCCAGAGGGAGGTACACTTCTGTCAGCATATCCAGCAAAACTCCATTTGAGGTATAAGCTGCACCTGCCACCAGGGCACTTCAGGTTCTTTGTAGCTCAGGACCGACAGGCAAAAGGAGTCACCATTTTTGGTGGAATTTTGTCAAGGGATATTGACTCTAATCATTAGGAGAGGTGGGGTTTCTGTTACATGAGGAAGGCAGGGAGAACTATGAGGAGGACCCAGACTTACTCAGGTGCCTCTTGGTTCTCCCTTACCCAATTTTGATGGCACTTGGACAAGTACAGCAAACCTTTCCTGAAAAGGACACGAGAGTCTGGGTCGTGCCACCACATAACCCACTGAGACCAACATAAGTGTGACTTGAAGTGGGGAAAATCTAGAATGGATGGAACAATGAGTATTTGTTGCAGTTCCAAGACCAGCTTCAGTGCTGGGGCTGGAAATCACCTCACTAACCTTCCCGTTAAGTTTTCCCCAGGAAGAGCAGCCCTGGTATTCTGCAGCTGCTTTCAGAACATGGGGCCAAATGGGTCTGAGTACATAAAACATAATGGACAGAAAGATGCATCACACATTCTTATTTCAAGGAATGGAGTCACATTATCTAAGCTGTTGCATTTACTTGCCACATGTTTTTTATAATGTCTTATTATTCTTTCAGTAGCTTAGTCCTTGTAGGATAACTCTGCTTTAGAGGTGCCTGGGTGGCTCAGCTGCTTAAGTGTCTGCCTTGGTTCAGGTCATGATCCCAGGGTCCTGGGATCAAGCCTCACATCTGGCTCTCTGCTCAGCAGGGATCCTCTCTCTCTGCCTGCCCCTCCCCCTGCTTATGCTCACTCTCTCTCTCTCCCTCTGTCAAATAAACAAATAAAATCTTTTTAAAAAGGATAGCTCTGCTCTACTTCTAGTATCACTTATTTGTGTCTTATTCTTTTCTTTTAGTCTAACTAGAGTTTTATTAATCTTATATTGATTTTTTTAAACCAGCTTCTGTTTTCATGGATGTTTTCCATTTTCCATCATCATTTCTTGATACTCTTGCCAAAACTGCATAACGTGACCACACAGGAAGAAATGTCAGATGAGCCCAAACTGAGAGAAGTTTACAAAATAACCAGCCAGGACTTTTCACCAGTGTCAAGGTCATGAATAAGAAATACTAAAGAACCGTCCAAGACTATAGGTAGCGAAGAGACATGATAAGTAAATGCAATGTGGCATCCTATATTAAATTCTGGGCCAGAGAAATAACATTAATGAGACAAGTGCCAAAATTTGAATAAGGCCTATAAATTAGTAAATAATGTTGTTTCAATGTTTACTTCCCAGTTTTGATAATTGTGCAGTATGTTACCTTTTGGGGAAGGTAGATGAAAGTATATGGGAACTCCTTGTTCTATTTTTTCAACTTTTTTGTAAGTATATTATTTCAAAATCAAAAGGGATTTTTTTTTTAAGATTTCTTTCTTCCTTTGTTCCTTCATTCCTTCCTTCCTTTCTTTCTCTCTTTCTCTTTCTTTCTTTCTTTCTTTCTTTATCAGAGAGCACAAGCAGGGGGAGAGGCCTGCAGAGGGAGAAGCAAGCTCCCTACTGAACAGAGAGCCTGATGTAGGACTCGATCCCAGGACCCCCAAATCATGACCCAAGCCAAAGGCAGATGCTCAACGGACTGCGCCACCCAGTCATCCCCCAAATCAAAGGTTTTTAAAAATAAACACAGACAGCACATAATTGAATTTTGCATTGCTACCCATTCTGACAATCTCAGTCTTTTATTTTATTTTATTTTTTGTATGAATCTCTTTTAATCAAATGTTCAGACCACTTATATTTAACGTACTTACTGAAACCATTAGGTTTATATCTACCATCTTGCAATTTGCTTTCTATTTATCTCATTTGTTCTATACCTTATACCTTCCCCTTCTTCTCCTAGTTTTATTTATTTTTTTTTGACTGAGTATACTTTAGTATTCCATTTTATCTCCACTGTTAGCTTATTAACTATACCTTTTTGTTTTATTTATTTTTAGCTATTGTTCTAGAATTTATAGTATTCTAAAATATCAGTACTATTAGTCTTCTTAGAAAACCAGTTTTGGCTTTGTTGATTTTCTATTGTATTTTAAGATTTTAAACCATCAAGTACTGCTCTTAATTATTTTATTGTTTTTAAGTTATTTGAGTTTATTCTATTTTTTTCTAATTTATTGCAAAATATGTTATCACAGAACTCTTTACAAAAATGTTTCCTTTTCTTCCTGGGCCCACAGCTACTCTATTATTTTCTCAGCCTCCCTATCAGGTACGGCTGAGTATCAGATATCACATGACTGGGTTCTGGCCAGTGAAATATGAGCAGAAGTCATATACCCATGCATGCTCATTCTTCTTTCCAGCTGACTTGGATATAGATAATCCAAAGTCAGTGAGACTCAGAGTATGGTCTTTGAACCAAAAGCAGCATTACCTGTTAGAAATGCAAATTCTTAGGCCACAGACTTACGTGAAACCTACTGAATCAAAATCTGGGGATGATACCCAGCAAACAGTGTTTTAACAAGCCCTCTAGAATTTCAAGCTGAAATGATATTCAGCTAATAGTAACATGAAAACATATGAAAATATACAACCCTGATAAGGGTAAGTATGCAGTCAAATTCAGCATACTCTAATACTGAAATACAATAGAGTGTTAACCACTTAATTCTAGTAAAAAAGCTAAAGGGCAAGAATGTTAAAAATTACAATAGCTACAATAATTTGTTAGTGAGTACACAATATAAAAAGAGGTAAATTGTGACTTCAAAAACATAAAAGGTGGGCGGAGTGAAAGGGTAAAATTTTGACATGCAATCAAAGTTAATTGTTAACAGTGTAAAGTAGATTTATATCTAGAGGCTGTTTCATGTCAGCCTCAGGGTAACTACAAAGCAAAAACCTACAGTAGATTCACAAAGGGAAGAGAGAAGGAAATCAAAGCATGCGATGATGGAAATTATCAATTTACCAAGGAAAGCTGAAAGAGGAAGAAAACAAAGAGGGAACTACAAAGAACCATTAAACAATTAATTAGGTGGCATTCATAGTCCTTAGCTATCAATAATTACTCTAAATGTAAAAAAGAAGTATCTGAAAAAGAAGTCAAGGGTCCCACAGTAGCATCAAAAACAATAAAAAAATACTTAGAAGTAAGTTTAACTGAGGAGGTTCAAAATCTGTATACTGAAAACTGTAAGTCTTTGATGAAAAACATGGGAGATGACACAAATAGAAAAATCTTGTGCTCGTGGATCAGAAGAATTAATATTAAAATGTCCATACAATCAAGCCATCTGTAGATTCAAGGCAATCGCTAGCAAAATTCCAATGGCATTTTTCACAGAAAGAAGAAAAACAATCTTAGAATTCCTGTGGAACCACAAACCCCCCGCCCCACAAACAGCCAAAGCAATCCTGCGGAAGAAGAACAAAGCTGGAGAAACCACACCTTCTGATTCCAAACTACTGCATTTCAAAGCTGTAGCAATTAAAACAGTATTGTGTTGGCATAAAAACAGATACCTTAGGGGCGCCTGGGTGGCTCAGTTGGTTAAGCAACTGCCTTTGGCTCAGGTCATGATCCTGGAGTCCCAGGATCGAGTTCTGAATCAGGCTCCCTGCTCTGCAGGGAGTCTGCTTCTACCTCTGACCCTCCCCAACTCTCATGCTCTATCTCTCAAATAAATAAATAAATAAATGAAATCTTAAAAACAAAACAAAACAGACACCTTAGACCAAGGGAAGAGAATCAAGAGCCCAGAAATTAACTCATACATATATGGTCAACTAATATTCAATAAGGGGGCCAAGAAAGGCGAATAGGGGATAGATAGTCTTTTTATTTTATTTTATTTTATTTTATTTTTAATTTTTTAAAAAGATTTTATTTATTTATTCGACAGAGACAGAGATCACAAGTAGGCAGAGGGGCAGGCAAAGAGAGAGGTGGAAGCAGGCTCTCTGCAGAACAGAGAGCCCGATGCAGGGCTCGATCCCAGGACCCTGGGATCATGACCTGAGCCGAAGGCAGAGGCTTTAACCCACTGAGCCACCCAGGTGCCCCATAGATAGTCTTTTTAAATAAAAGATGTTGGAGGGGTGCCTGGGTGGCTCAGTTGTTAAGCGTCTGCCTTCGGCTCAGGTTGTGATCCCAGAGTCCTGGGACTGAATCCTGCATCGGGCTCCCTGCTTGACAGGAAGCCGGTTTCTCTCTCCTACTCCCTCTGCTGTGTTCTTTCTCTCACTGTGTCTCTCTCTGTCAAATAAATAAATTAAATCTTTTTTTTTTTTTAAAAGGTGTTGAGAAAACGATATTCACGTGCAAAAGAATGAAACCAGACTCCTATTTTCCACCACTTAAAAAAATCAAGTCAAAATGGATTAAAGACGTAAATGTAAGACCTGAAACTCTAAAATTCCTAGAAGAAAACATAGGGGAAAAGCTCCTTGACACTGATCTTGGAAATAACTTTTTGGATACATCACAAAAATCAAAATTAGTAGGTGAGACTCCATCAAACTAAAAAGCTTCTGCATACTGGCAACCCTCTGGGGAGGAGCTTTGTACTATTGTTCAATAAACTTTGTTTTGCTGCCCCATCCAAAAAAATAAATAAAAAAAATAATAAAAAGCTTCTACACAGCAGAAGAAACAATAAGCAAAATGGGAAAGTAATCTGTGTAACAGGAGAAAAAATTTGCAAACCACGTATCTGGTAAGGGGTTATATCCAAAATATTAAGGAACTCGTACAACCCCAAAACAACAAAAGAATAAATAATTTGATTAAAATGGGCAAATGAACTGAGTAGACTGTTATGCCCGAGTTTTCGTGTCTGAGAGACCACCAAGGAGCCAAGCACTGATGCAATCACATGAGGGTTTATTCAGCAAGCTTAAGCTTGGGCCCAAGTATACCCGACACAGCAGAGTAGGGACTTGGACCCTGAGGTGACATGCTTAAGCTCCGGCCCAAGTATACCCGTTGCATTGGAGTAGGGACTTGGACCCTGAACCAGATTACAGTTAGAGTTTTTAAAGACAGAGTAGGGGTGGATTTGGCAGTAGGTGATTGGGCCATGATCACATCCCTATGTTCTTGTGATCTATTACAGTGTTAAGCTATCCTATTTCTGACATGATTTATTGCTTCGTTAGGTTATCCTACTTCTGACACGATTTATTACTTCATTAGGCTATCCTACTCCCAATTGGTTTTTGGCATGACGTTTTGTTTTTAAAACTTTTGGTCAGTCTTTCTGAAACCAGGGGTCATTTACTGGTCACAGAGACCTAAGATGGCTGCCGGGATCAAGATGGCTGCACTTATGTCAAGGCTAGACTTGAGGTGGGTACAGCCTTGTTTTTCTTGTTCTCCACATAGACATTTTTCCAAAGAAGGCATACACATAGTGGAAAGGCATATGAAAATAGGCTCAGCGTCACTAAATAACAGGGAAATGCAAATCAAGCCTGCAATGAGAGATCATCTCACTCATGTTAGAATGGCTAGCATCAAAAAGATAAGAGATACCAAGTGTTGGTGAGGATGTGGAGAAAAGGGAATGCTTGTGTGTCGGTGGGAATGTAAATTGTGCGGCCACTATGGAAAACAGTATTAAATATTAAAATTAAATATTAAAAAATTAAAATTAAATATTAAAAATAGAACTACCATATGATCCAGCAATACCACTTCTGGGTATATAGGAAAAGAAATGAAATCATTGTCTCAGTGAGACAGCTGCACCCTGATGTTTACTGTGGCATTATCACAATAGCCAAGTCTTAAAAACAACAGACAAACAGACGAAGAGGTTTGGTATATATACACAATGAAATATTATTCAGCCATAGAGAAGACAGAACTCCTGCCTTTTGTGACAACATGCTAAATGAAGTAAGTCAGACAGAGAAAGACAATACTGTGTGATCTCAACATGTCTAAAAAAGCTGAACTCAAAGAAGTAGAGAGTGGAGTAGTGGTTACCAGGGACTTGGTGTTGGTTGTGGGGGGGTGCGTGGAGGCAACAGAAACTTATATTAGTCAAAGGGTAGTAACTTCCAGTTATGAGAGGAACAAATTCTGGGGATCTGAAGTACAGTATGGTGACTATAGCTAACAACACTGTATTCTATCTTTGAGAGTTGCAAAGAGAGATCTTAAATGCTCTAACCACATGCACACAAAAATAATTATGTGAGTAGAGGGAGGTGTTAACCTTCTTGTGGTAATCATTTCACAATATCAAGTGTATCAAATCATCAGGTTGTACACCTCAAACTTACACAGTATTATGTCAATGATATCTCAAAGCTAACTAGGATAGGGAACATCCGTCTTTTACTTTATTTTTTTAAAGATTTTATTGATTTATTTGATAGAGAAAGAGAGAGAGCGTGAGCAAGGGGGAGGCACAGAGGGAGAAATGGGCTCCCTGCTCAGCTGGGAGAGATGCGGCTTGATCCCAGGACCCTGAGACTGTGACCTGAGCCGAAGGCCTCCGCTTAACTGAGCTGCCCAGACGCCCCTATCTTTTACTTTAAACAACACCAGAGAAACAAAACAAGCCCTCCTTGTGATTTAGATACAGGTTGAAGTCTGAGAGCCACAGCCCCCATTCACCTTGGAAGGCAAATGTTGAGAATAGCAGAGCCTCAGTTAGCTGAGTCCCCGAAGAACTGTTAGAGCAGAGCAGACTTGTTCCTCTAAGATCGTTAAATGAACAAGCCATAAAATGTCTATTAGGTTGAGCCATTATGCATCTGAGTCTCTACTGTGCCCTAGCCAACCGAACTAATATAAATGTTTACCTCATTAATTTTCAGTCTTTTTTCCTTTCTAATATAGGGACTTGAAATTTTAAATTTTCTCTAAGGACTGCTTAAGCGGCATTAATCAGTTTTGACATTTAGAATTTTTATTATCATTCAGCTCCAAATATTTTGTCCATGTGGCTGAGCAGAACTGTGGGTTATTTGGAAGCATGTGTCCAAATTTCCAAAGTTAGGAAGTTCTTCAGTGATCTATTTGCTGATTTCCAGTTTAATTGCTTTGTGGTCAGAGAACATCCTCTGTATGATTTCAATACTTGAGATCTGATGAGATTGCTTGGGTCAGTTTCGGAAATAGCGATGCATATTCTGCCGATGTTATGTGCAGTGTTCTGTGCATTTCCATTGGGTCAAGGCTGTTAACCATACCCATGAAATCTATATGCTTACTATTTTCTTGTATTAATTTCTGAGAGAAGTTTGTTGAAGACTCCCACTATTGCTGTGGATTTGTCTGTTTCTTCCTGAGGTTCTTTTGATTCTGGCTCTACACGATGAGGAAATTTTATCAGGCATATGAAAATTTTATTTAGAAAGATTTTTTTTTAAAAAGATTTATTTATTTATCTAACAGACAGAGATCACAAGTAGGCAGAGAGGCAGGCAGTGGGGGTGGGGGGAGCAGGCTCCCTGCTAAGCAGAGAGCCTGATGTGGGGCTGGATCCCAGGACCCTGAGATCATGACCTGAGCTGAAGGCAGAGGTTCTAACCCACTGAGCCACTCAGGCGCCCCGGAAATTTTAAATCATTGTATTCTTGATGAAACAAATCTTTTATGACCATGTGGTGACCAAACATCCTGAATTCTGGTAATGCTTGCTGGCCTTCATGTCTGTTTTCTCTGGTAGTGATATAGTTACACCTGTTTCCTTTGGGTAGTATTTTCAAGTTTTATCCTTTTACTTCCAACCTTAACATGTCCTTATGGTGTAGCCATGCCTCTCACAAGTAGCTTTTCGTTGTTTTTAAATCCAGTCTGACTATCTTTACACTGGAGCATTTATTCCATTTCCACTAATGTAATGACTGAAATATTTGGATTTAAAACCATCTTATTTCTGGGGTGCTGGCTGGCTCAGGATACGACTTCTGATCTTGACATCATGACTTTGAGCCCCACTTTGGGCATAGAGTTTACTTCAGAAAAATTTAATTTCATGCTGTTTGTCTCTCCTTTCTGGTTACTCCTTTTAAACTGATTTTTGAAAAAGAATAATTCCACGTTTTCCCCTTCTTCTAGTATGGAAGTGGTACTATTTCTATTCTTTCATTGGTTGTCCTTCATTTTACAACACACACTTAACATTTAAAATGAATCAAAATCAGGCCATCTGGGTGGCTCAGTCAGTTAAGCGTTGGCCTTCGGCTCAGGTTATGATCCCAGGGTCCCGAGATTGAGCCCTAGGCGGGCTCCTTGCTCAGCAGGGAGCCTGGTTCTCCCTCCGGCTCTGCCTGCTGCTCTCCCTCCCCCTGCTCCTGCTCTCTCTCACTTTCTTGCTCTATTTCAAATAAGTAAACAAAAAATCTTAAATAAGATGAGTCAAAATCTCCATCTTCTACATGAATAAGTTTATAGAACACTTCGACTCCATTCATCTCCTTTTCTCCTTTCATAAAATTATAATGTGCTATATTTTTTGTCATGTTTTGTTTTTTAAAATCCCATTATCATTACTTTTTTTCTTTTTTTAAAGATTTTATTTATTTATTTGACAGAGAGAGAGAGAGAGAGAGATCAATCACAAGTAGGTAGAGGCAGGCAGAGGGAGAGGGGAAGCAGGCTTCCCGCTGAGCAGAGAGCCCGATGCGGGGCTCAATCCCAGAACCCTGGGATCATGACCTGAGCTGAAGGCAGAGGCTTTAACCCACTGAGCCACCCAGGCGCCCCTATCATTACTCTTTTATATGGCGAACTACCTTTTCCATTTGCCTGCCCAACTTTCTGCTTCTTGGTTTAGCATTTTTCTTGCATCTCAGGCCTGACACCACAAATTCCTCCTGCCTGATGTACACCTTGGAGGATTTCCTTTGATGACCTGCTGAGAGCACACTCCCTGTTTTAAATTTTTCTGAAATTTCTGTATTCCTTCCTCAGGCCTGAAGGATTTTTATTGGTTGAAAAACTAGCTTGGCAGCACATCGGAAGGAATTGTCCCCCTCTCTTCTGTTCTGCCTGTTAAGTCAGTTGTCACACTGACTGTCATTGCTTTGAAGGTTCGTCGTGTCAGAGGTAAAAGTCTGGATATTTTTATCCTCAAATCTTCTCTGCCTTTGGTTATCTAGTTTCATGATACTGTGTGTGGAGAGGAGCTCCTTTCTATGTATTCTGCTTGGGATTGTCGATCTAAGCGATCAGTTCTTCAGCAGCCGCCCAGCACTGGGGCGTCCTGTCTGCATCTCACCGTCTTCTCGTACCTTCTTCTTCCTCTGGACAGCACGTGCTCCAACTTGCTGCGAAACCACGCTTCCCAGCTTTGTCCAACTGTGCTTTAAACTTTAGTTCTCAGTTCTAGGAGTTATATTTGGTTTTCAAATCTGCTCAACCATTTTTTAGTGTCCTACTCTCCTATTTTCAAGCATGTCTTATATTTTTAAAACTGTACTCATTTGCACTTTAATTTATATTTGGGAACTCCAGAGTCACTTTTCACTTTGAGAGTGGGCTGCTTTTGCTTTTAAGGGTTGTCACTAGTGATGCGGCTTCCTTGTGTGCTTATCGACCATGTGCTGCTCACAGTCCTGGAAATTATTGATGTGTTCGCACCATAATCATAGACAAGGACTGCTTTTCCCAGAAAAGAATGGTCTTTGTTTCTACCGTGCATTGAGATCCCATGTGTCTGGAACCACTTTAATTCTTGATCTTGACGCCCCATCCTCACTCTAGCAATGCTAAGTTGGGCTTTAATTCTACTTGGGGTCAGTACTGGGTCTCGGGGTTGGGCTTCTGTGTAATACTTGTGTCTTCTGCTCAGCACCAAGGAAACTTTGTCCACTCCCAGGCTGATGGAAGAAAGAATCCAAATTTACTACTGGGGCCCCAACTTAATGGGAAGGGTCTATCAGACTCCTCAACTTAAATGGGACCTGGTCACTCACTTCTACCTCACTTGCTTCTGGGTCCGAGGTGGCTTGGCGTGCCCTCTTGACTTTCTAGGCTCTTATCATATCTTGGAGTTTGGCTTGCTCATTCCTCATTATGTTCTCTCTCAGATGGTAAGATTTTTAGAATACTTTACTGAGCATTTTAATTGCACTCATTAGAAGCACTGGCCCCAAAACCTAACCCATTGCAGGTAGCAGAAATCAAAATCTTCACTTTGCTTTGCTGTTCTTCATATCACTATGTTTATAGGCATGTCTTAATCCAAATCAGGATACATTGTGATCTGTGGAGCTATGGATTCAGGTTTATCAATCCTGGGAATTGTCCAATTACCTTCTAAAATGTTGCCTCATTTACTAAATATAATGAAGTACATTAGACTTCTGATTCCATCCTCCATTATTTCCTAACTGATCTTTCATAGCCCTTCTCTTTACCTTTCCTGTCCTCTAGATAATTTATAGATAGGGTTCAAGTTTAAATCACTTTAGTTACATCTAGTCTGTTTTTATTCACCCACTGAGTTCTTGATTTCAGGGCCTATAGTTCTCTTTTTTCTGACAACTGAGCACTGTTTTTGTGCTCTTCTTTGTAACTGTATTTCCAGTTCCTTCCAAAACAAGGCCCCAAGATCCCCCAGTCTCAAGTATGCCCCTGAGCTTGGTCCACTGCAGTCTTGTGTTCATGCTTGGGTATTCGTTCATCAACATTAAACTCCACGATAGAAGATGGGACATAGCAGGACTCCCTCTTCCATGCCAGGAGTCCTCTGCTGACCTCAGAGGTGGAAACACACTGGAACTTTCCCTTGGAACTGGGCTGTGATGACAAGTGCCTGCCAGGAGCATCATCATCTTGTCCTTGACCCTCCCTCTAGTTTCCAAAGATATAACATTAAATAATCTTCTTTGAAGACACTGGTAAAAATTCCAAAAGATAAAACACATGCCACCAGTGCGCTATGCTTTCAGATATTCTGCATTTAATTCAGCTGACAAATGAGCTGATTGATGTGTCCCCTCGAGAGCCAGGTAAGCCCACCTCCTTGAGGAAGCCCACTATTCTTGGTAGCAGGATAGGCCACTGAGAGATGGAAAGGATGTAAGAATGCAGAGATCTGGAAGTTCTTCCCTGGAAAGACAATTTCATAAATGAGATCTTCCAAGCAAGTAACACCCTACTTCCCCAGGTGCTCGTCAATCACTGTGTTGTCTGTCAAAGGGATGGTTTTATTCTTCACCTTGTCTTGTCCATGTTTCAAGATGAGTTTCTGGGCAGACTTCAGATTTGGAAGTCCTCGGGTCATGTAAGTTTCCACTCTATGTAGTGTTTTTATGGTCTGGGGGGTTACTCTGAAAAAGACATCACTGAAAATCTTCGGGCGAAGCCTGGCAGTAGTCCTCTGCACCAGTGAACTCACCCCATTCATCCTTTGGATGCATACAGCAGAGCCCAAGGAATATTTATCTGGCACTTCCAAGCCACAAGGTTTCCCTTCTAGTCGTCTGAGGCGCAACATGTCATGTTGCTGCCGCCGGGAATAATGTAAGAACCATTTTGGTCCCTTAAAACTGAGCTCTTTTCCTTTCTTCTGCTCCTTGTCCAAAAGTGCCTGCTTTGCTTGAGAGGCTTCAAGGGCCTGATAAGCCATCATCTTTTTCAGATTTTCTGGAACCAGAGGGATCTTCTATCTTTGCTCTTGCTGTTGTTTCCCAACCTGCGGCTACTGCTCTATAGTTTTCATTTTTATGGTTAACTATTAAAGTCTGTTTATTCTTAATACTGTAGGCTCATCTTTGTAATTGTAACTACTAGCTACTCTGCATTTTCTCTCTTAAGTCCTTGATGGTGTCAATCTGTTTTTTCCACGTTTCTGTGATCACTCAGGGCCTGCCAGCTCTTATGTTTGGAAATTAAGCAATGCTGAGTCTGTAGGCCCAACTTGAAGTTTCCCCCCACCAGACTTGACTCTGCTTCTACTGGTATCCAAGGAGTACCCCCCACCCATCCTGGGAGCACCTCAGTCTACTGATGCCCCTGTTCTTCAGGCCTGGGCCCCAGATGCAATTGCTCCTGGACATGTAAGCCCCAGCACCAGTCCCCATCCTGATTAATCCAGATTTAGTTCTAATTGCTTAGTTTTGGGCTTGGTGTGGGGGAGGGAAAGGGAAAAGTTCTTGGGGAACCCTTCTACTTTTTGTGAGCTAGTTCTGAGTTCTAGTTGTCATGGAGATGAGTAGTTCAGAGGTCCTGCCTGCTTGATAGCAAAATCAGATAAAGTTCTCCATTTTATTTCTCAAAACATATTAAGCATTACTATTTTATGAACTGTACTTTGAGAATTCCAGTACCTCAAGCCTTCATGGGTTTCATTATGTAGCATTCAAACTTTTTTTTACTTTGCATTAGATTAAAAAAGAAAAGGCTTGAAGTGAACAAATCTTAAATATACAGATAATGTATCTTCACATTGTGTACACACGTTTAATTGTACCCAGATCAGCATGTAGGACTTTTCCGTTACTCCAGAAACTTTCACTAGGCCCCGTTGCTAGTCAACTCCTCTCCAACTCCAGGTACACTAATTTGACTTCTATCAAGCTGGCTAGGTTTTCCTGTTCTTGACCATTATATAAATGGAGTACAGTGTATACTACTCTGTGCCTGGCTTCTTTCACCTAACATGTCTTTAATACTCATTTACATTATTGCACGTATCTGTAATTCCTACTTTGCTTTTTGTTTTATAATGTAGTATTTCACTGCATGATTTACAATAAACTTTCTCTTGATATCCACCCTTAGAAATAAAAGAGCTATGAAAATTTTGGAGATTTTCATTTCTCTTGGCAATTCCCACCTCCCCCTTCCCTACCAGCAGTAATTCTGGGTTATAGCATAGAAATAATTTTAAACTTTTTTCTTAAAAACTTCATCTTTCCAAGGTAGCTATACCATTTCACATTCTAAACAGCAATGTAGGCAGTTCCAATTGTTTCTACATCCTTGGTATTATGTCTGCTTCTCATTGTATTGGCTATGCTGCGTTACTTTATTTGTGGTTCTAATTAGTATTACTAATCATGTTAAGCAACTTTACAT
Source organism: Mustela nigripes (assembly GCF_022355385.1). Lineage (NCBI taxonomy): Eukaryota > Metazoa > Chordata > Mammalia > Carnivora > Mustelidae > Mustela > Mustela nigripes. The sequence goes on from NC_081558.1 coordinate 151,924,630, forward strand.
ATGCTTATTTTAAAAAGTGTTTAGGTCATTACCTGTTTGTGTGTATATTTTATGACATATCCTGTCAGATATATTTTAAATATTTTCTTGCAGACTGTGGCTGCACTTTTATTTTAATGATGTTTTTAATTTTGAGGGCTTTTTCTTAATGGTTGGTGCCTCCTGTGGACTCTAATCCCTGCCTACTCCAAGTTTGCAAACGTATTTTTTTTTTCCAGAAGGTTTGCAATTTTAATCTTTAGACCCGTATTGTTTTGAGTATGGTGAGGTAATGGCTCACTTTTCCTGCTGATGTCCAGCTGCTCTTATGGGGGTCAGGGACAATGAAAAAGACTATATGTGACTTAGGAAAATTCACATCAAGTAACCTACACCACTAAAACATCTGAATAAGTTCAATCAACGGGTATCAATCTTACTGGATAATCTTTAAAGGTAAGATTCAGAAATAGCAAAAGTGGGCCTTTTATCCTTGGCTATTTAGAAGACTTAAGAATTGAGGGGCTTTGGAAAGTATGAGGGACTGGGACACAAAACAGGACTCTAACACTCCATTTTGTTGAGCTGGATGTGCTGAGCTACTTTTAATGAGACTAGGTTTAGAATCCTAGGTCTACCACTAGTTTGAAAAATCTCGAGACACTTTTATTTGAGAGAGCACACATAGGCATGAGCACAGGGAGGGGCAGGTGAAGAGGGAGAGGAAAAGGGAGAGAATCCCAAGCAGGTTCCACACCCATCATGGAGCCTGATTGGGGGACTGATCCCATTACCCTGAGATCATGACCCAAGCCAAAACCGAAAGTCTGAGGCTCAATTAAGTCACACAGGCACCCCTCAAAAGTTTTTCTATCAAATCCCAGGAGAGAATAGAAGAAAATGGGTTATTTCTCTGATGGGCTACTAGAACACCTTGATCTTTGTTTCAACAAGGAATGCTCCTCCCCAAATCAGCCTGTTAGGTTTGTTTCAAAGCTTGGTTTAAATACTGTTTTCTCCAGCCAACCTTTCCAGATCTTTCTAAAAGAATCAATCACCATAACACTTCCAGAGAACGTATGACACTGCTGAGGCTCAAAGGTAGCATAATTGAGAACAGCTCACCTAAGACACACTTAATCTAATGTTTAGGTTTGACTTGCTTTGTTGTTACAAAGATGTTTGATGGTGGTAGGGAATCCGGTGTTTCCCTTGTGGCCTCAGAAGTAACCTAAGGCTCTATATAGACCAGCTTCAGTAACAGTTCACTACTCCAATTCATGTACCTAGCTCTATTTCTTATTATCCCCCAGCATGTTTCATCCTGAGCCAATCCCCATATATCTTTCATCTAAATTGTCTTTTGTTTTGTTACTCATTCTAGTGTTCATCCCAAAGGCTGTTGAATAATCTAGTATAGTAAATAAACACAGGATTAAGATTCAGAACACCAAGTAAAAAAAACCCCACTATGACTAATATCCCTCTAAATATCACTTGCCCATTCACCCAATCTATAGGTTGCTGGAAAACCACATGAAATCACTGTATAAACATAGCACTCTATGAATTTAAATTACTGAACTGATTCCATATATATTAAGGTAGCCAGCTGATTTGTGCAATGTGGAAAAAAAAATTAGGAGAATAAAGGAAATCACTTAACTACACTTTACTTTCTTGTCTGAGTTTATTAGTTGTGTGGACTTCATACTTGAACCTTAGGAAATCATACACTCACAAATTTCCTCCTCTACCTCTACCATGGATCCTAATAGTCAGTAACACACACACACACACAAATTTAAACTTGGGACACTAAGCAGTAAAATATGCTTGGCATACCAACTTCAACCATTATTTTGCCAATGTCCTCACTTCACCCACTACTTCAGTGGAAAGTAGTCCAAAAGCTTTCAGTTTTGTTTGAGAGAAGGGACATGACAATCCTATCCTGGTTTCCTCACCTACAAAACTAGGTGATGTTTCATGGTAGCTACAACTTGTGAAAACTTCCAACGAAACAGAAATGTAAAATGGGTAAGTACTATAGAACACTTTTATCTGTCGATTGTTTCAACCTATTATATGAAGACTCATTTGGCCATTTTAACAAGTTTGAACTTTTAATATTCTTAGCTTTCAGAAAGGTGAAAACCAAAACTAACACAAAGTCATGATGTTAAAATATCATTACAACCGGGGGGGAGGGAGGAAGGGTAAGTGGGTGATGGGTATTGAGGAGGACACATGTTGCGATGAGCACTGGGTGTTATATGCAAATAATGAATCGTTGAACACCACAAAACTAACGATGTAAGATAAAATGTAAAAAAATCATTTCAACCTAAGGAGGTATCAAATAACCTCATTAGGCTCAAATTTTTCAGATATTCTTTTCAAATAGGATGTTTTGATATATGAAAAGTATGGTACCTAAATTATCAATAAACCTGTGGAATATATGGCAGAACAGAAGAATCTTACTGACTTATGAGGGAATCAGATAATTTGACCTTTTGTTTCCTATAGAGAAATCACTATGTCTAGCAGATTGGAGTCCAACGCTTAAACTTGAAAATGGCAATACACTTTTGTTCTTCACTTCATCCTAAAAAGTGTGATTACATTCTCCCCAAACCAAAATTTTAGAATACATTATAGGAAAAAACCCCCATATTTTCATAAGGATATTTTAATTTTTTAATTTTAACAATTCAAATAAAATTCAGCTAGTTAACATAAATAGAATAAATGCACATAATTTACAGCCAAGTACACAAAATGCAAGAATAGCAAACCTCACATAAATGGTCAAAAGATATCAACTCTTTTGAAGTTGATTACTTAGCTATGACTAACAGATCATAATTTAACTGTTCACATATGAGGGGTACACATTCAAGTGTTTATTAACAAAAAAAAAACTGAGTGAAACTAGAACTTTCAGTTTCTAAAAGGAGTAGCATAAAAAGCAGTGTAGAGATTAACAAGAATTATAAGTGCATGATGGAGAAGAGAACTGAGTGGGCAGAAAGTTAGCACATTGTATGAAATATTCTCATGTAATTAAAATTCCTTCTAATTTGTATCATTCAGAAATACCTTTTTTCTTAGGAATGTTTAAGTCATGATCAGTAGACAGAAAGGCTCAACTATTTTATTTATCAGCCCAAAAGGGGTCCCTACAGTACTAATAGTCTGGGCAGAAGAACATGTAAACAATGAAAGACAGGCATGAACAATATTGGAAGAGTAAAGGATAGACTGATTTCTAGCACTTAAATCCTTTAAGTTCAGATCAGTATTTTTAATGACTTAAATCTAAAAATGCCAACATGTTTATACTCCAGTAAAAGAATAAACACTCGTTATTTTTAACACCCTGGTCCTAATACAGTCATGCTATTCCACAATGGGCATTAGGTTTTAGGAGACAAGGCTGGATCAAATAATCTAACCATATTCTATCCTGGTTTCAAAATTACAAATAAATTACTAGTGACCTCCAACTAGTAATGCTGGGTCCACAAAATTACATACATAATGAAAATTAAGACAAAGCTTTGGTGATAGTTTTGTTTTTTTTTCTTTTTCTTTTTCTTTCCCCCTCCTGGATTCAAAAGCACTGTATTCCACCCCACAGTCACAGGGTTGGTAGTACTCAGATCTGGACTTTGAAATTTAGTAAACTGTCTATGAGCCACCAGTGCCAAAGTTCTATCTAATGCTCTATGAGCATACTCTTACAATATCTACTGCTTTAACTTGAGTAAGTTCAATTCAATTTCCTGATAAAATTCTGTAATAAAAGTACAGACAAATCTGAAGAGTGCTGCCAAGTCTCTATACTAGAAATAAAAAGTCATCTGATAGAAAATAGATAACAAAACACAGCTTTAAAAAAAATTCAATGCTTTAAGTATGTGTTTTTCTTTTTAAACATTTAAAAAAAAATCTCCAAAGAAATGTTTCAGAGACAAACTTTATATACAACTTTTATATATATTTTTCTTTTTTAAATTATCTGTCACATAAAGTAAACCATGGCAGATTGTGCTTTGGGGGAAAAAAAAAAACCTAAAATAAGATTCATAGCTTCTTTCCAGTTGTTGCACAAAGAAACAAAATCTAAGACTCTAAGATCTTTTCTTTCAGTACACAGAGAATACTCACTTTTAAAATCTGAATATAATACACAAAGGTCAACAGAAGTTTTACTTGCTAAATACAAACAAGAAAAGAATACATGTTCATCCTTGAAGGACACTTATTATGAATGTGCTAGCACTAAATAATAAGATGTTCCATAGCTGCTGGTTTTCATATCATTCTTAATCACTTGTGGTGTACTGAGATCAATACCATTAGGGAGAATCTGTTTTACATTCAACACAACTAATGTTTACAAATCTTTGCAAGGCAAATGGCACTGTATTAGGCAGTGTTAAGTGGCACCTGAAAAGGCAAACACTATGAGACTTTCTCTACAGATTTAAGTTAGAAATCCCTAGATTTTTCAATTCTTTTTGGCATGTTTCTCACAATAAATGTCAAAGCTAAAATTCACCATAAAGGTACGAATAATCCCAAAGGTAATGAAACGGAATTTGCCTTTGGTCTCCAAAGAGTTTGGAATATTTTTTAATTCCAATCAAAGCACCTCAAAAACATCCAGTTATGTTGATTATAAGGAGTTAAGAAGGTGAAGGAATTTAAGAGGGCACTGTGTTTCACTGGTGATAGCAGAGAAAGCTTGCAAGGACATGCTACAATTTTCTGTGTTAGGGGCATTAGAGTGTACATAGAGTACATAAAACATTTATATTATTAAAGATCTCCAAACACCGTATCTAAAACCCAGAAAAATGTTTTGAACATGGTTTCTGCCTAATACATGACCAATGTTTAAAAAAAAAAAAATCTTAACATGGAATACTCTCCTCTCACCCTTCTCCAAAAAAAGGCCACAAAGTGCATTCACAAAGTCATTCTTAAAATAAAGCCATTGCACAAAATGTACAGTTCATCTATACTGAAATGAGTACCACACTGGAGTTTAATTGTAGATGTTTTATACACCAGTATAGCAACATCCATAAGCAAAAGTCTCTTAACAAATTTACAGCAAACATCTTCAGAAGGGCCATACATATATACATTTAGGTACTAAAAGGTACAGCTGAACTCAACAGCAAAATGTAAAAGCTATATCCTGTTAGGAAACGTAATCTGAATTAACTTGAGTCTTTCTATGATTTACCATTCAAGAAATCAGGATAACATAAATTTCTTGTCAAAGCAGTTTGTTCATTCACACAACTCTGGTCAATTAGAATCACTACCTGCTCAATCAGACAGCAGAGGGTCCCTCTTCTATGTTTATACTGCCCCAGGTATTTATAATGTCACCTTAAAAAAAGAAACCTAATAGGGCAAAGCTGAAAATTACCATTTTCTCTACAAAATAAATGCGATCTATATTGATCTTCTGGAAATAATTCAATGGTTCAAATTCCTAATGGGAAGGCAAACAAAGAAAGATTCAAAAGCGGTGAATTTTTTCTACTTTAAGAAAAAGCTAGGTATGACAGATGATAATTCAAGTTCGTAACTACTAAGTCACTAACAAGACAGCCACATTCATTCATGTACTGTAAAGTTAGAGAAGATATGAGGATGTGCTCAAGTTACTCAAAGGGCCAAGAATCAACATTTCACTGGTTTCTTCTGTCCCAAACTATTACACTGGGCTTGATACATTAATGAACAATTTAAGTGTCCACATCATGTTCAACATTAAGCACCTGTTACAGTGGAAACCAAAACATTTTAAAGCTAAAGATATGAAAGATCCTTTGACATTATTTCATTAGTTGTCAAAACTAGTGACTATTAATGCCAAATAATTAATTTTAAAATATTCCAGATCCTCTCAAGGAAATGGAAAAGTAATACTAAGAATCTCACTTATTCTTGTTATTTTACAATTTTACATGAATTACACAGAAGCCAGAGGTAAGACATTTATGACTGTCAATACTATCTTTGGATAGTTGTAATATTTATACAATTAGGGATGGCTTTGTTTAGAAGACTGGAAAAGTGCTCATGGAATACACACTGTACTCTGCCATGAATCAACAAAATGCAACTATGTCCTGTGGACATGGTAGAGAAAATGGCAATTTGGAGAAAGGAGTGCTTCTAAAGGCTTTTTTCTTAGAGGCAGCCTAGGTTTTTTTTTTTTTATTCGTATTACTGAAAAAGACCAAGTAATGTGTTTATGATTACTTTAATTCCTACAACCAAACTTCCATTTAGGCATAGTTACATGTTCCCAAACGTTTTACTTCTGTCCACCATGCTGGCTTCGATACTGCATGGTCCACTGGAATCTTTTGGTCTTCCCTCTTCATAGTATAGCAGCTTAAAGTTGCTATCCATTGAGAAGGTAGACCACCAATTCATAGGTGGCCATCATAATGGCTGTGTTTGGAATCTGTCTCACCAGATGAGTTGTTAGACCACGGTAAAGAGACCCATAACCTTCTTCTTGAACAACCAAAGATAGTGTCTGAAAAAAAGATCTATATTTTGTTCCCTCTTCACGTAGTCTTGTTCTTACAACTTCTGTTTAGGAGAGAAAAAAAAAAGTCATTTTAAAACATTTGTGATATCTTTTTTTTTTTTAAAGATTATTTGTTTATTTATTTGACAGATGATCACAAGTGGGCCAAGAGGCAGGCGGGTGGGGGAGGGGAAGCAGGCTTCCTACTGAGCAGAGAGCCTGATGTGGGGCTCGATCCTAAGACCCTGGGATCATGATCTGAGCCAAAGGCAGAGGCTTTAACCCACTGAGCCACTTAGGTGCCCCCATTCGTGTTATCTTTATACCCTCCTAATGCTGAGTACATCCCATTTACCACTCTTCAAGTGTAAGCTCAGAATAAATATGGGAGTGATTTTTAATGTGTAACTTATTGAAACTGGTCTTATTACAGTAACACCCAACTTCTAAGACAGCTGGTTAAAATCACTAATAATAAATACTAGTTAAAAATTTAACAGGTTCCTGAATGGTTAAAGAATAAAACGAAAGTGTCAGTTGTATACTAGATATAGCTAAAAGGGACAATATATGTATAAGGAAAAGGTAAAGAAACAGAAAAAGGAATGCAGGTGGTAGAAAAAATGAACACACAAAGATAGTGTGAGAAATAAACACAAAAACTCTTAGGGGAACCCCACAATGAGAAAACAGAATTAATAATCTATATTTACAATGGTCCACATGAAACAAACATGAAATTTCATGTGCATGAGCCTAAAATTGTTCAAAACACCAGCTGTTAGCTAAAAGGCCCCATCTGGGAAGCAACTACGCAAAATTCGTAAAATTTTAGAGCTCTAAGAGATATAAAAGATTATGGTTAGTCCATTATTTCTTAGTTTTGAAAGGTGAGAAAATTGGACTGTTGAGAGGTTTTAGTCATCTGGGGGTAGAGGCTGGGACAAGATTTCAGAGCTCTCTACTGGAGTCTGTTTTTCCAACATACTACTCCTGACGGGCCTGAGGGAAATGGCCTAGAACTATTTTCACTGCAAATGTTACTATTTGAAATTTCTTGTATCTTATCTTAAAAATTCATACCATTTATATATTCCACCCAAAATATTGTTTATTAATTACCCCTTCATGTAAGGACATAATCTTACTTGAGGGGACAGGATGCTTACAACTCCAAAACTGTCTCTTACCCTTAGCAGGCCACGATCCTAGGTATCCTATAGTAGCCAGAACCTAAACAATGCTGCTGATAACTGTCCTCTTTTGACTTCTCCTAAAGAGAGAAGTTAGGAACTTCCCTCAAGAAGTGGAGCTAAGTTCACAGTCCAACTTGGTTAGAGTTAGTTTTACTCATAAAATTACATTTTAGAGCAAATACTTATTTCCTCCTAGCCCTGTTTCTTTTGTCTTGATACAGCTTTAATCACAGAGCCTTAGACTTATAAGGATGAATGTGAATGTTAATCGGTGTAACAAAAGTGAAGCATTTAGATTAAAAGCCCAAAGTAGGGGTGCTTGGATGGATCAGTCAGTGTAGCATCCAATTCTTGATCTCAAGTCCCATGCTGGGTGTAGAGATTACTTGAAAGAAAAAAAAAAAATCCTAAAATCCCTGAGGTTTAGTCAGTCAGTTAAAAGCCTGCCTTCAGCTGAGGCTGTGACCCCGGGGTCCTGGGATTGAGCCCTGCACCAGGGCTCCCTGCTCAATGTGAAGCCTGCTTCTCCCTCTGCTTGTTCTCTGACAAATTAAGTCTTAAAAAAAAGGGGGCAAAACAAACCCCAAATACAACAAAATCAAAGTCTACACTTAAAACAAGTTACAAAAAAATCTCAACATCCTACAGACAAATTTTTAAGTGATTTTATTATCTATCAATCAAAGAGGCTAACAGTATAAGATGTAATGACAGAAATAAATCATTCATATATATTTATTTACCAAAATGAAATAATGCAAAATAGGCTGGTGTTTTGGATTATAGATTCCCATTTCAAATTTGGGCTTCTCCACTGAGTAAACTATGTGACCTGAGTAAGCTCTGTGACCTTCGGCAACTTAATCTTAACATTTCATTTCCCATTTGAAAATGAAGACAAACTCTGGTTATATTCTAGCATACTTAGACTTAAATGGAGAAGGTAAGTACTTTGCAGGAATTTTTTGTAGATTAGCAATAATGTATATAAAGTATCTAGTATACCATCTATAGCCACACTTTTTTTTTTTTTCTTAAACTTGCTCAATCACTACCTGGCTGGAATCTGACTGACTCAGGGCTAAAATGCGACGGTCCAGAGTGCATGCTAAATCTTCATCATGATACTGTAATATATACTGACCTATTAAACCAGTTACTTATACAGATTTAATTCCATTATGAACTCCTAAGAACTGTGTTTTGTTTTACTGATTTCAATAAAATTATAAATGTTCTAATAAATGGGTCATTGGCTGACATGGGAAAATACTTGTAAATTAACCGAATTTTACTCATAGAAACTCCATTCCTCTTACCATGTGGATATGCTATAGTTGTGGCACAAGTTTTTGAGGTGGCAGCAGCCAGCATCATTCCCACAAAATCGGACGCTTCTTTCACAGACTCTTCATCATTTTCCATTGTAGAAGCAATCTTATATTCTAGTAGTTTTTGCTTAATACTTTCATAAATAACAAAATGGATAACCGTCTCTGATATGCCAGCATATGAAGCAGACATGCCCCTATAAAATCCTCTAAGTCCATCTGTCTGATACACTTTACGAATACATTCAAAAGCACCCATTCGCTTTTCTCCACGGTTCCTGAAAAGCAAAAAGGAAGAATCTTGTTTACAAAGTAGTACAGGTTTTTAAATAAAGTCAATAAAATGCAGTAGAAATTTGTCACTCTAAATAGAGGATGATCCTCTAACTCATGGAGAAGTGAATATTAAGACATTCATTTTAGACTTTATTCTTTTATCCCAAGTTTGTCACATTAAGACATTCATTTTAGACTTTATTCTTTTATCCCAAGTTAAGACATTCATTAAGAATATTAAGACATTCGTTTTACACTTTATTCTTTTATCCCAAGTTTGTCACATTAGATGGATACCATGGAAGAAGTTTATTTTACTAATGCAAAATACATTACATTAAATCTTCAGTTTCATGTACTCATTAAGTTTATACTATAGGGATAAAAAATAAAATAGTCCAAATACATTGTGACTGCAGCTCAAGATAAAAACAAACTCTCACATTATGTCATTAAATCCAGTTCTAAGTTGACAAGATTTCTTCTGCACTTAGTAACATGAAAGAGTGACTGAGACACCAATGATGATAGTACATCACAAAGCAGGGAATATAATTAATGCGATACTTGTGCATCTGCAGAATTCTTCCAAACCCACTCAGTTCTTTCCCAAAAATGACTGCGTGAATGTAAGTCATATTTCCTATAATCCTTCGAAGGCAACAGTCCTATCTTTCATGTCGGTATCATGGTGAAAGGTGAATGCAGACCCCTACAGTTATAAAATATTTATTGAGCATCGTGCCCAGTAAAACTTGCTTAGTGCTATATGGGCAGTGTACCCACTCTTATACAAGTATATACTTTTGAGTTTCTAAAAATAGTACCTTACACTATGATTCTCCCAACAGAACCTTATCTATAAGAAATGAGTTTAAATGCTACCTACAGGGAAAGAAATAGAAAATTTATCTATTTATAAATTATATACAACCTATTTCTGACATAACAAAAACACAATTAAGACACCTATGATAACCTACAAATTCCTCCAGTTTTATGACCTAATTATTGTCTTGAACTAGTAACTGTCCTCAATTAATGACATTGACTAAAAACTTTCTTTGAATGATCCATGAAACCAACTCTAATCAGTTTCTACCAGAGACTTCCTCACAAAAAGTTAAAATCCTACAAGTCCTAATGAGTAATATGTAAACACATCAGCCCTATTCTTGATTTGATGGTTATACATTAGCACCCTTAAACCAACCTTTAACTATTACCTCAACTCTATCCCATTCCCTATCACTCCCCAAGCCTAAGAACTTGTGTTTGCTTGTGTTACAACTTTAAGTGAAAAAATAATAGAGATACTTTTCTCAGGACCCCCCACAGATCCACCCTACAACATACCGAAGCATACCCCTGGTAGTATAGTATGGACTGGTATCTTCACATTTCTCTAACTTTTGGGTTGTTTTAACTACCACTACCTTTCAGGTCTTTGGCTTTAGGAAGTAAACTTTGAGTTTTGCTTCAAGACACTTAAGATTTGATTTTAATTATTCTGGATGAAACAACGATTAGAGATGTTTCCAGTCTCCAAATAGCATATAGTTCAAAATGACAGAATGTAGGAAACAGGTATTTAAACAGGCATCATCATTACTATTTTTTTTTTAAAGATTTCATCCATTTATTTGACAGATAGAGATCACAAGTAGACAGAGAGGCGGAGAGACAGGAGGAAGCAGGCTCCCCGCCAAGCAGAAAGCCCGACGCAGGGGTTGATCCCAGGACCCTGGGATCATGACCGGAGCACAAGGCAGAGAAGCTTCAACCCACTGAGCCACCCAGGCGCTCCAACAGGCATCATTATTAATGACTTCTTAGATAAGTTTTATTTAGTCTACGACATACATAGACTACTTCCCAAGCCCTAAAATATAACAGTGAAAATTTGTTACAAGTCTAGTCCATATCAAAAGGCTAAAGGTTTCCAAATTATTATTATTATTATACAGTAATAGAATCATCTCTCTAAAAAAGTATTTCCTCTTCCCCATTCTTCATTCTCCAGGCTAACAGGAATAGAGATGGCTAGACTCTAAGCTGTACGGCTTGTGGCCTTTGCTCAGTTCCCAAACACGCCAGGCCCCAATCTTAAGACCTATGAGGTTTGCAACGACCACTGCGCTTCTGCCTAAAATGGGCTCAAAAACAAAATTCCTTGACTATTCCATTTAAAGTTGGTCCCCACGGTTTCTTGGTGTATCTCTAGAACCAAGCAGTGTATCTGCTCAACAGACATTCATCAAATCAATGAACTCTGCTACCACAGAACGGTCATTGATAACAGACGGATTCTATGGATATATGAGAGCTAAATCCCTGCCACGCCTCTCTGTATATAAAATTTACCAAATTTGAGCAATGATCCTGCAAGATTTAATCTAGACCAGTTGACCATGGGTTGTTTACCTGTTGGGAGACTAAAATCATTCACATAGTGAAATTATCACTGCTTGGGCTAGGCTAATATATATTTTTTTATTTAAAAACACAACACAATATTCTTTCTTCCCTAGAAAGTCTCACATTGCCAACTAGTGTTATCACTTGCTTTTGACGGTAAACCCCAAAAAACAAAATCAGCATCAAAAGAGGGGAAAGACATGGCTAGGCACATGGCACTGAATTCTCATAGATATAAATTTACAGGAAAAAATTAGCTGAAATCAACTTTAATTTTATTTTAATGAGTTAACATACCTTGCATCAAGCTGTAACCGAGTCTTTATAAGCCAAATGGGGTTGGTCGCTGTGATTGCAGTAAAACCTAAACAAACATGTTTAAAATGAACTCTGGTAAAAATGAAGAATACATTATTAACATTAAGGTTTTAAAAATCACAGAAATCTATATTAAAGAAAATGTTTTAACTATTAATTGATGTATGCTATACACTTTTATTTTATAAACATACAACCATGAATATTTGTAGTTTATTTCTGATCTACATTCTCAAATTCTGACCATAACTAAAAAATTCTTTTAAGAGCAAAGCCTGATTATATATAAATTCCTCTCCCAAGTGTAGAAGGGTGCCCTCTACACTCTAAGCTAAATTTAGAAACCCATTTCTACAGACAAATATATGGAAATTTGGTGTATTCCAGGGCTTTTTAGCATGCAAACTCTACACAGCTACGTAAGGTCCAAATCCCTTATGTTCCAAGTGGTTTCTACCTAAAGGTCAGCATTTATTTTTGATCTTAGGTTGGCTATATAACAGCAAGGATTGTTGTTTGCCTTTATGAATGCTTTATATGAGCATATTCTTACTAATACTGTTAAAATAATGGTATCACAGAAGTAAGCCTTCTCTTAGGGTTAATAGGACAGATCTATTTCTTATCCACTTAACCATATAAAAAACTGGAAAGTTCAAGAAGTTACATACTGAACTTTCCTCTCACTTTTATAGACACTGAAGAGGGAAACTAGAGTAGAATGTAGTTCTGGTTTTCTTTAAAACTTAAGTACTGTGTACTCTCAGTGCAGAAGGGTGGTCGTCTAAGATGGCTCATTCCAGCTGGCAAATTAAGATCTCTGGAACAGTTGTTTCTAGACTAGTGCGTATCTTTTACTTTCTATCTTCCTACTGTTATGGAAAATAGCACACGAAATGCAATCTTGGTAACGGGAATTTATGAAAACTGCTTCATCTATAAAAAATGGGGCTTTAATGTATTGCTTGTGAACTTTTAAGATCACTACACAAACTTCACAGAACTACTTACATCAAACTGTATTTATTCAATTGGCCTTTAAGTTCAGTGAAAACTTACATGCAGAAATGTCTAAGGATCTTAACTATTTTAACACTTTCTATCAAATAATAGGCAGGTGAAATATACTGTTTTTAGAAAAGTGGAAGATAACCAGCACACTAAATATGAGTAAAGTTATTTCAGGAAGAGAAATGATGTGGTGCACTTAAAAATAATTTGTTTTCGAAGTTAACATATAGTGTAGAACGAATCATAAACTTTTCTTGGCTTTCAAAGTCACTATGGGTATACCTAAAATGCAAAATCATTTTACTAAATTGTTTACAAAGCAGAATTTGGTCTCTCTCACAGGTTCTTTGCCCCTCTATAATATCAGATAATTAGCTAACTCAAATTTTATTTCCTTAAGCCACTGTTTTAACACCATAGAAGTAGCCAGATATCTCACAAAGGGATGCTTAAATTGTATCTATTTATGAAATGATAAATGGAATAAAAATTTGGTTTGATAACTCCTTTCACTATTTTGTAATAGTTCTATAGTCTCCGTTTCTTTCAAGTGTTTTTAATACTACATAAATATGTATAAAACTAGTACTAGACCAACAATTTTGTATGTGCCAGTATTAAAATAATAAAAATTTAAAGTGTTGGACATTTTATCAGGAACATTTTTAAGTTTCTTTTAATATATAAAAATCTTGGTAAAAGGAAAGGAGAAGAAAAATATGAAATTATTAGATCTGTTTAAATATTTTACTTGGAAAATATTTAAATTTAAATATTTTTTATTATAAAATTTATTTATTATAAAAATATTTAAATTTAAATATAAATAAAATAAAATTAATTTTTCTTGCATGTCCTGGCTTAAATGAGAATAAAGCTAAAGAATTTTTTTTCTTTCCTTGACCTTTATTTTCTTAACTGAAAAACTCAAACTAAATACACTCAAATTATATTTTAAAGAAAATGTGTACCAGACATTAGTATTCTGGCTATATCTCTAACTCAATGACTGTTTTCAGACTTCAATATCTGTATTAGTTAAATATCCGTAAAGCAGTATTAGGGGGTCTATTAGTGAAAGGCTGCAAAGCAGCACAAGGCAACAAAATATTCTACATTATTCACAATCATTTTTATTAATTAGCCTGTGGAAATTAAGAGAACAAATTTTTCATTAAATTTTTAAAGCCTAAAACTGGGAATCCTTATACCAAGCTTTAAAAACAAAACAAAACAAAACAAACCCAAAAAGCCCTGTCTAGGTAAAAAATCTCAATCTACTACTATACTTGATTTGAGAAGATGAGCATTAAAGTTTTTCTTTTTAAATAGAAGTTCTATTTCTAAAAATATAAACTTAAACAAGCTTAATACTCTCCCAAGTCACAAAATTCCTCAATTAGAGTCTGAAAAACTCCATATACACTTCAAAATACTGCAATAATATTTATAAATATTACTAGAAATGAATTTTTCAAATATCTATGAATAAAATTTTTAATTATCCTTTATACATATGAATGAACAGTGACAGGACGCAAACAACAGGTATTTCTCACTTAACTAAAATTCCTTTCCAAATACAAATTAATCTATGGAACAGGAAACATTAAAATTCAACCGAGTGTTGTCATCTTATCCCTCTATAACTGTTACTACCAATAACTTGTGCTTACTACAGTTGTTGTGGCTCAACTCTCCCAATAATAAGCTAGGTTTTAATAAAGACACTAGGCTAAATGCCAGCAAACCACTACATTAGAGAGAATCTAGGCATAACCTACATTTTAGTGATTGGTCTTCCCCACAGTTAAAACTCTGGTCCTAGAATTTTATGCTATTACATTCTCTCAACCACAGACACTCTACCTAATAAACTAACTGGACATTATTAAGCTAATTAATCCTATAAAAATACAGTCTGTTAACTCAAGAAATGAAACAAGAGGGAAGAAGCAAAAATTAATCACTAACTTAATTATATATGGCAAGGCAATCTGAAGTTGGCCAACAGCCAAAACTAAAAAGATCTTCCTATTTCTAAGACAGACATATACAAAGATATTTGGAACAGTTTCCCTTAAGTTTAGAAATTTACTATTACTTTTTATTTTTGCATTTAAAGTTTGTGGTATATTGATAATGCTAGTTCATATTAATATTCTGAGCATTTTGTTAAACATTAAAGCTGAATTATAGGCATATGAAGGAGCTATTTGTAGGTTAAGAATTAACATTGCTCTAGTCAGTAAAAGCAAAGTGGTAGTGTATTAGCCATATAGTAGTGTGGCTAGAGTTTTATTAGAAAATTTTTTTTTAACTTTCAAAATGCAACTTTTAAAGTTTCGCTTCATCTAAGACTCCATCCGATAATGTGCACCAGATTAAAAGAAATCCTGCTTATAGGAAACTTGCTGAAAATGTCTATTTCATTAAGTGAGTGATACCTGTATTTGCATTTTCAGGATTTTTTTACTTCATCAAGTTCTGTAAGCAGAACTAATAAGCCCACACCTAACCTTCTAAGAGAAATACATTAAAACTACAAAACAAAAACAAAAACAAAACAAAAACCCAATTAAAACTAAAACAGCTTAGATCCCATATATTCTTACCCTGCATTTATTGTAAAGTAATGGTAGGTATTAAGATCAATGTTTTTGCACGAAAGTAGAAAGCTAAATATAAACAGACAACAGAATGGAAAGCACTGTATTAGACTTTAAAAATATGTTATGTTAAGCAAAGAGAACTACTATCTTCCCTAAAAGTTGTAGGATGGTATGATACCATTTACAACTACGTATATCTTAAATATTGTCATCAAATTTTTTCGAGGTCAAGGCTATTATGGCCAAGCTGAAGACCCCAGGCTTTTATTACACAATGACTGAAAAGTTACCCCATTCTTCCTTCTAGAAGGAATATTCTAAAGGGATCAGAATTTTAAAGTTTTATGAAATACTCAGAACACACACATATATTCAGGAAATAAAAGTTCATTTCCCGCCTTCTATCAATTCCACAGCTATTATAAATTCCCAGGGTGTGTTTCTTATAACTAGAGGCTGCAAGAGACGCTCAGATCAGTACTCACGAGGTTTAAGTTAGTCCATATTTCTACAGGAAGTGACCTGCGGATGGGGAGCATGAGATGACACGATCTCACTCTTTTCTCGGGAGAAATGTACAGTAAATGCCTAAAATAGACACAGGCTTTTCTGTATCATAACAACAAGCAGTGACCTCATCAGAAACATGTGTACAAAATGAATCCCATTGGAAGGATTTCAGAAATATTTACGGTGAGATCTAACTTTTTTGAAAATTTTAAGTTAAAAAACAAAAAGGAAGATCAGAATGGGCCATAATTAAAAAAAAAAAAAATGCATCGAGTACTGAAAATTCTGCCATCTGCAGCAGTTTCAGAGTCCAAATACTTACCTAAAACACGAATTCTGCCCTAACGAAAAAATGCTAACCTTGTCAATGGGGAATCTAAGAAAATATTTAGAAGGGATCATCATCTCATTTTCCTAATCATTATCTATCATGATCAGAGGTGAAATCACAATTTTCTATACTTTAACAGCTTCTTAGCAAGTCTTTTTTTTCCTTAAATCTTTAAAAAAAAAAAAAAACCCAAAACCAGAATATTCTAAGTAACATTTTGTAATTTTCTGAAATTTTTAAAAATTAAAGTATATGTTGGTTCAATTATACCTTTCACACCTTTTGCACTATGACCAATAATATTGCACATCCATTTTATGGAATATTTTGGATTATTTTGTATTTTATTTCTTGTGTTCTACAAAATAAAAAACAGGAAGAATATTTATATACAAACACACAAAACATCTGTCCACCCACCCATTTGGGTGAATAAACTGCCATGGAAAATAAAATATTAAAAAATATATTTTATATAGGCAAGAAAAAATTTCTCTTTAATGAGTAGAAACTTAACCTTTAAAGTTTAATATTTATAATAAACTTAAAGTCAAACAGAAAAATGTATTTTGAAAAATAACAGTGAATGCTATAAGCAAGTAAAACCCACTAGATATTCAGTAAAAGGTAAATAATTATATTATTGGTATTTTAAAAATTAATCAATAACTGTTTGAATATATAATCCAATAAAAATAAAAATTCTTTTCATTTAAATCTATGTTGCATATAAAAGTCGGTATGTTTTTTACAGATAAAAATTTCTGAAAACTAGGAATTACTATAAAGAAACCATACTATTTTTTGCATGTACATTTGTGTCTAGTAATAGAGTAGGATATACAAATTCATTTAAACAAAAACATACAAGTCATCTTGACAAAACAAATACTCTCAGTCTAACAAAGGTTACATGTAGGGAAGAAAAAAAAGCAGGTAAAACAGAGTCAACATTCCTTAATTTTATTAAATAGCCTTCTAACTGGAAATAATTTTTCAATTATACCTCTAAATTTAGGTTTATAATTCTTAAAGTATTCTCTTGAAACACTACAACAAACCAAAGATCCACTTTAAATAAACTGTTTATTTTTATTAACAAAAGGTTTATTACCTAAATACTTGGGTTCATATGAATAAAATGCAAATTCAATGGGCTACCTGGAAAAAAAATTATGTACAAGGTCTGTTACTAAAATCCTTAATGTGTATGCGGTTTGATGTGGCAAAATCTTACAGGCAATATCATTAAAGTCTATTTTAGTGCACTTTTTGATACCAAAGTGACAAGGTTAGCATTTTTTTTTAAATAGCCAGTTAAAAAATGATTTTTCACATGACTGCCTCTAAGCACTTTGCACCCCCAATTCATATTTAAAAGACTTCTAAAAATGATCCTGAAGAAAAACCAGAGCAATCTGGTCTAGATAATTTCAAGAATGAAGGGGGCAAAAGGCTACCTTAATGACTTTGCATGGGATCTTTCAGTTTCACCAACAATGTAGTTATGTATAACAACTGCAGAGCTAAGTGTTAATGCTCATGAATAGTGCAAGGAAGCTCTGAAAGCACGATTCTCAGAAAAATGTAACTGCAAACACATGAAAGAGGTATTTTCAAATTACACAGTAAGTATTTAGTGTAATAATCTAAGCAAGGTTAAGACCATCAATTTACAAAAATTCAAGGAATTCAAGTTGGAAAATAATTATCAATATAAAAACAAACTATGAGTTGATATTTGTTCACACTTGAGAGAAAAGTGCAAAATGACAATTCCACCAAAATTCTTTACCACATTAGTAATAAACTCTGATGAGATATTCTAATGAAAAAAGATGTTCTACTGGGAATTAAGATATTCTGAAACCCCAAATTTGCATTACTGAATATATATTAACTATCCTCTACCAAAAACGTCTGCTCATCTACTTTCTGGACATCAAGTCTAACAAAATGAACCAAAAAAAAAAATTAAAAAATTAAAATTTCTTTAATAATTTTCTGGGGTTAAAAAACTGGTAGTCCAGAAATACATTCTTAAAGATCCTAATACAGCAGTTATATAGTTTGAAATTAGCCACTAATTTTTACCTTATACCCACTCAAATTTGAAGAGGAAAAATCGTATCTGTATTCAACAGCTATAAAAAGTAAATTAAAAAAAATTCTAGTTATAACTAGATGATATCTATGGTACTAAAGAACTAATTCTCAAAAACCAAATCTTTGTAGAGCAACCTACATTCCAAAGATAAGGTAAAAGGAAATTTGCATAAATTACATTAACTTGCTCAAGATCTCTCATCATGGATAAATAAAACTATTTTACCACCTTGACCTCTAAAGTTTTTACCTTTCAGCTTTAAAACTTTGGTGAGTCAGTCAATTACCAAATATGAAAAACCTTGAAAATAATTTGTGCGGTATATAGTAGATATATGGCTATTGACCCTTTCAGAAATTACTTATTCCAACTTACACTTAAGTTCGTTAAAGTATGTGGTTCAAATTGATCCAATTTATTTCTAAACAGAAAATGGTTAACAGTTTAAGGCACTCATTATTAAACACATAACTGACACTCAATTTATGGCTCAACAGTTGATGAAAGTAGTAAAAATCTGCTTTATAGTCATAGCATAATTTGGAAATGTGACATATGGTTAAATATACAATGAATCTCAGAAAACTGCAAATAATGAACCAAAGGTCATGGCTTTGTCTAACACGCATTGCAACAAATGATTCCAGAACCAGACTGGTCAAATCAATCTCCTAGTTTATCTTTAAGGCAGTACAGAGGCCCAAAACTAGTTGCATTAATTCAGAATCATATATACTCAACAATGATAGAAGAGTCCCTGGAAAACATTTCTATAGCAAGCATGTATACATAGCCAGTGCCTAAATTTAAGTATTATCTAGTGTTATTTATATGGAATGCTAAACATATTTTTCAAAATACATACATTATAGTATCTCTCAGTTATCAGTAATACATCACAAAAATTTCAGCATTTGAGCACAGGACAAAATGAATACTTTACCAAGAACTGCCGGCACATTTCAGACAGAAGCCAAAACATGCAGCAAAAAGGGAAAAGGCACTAACAGAAATTGAGGAGAGAAGAGTAAATTACAGCTGCATAACTTATTTATAGTGTAATTATGGTTGGATTCTTTAAACTGTCAAAGTGATCACTAACTATTCAGTGGACTACATAAGACAATGTAAATATTATACTACCTGTATGCTATCACAAACCCCTGATTACAAAAATGCCAACTTAAAACAGATTTTAAGTATACCTTCTGATCGAATTTACTGTAATACTAATAAATATTAAGAATCATATATGTAGATGCTAATCAATGAAAAGCACAATGTCTTAACTACATAATGTAAAATCATAATTCAACATTAAATCTCTAGGTTTTGGAAAAATTTTTGCTTTTTAATATTTTATATTCATACCTGCCATTGCAGCTGAAATCATGTGTACCTGGGTAGAATCCGGATCAAATATACCATTCAGCTTTTCCTTGCAGTTTGAGTAAGCAGCAAAGTATATAGCTCTAAAATAAAGATTTAAATTTTATCAATAAGCATGTTACAGAATTCATAGGATTTAAATGACAAGTAAATTCATCTAATTTTAGAAAAATCTAAAAACAAAGTCTTAGCCACATTCTCATGTAACATCAGGATAATTCACTTTTTTCCATGTAGATTCTGAAGTACAGTTTGCACTAACCCATTAAAAGACAAATCTCAATGTGAAGTTCCTCAAATGTAAAGCACCCTCCAACAAAGACACATACCACCCTGACCCAACACTTTTACATCAACTGATTGACTGAATGAAATAAAAAAAACTATTTGTATAAGAGATGTTTAGAAACATATGAATAAGGTTAGAAGGCTTAAGTAATGGTAAGGTTAAATTAAACACACTTGAGTAAATATAGTATAAGTACTTTAAAAATTGCTGAATATATAATTATTATGATTAGTTGATATTAATATAAAGATATTACTATTAATATATAATATTTTTAAGTGGGGAGAGGGTCATAGAACTGACCCAATTCATCAAAGTATGTTAAACAATTCTGAGATACCATGCTATATTCTAATCTATATCTTACAGAGTAGTTCACAGTATCCTTAAACAGACAAAATAATTCCAGAAGAAATAAACCCCATCAGGTCATGTCTTCTATGTTTATAAACATTCCATTACATCTGTAAATACTTCCCCTCTTAACTTATGGACTATGATTTCATGCATCCCCACCACCTCCTCATTGTTTAGCTTTCCAGGCTTTGAATTATTTGCTTGCAGTATCAAATCCTTTTATTTCCCAACATAACGGGCAAAAAAAGCACAAATGAGGACAGTCTCACTGTTGTGCCTTTTTTAATGTGCTGAAGAAAAATGGAAAGTTAATATAATTAAAAATGAAACATACTACATTATCAGCAAGAAAAACAAATAGAATACATTTAATGACAAATTGTGAAGACGTATAAATAGCACATTCCTAGAAATAATTAAGAAAGACCTTTTAATGAGAAGATAGGCAACGAATATATAAGGTAATTCACAGTAGAGATACACAAATGGAAAATCATTAGAAGAAGGTGTGAATGCACCAAAATTAAATAAATGTGTATTAAAACTGAAAATAGGGGCACCTGGGTGGCTCAGTTGGTTGAGTGTCTGCCTTCGGCTCAGGTTGTAATCTTGGGGTCTTGGGACAGAGCCTCAAGCCAGGCTCCCTGCTTAGTGGGGAGCTGGCTTTTCCCTCTCTCTCTGACCCTTCCTCCCCACCCTGCTTGTGTTCGCTCTCTAATAAATAAATAAAATCTTAAAAGAAAAAAAAAAAAAGGGAAAATCATGTTTAGTCTATTTGACTAGTATTAAAAGACATGAAGAGTAACCAACATGAGTAATTTGTGATAAAGAGCAACTAATGCACTACTTGAGAATAAAAAAAATTGCCTGTCAGAAGGCAACTGAGTAATATTAATTTCATATGTGTATATGCTTTTTATACAGAAATCCTACTTACAAGTAACTATCTAAAGAAATACACTTGCTTAAGTAAAGATAAAAATATAGCTGTGTTCACAAAACTACTGCTTTCAACAGACAAAATGTGGAAATACACGTAAAGGTTATCAATAAGGGAATGCTTATTAATGACAGAGTCGCCACATTATGTGATTAAACAAAAACTATGTATTTTGATGGAAAAAGCTTCAAGACAAATTTGGTGAAATATTTTAATACGATTAAATGAATGTACACAATAATTAAGTATACACAATATGCATTTTACATACAAAATAAGCCAGAAAAATTAAAAGAAGACTACACACGCCGAACTTTTATTAATAACACTTATCTGCGGAGACAAGTGCCTATGAGAAGGCATATAGCATGAGGGGTGATGTGTTTAAGATGGAATTTCAGCCTTTATGTTACACATTTTTAATTTTTATGGTAAGGATAAATTTTTTTTTACGATTTATTTATTTATTTGAGAGAGAGCGTGCGCATGTGTGGTTGAGTGCACAAGCATGCAAATGGGGGATGAGAAGCAGAGGGCGAGGGAGGACAGAGGTAAAGAATCTCAAGTAGACTCCACACTGAGCATGGAGCCCCAAGCCAGGCTCCAACTCAAGACTGTGATATCACGGGCGCCTGGGTGGCTCAGTGGGTTAAGCCGCTGCCTTCGGCTCAGGTCATGATCTCAGGGTCCTGGGATCGAGTCCCGCATCGGGCTCTCTGCTCAGCAGGGAGCCTGCTCCCTCCTCTCTCTCTCTCTCTCTGCCTGCCTCTCTGCCTGCTTGTGATCTCTGTCTGTCAAATAAATAAATAAAATCTTTAAAAAAAAAAAAAAAAGACTGTGATATCACAACCCGAGGTGAAACCAAGAGTCCGACGTTTAACCAACTGAGCCACTCAGGTGTCCCAAAATAAAATTTTGGGGGGAAGATTTTATTTATTTATTTGACAGCGGGAGCAGGAACACAAGCAGAGGCAGTAGGAACACAAGCAGGGGGAGTTGGAGAGGGAGAAGCAGGCTCTCTGCAGAGGGAGCCAGATGAGGGGCTCGATCCCAGGACCCAGAGATCATGACCTGAGCTGAAGGCAGACGCTTAAAGACAGAGCCACCCAGGCACCATCTCCCCCAACGGGTAATTTTTCAAGAGAGAAAAGAGCCCACAAAAACTTGAAAACCAATAAATAATAAGACATGTATCCAGTACATGGGATACAGAGAGCCATTTTCACTCTGAATGGGAACTCTACAGTATTTTATTGCAGAAGCAGTAAATCTAAGACAAAAAGATATCAGAGAAAAATGACAAATTAATGTATTAATAGGGCCTTTTTGGCTCTTTTAATAGGTAATGAAATTATTCTGTCTAGCTTGTCCTCTAAGCCAAAAAACAGGGTTAGTTCTAGAGCTCTAAGTAGTCCTCTTTCACACTATTGGTTCCCTTAGTATTCTCTGCCTTTTGAACTTGGTTCAAAAACTGCACCACAGTGATTTCACTAAGAGGTCTTTTGCGCTGCCACACAGGGAAAACGGCCCAAGCTTTTACATGGTTACTAGATACCTGTTTTTATACCAAGGCGCTTTATCCTTACCACCTTGACTTCTCTTCAGCATCTTCCATCATTAAACTTGAAACAATAAAGATTGCCACCATTTTGTTTAACTTAAAAAAATTATTTTTACCTGGAAGGAGCCACCCCCACTAAATTGGGACCTAATCCTCTGAACAAGGAACGAGGCCCTTCTTTTTCCAAGATCACTCTGAAAGAAAAAAATATTATTTAGAAAGGAATGTCCTTCAAAGTCTAATACCTTATTTGTATAGCAAACTTAAGACTTTTAAACCTGTCAAGTCTCTGCTATAAGGTTGTGCTGCTCTGCTCAGTGTTTCTTACTTATGAAAATCCGCTTTTCTTGACACAGCATAAAATGATCATCTTAAATGATAATAAAAAAATTCTAATCAGATTCTTTTCTAAAAGTTTTAAAGACTACAGTATAATTTCTACATTTTCATACAATCATGTTCTTGTATGAACATGATTATCTTCAATATCCTCCATTTTATAATCTTTACCAGCACATTCAGTTTCCGATCAAAAATGTAGTTTTCTGTCTAGTACTTGAGGTCCTTTCTTGATAATCAGACAACTCTCTCAGTAATGCAGCATTACCTCATTCAATCATTCCAGTGAAATGCTGTCAAAATCTGGCAACCTAACCTCCTTTAGGGTACCAAAATAGTTAGCCAGTTACCATATCCCCCTTTTTTTAGTTAACACTTACTATACTGAATACTTACTGCATAAAAACTAAGCAGAGAAAAAAGACAAAAAAGAAGGTGAGACACCTGCTAATGAGAAATTTGATGTACAGTTGCGGAAAAAAGAATTACACTAAAACAAATAATTCAACAGACTATATTAATAAGCAAATACTATACAAGCTAGATACATATGCCCAGCAGAGAAAGGAAGAGGCATGTCTAAGCCCTGGAAGGCTTTCTGAGAGTGAGTTATTAATTAAGCTTGGAAGTGAGAAGAAACAGAAACTAGAGAAAAGTATTTTAACCTAGAGTTAACAGGCTAGGGCAGTGGTTCTTAACCACCTATGTGCTTAAGAATGATTTCTTTAAAGACAGTTGAGCATAATGGTTAAATAAGGACCTGAGATATGGGGCCAGACTTCTTAAATAAGGAGACCAATTTTTGTAAAACACTAGCTGTAAGAACGTAAGTAGTAACTTTTCTCTTATCCTTATTTTCATCAGCAGTAAACAGAGAAAAACAGTACTCTTTTTTTGAGTTGCTGTGAGGAATAAATAAATAAGCATATGAAGAACTTAAAAGAGATCTGGCTCCCAGTAAGTACTTAGTAAACCTTAATATTATGAGCATTTGTTTAAAACACTTATTTCTCTGATCTCATCCTCGAAGTATTCTGACTCAATAGGTATAGGACACTGCTCAGTAATTTGCATTTTTACCATATTTCCAGATGACTGACACAGTGATATAGAACCACATCTGATAAAACTAGATTAGACAGAAGCAGAGTTCAAAATAACAAATAATGGAGAACATTTTGAAGATTCAGTGTTTGTTAGCCTTTTCTGTATCGTAAGTCTCGCTGAAAAATTAAGAAAGGCAAATGTTCTTTAAAAAAACAAAAACAAAAACAAACATATTTGTTGGGGTGCCTGGATGGCTCAGCTGGTTAGGTGTCTGACTCTTGGTTTCAGCTCTAGTCATGGGCTCAGGATCATGGGACTGGGTCACATTGGGCTCTGTGCTCTGCAGGAAATTTGCTTCAGATTCTCTCCCTCTCCCCTTCCCACATACACTTGTGTACTCTCTCCCAAATAAATAAATAAGATCTTTAAAAATATATATATACATTTGCAAACACAATTCTGCATACAATTTCATGTCATTTATAGACCTCCTGAAGTTCACCCATGACCCACCTAGGAAACCAAGAGCCCGGTGGGGGGCAGGGGGAAGGGATTTCTAAAGTTCATGGGTAAGCCATGAAATGCTTCACTCACTAGAATGGTTATAATAAAAAAGTCAGATATAGTAAAACAAGGGTTGGTGGGGGTGCCTGGGTGGCTTTAGCCCTGAGTTGATGGAGCCTACTTAAAAAACAAAAACAAAAAACCGGGGTTGGTAAGACAGTGCAGAAACTGAAAATTTCATTCAATGGTGGTAGGAATGTAAAATGATGCAGCCACTTTGGAAAATAGTGTTCTAGTTCCTCAAAATGTTACAAGTTATTGTATGACCTAGCAACTCTGCTCCTAGCATATCCCCCCCAAAATGAAAACATACATTTCTATAATAGCATCATTCAGAATACTGCAAAGTGGAAACAAACCAATGTCTATCAACTGATGAGTGGATAAACAAAATGTGGTATATATAAAGCAATACTTGACAATAAAAAGATACTGTTACTACATGGATCAACCTTGAAAACATGCTAAATGAAAGAAATCAAACAAAAGACTGTATTACATAATTCCATTTATATAGAATGTCCATAATAAGCAACTGTATAGTGATAGAAAGCAGATTATAGTTGCCTAGAGCTAGGGGATGGAAGGAGAGAGAAGGGAGAAAATGAGAAGTGGCTGTTAACAGATAAAGGTTTATTTAGTGATGATGATGGAAACGTTTGAAAATTGGAAGGTGATAGTGGTCACACAATTCTCTGGATATACTAAAAACAAACAAATTGTATACTTTACATGGGTTAATTTTATGGTACGTAACTTGTACCTCAAATAAAGATGTTAGGGGGAGAAAAAAAAAGGCCATGAAACAGATTGCTTTGGACAGAGCCCCTGAGTAGGGAATCAAAGGGAATGAGTAAAAAGGTATTAAGGCAGAGAATGCAAACTTAGAAGTCACCTATATACTAATGACAGGTGATACATGTTAAACTGACTCTTAACTGAGGGCCAGAAAAACTGAGAAATTAAAACAAAGCTGAGAGGGATTCCTACTACTGCTGAGAAAAGTCAGAAGGCAAAACCACTGAAAAATAGAAAAAAGAATAAAAAATATACTACTACTGTGGGGAGCCTGGGTGTCTCAGGTGGTTAGGCATCTGACTTGATTTCAGCTTAGGTCATGATCTCAGGGTCGTGAGATCTGAGCCCCACAGTGGCTGTGCACTCATTTCAGAGCCTGCTTGTTCCTCTTCCTCCACATCTGCCCCTCCCTCTGCTTGCATACACTCCTGCTGGCTCTTAAATAAATAAAAAAATATATACGGCTGTCGCAAAGATCAAAGAAAGAAGTTCAGGAGACATAACAGTGGTAATAGAAGACAGAATCATGATATTGAAATGACCTATTTTTAACAGGTAAAATATTCTATTTCTGCCAAGATATTATTAATTCGATTGATAATACTCGTATCAGATACTCATCTGTAATTACGGCATTTTATTTATTTATTTATTTAAGAAGGGGAGAGGGGCAGAAAGAGAGAGACTCTTAAGTAGTCTCCACATCCAGCATGGAGCCCATCACAGGGCTACATCTCACAACCCTAAGATCATGACCTGAGCCGAAATCAAGAGTCAGATGCTTAACCAACAGAGGCACCCAGGTGCCCCTGTAATTATGGCATTTTATTTATTTATTTTTAAAGATTTTATTTATTTGAGATACAGAGAGTGAGTGAGAGAGAGAGTGTACAACCTGGAGGAGGCATATAGGGAGAGGGAGAAGCAGGCTCCCTGCTCAGCAGGGAGCCCAACCTGGGACTCAATCCCAGGACCTGGGGATCATGATCTGAGCCGAAGGCAGATGTTCCACTGACTGAGCCACTCAGGCACCCTATAATTACAGCATTTTCATCCAAAATTGTTAACAATTTTATTCTACCTATCATGTACTAGGAAAACTGAAAAAAGAAAAAAGACTGATGAACTCTTGGTAACTAAGGTAAACACTCACTATTGAGTTTATTTGCTGCCACAAAATAAATACTACTGAACTAAGTTCAAATAGATTATGTACCAAGTGACCTGATAAGGCAGATACAAGTTACATACCTAAGTTTGAACACATAAAACGTGATCAACAGTTTTGAAATCTTAAATCCAATGTGCAATATAATGAAGTATGGTAAAATGTAAAAACAAAATCTTTTTCAAACCACCAAGAAATGTCAAACAAACACTGAATCACCTCTTAAAACCAGTAGAACACTGCTTTAAATTTCAGTTATGTTGAGGTTACATAAAAATCACAGATTGCCATTAAGTGGTTGTACTAACTGTGTCAATACTTGGAAAATTAAAAAACATACAGAAAGAGTCGGGATTTAACACTATCACATTTCAAAGACAAATAGGACACCTAGAATACCTTCAGAAAACAAATCCACTGACTAAATATAGAAAAATAATCTAAATACACATGATTTGGAAATAACATTACATTTTATATCATCCAACTAACTGTTCCTCTCCATTAGGGATTATCATTTCTGAATATAATTTAGAGTAACTCTGTTAATAAGTTTGTAAAAAAGCTTCTTAAAATGGGGCAGAATATAAACAAACAAAACACATGGCTATCATTACGGAAAACAAACTAAAAAAAACAAATTCACGAAAATTGTGCCTCACTTTAGGCAGTGGAGAGGTCCGGGAGACACTACACGGTTGACACTGGCTCCAGCCATGGTGTTCAACTGAACTTCAGAGATATAAAGCGTCACAGAAGATGACTGCAGCCGTGTTTTTACAACTTCCAGTGGACATGTCAGAATAGCTCCTACTGTACCACCACATCTACGAAAAAATGAAAGGAACAAATCTACTTACTCCATAACTTAGTACACACATTTAGACTGTATAATGAGTGGGCAACTGGGGCTTCACCAAGCTATTAAAATGTTAAAATTTTTTATTTTAAAAGACTAAACCATTTTAATGTTTATTTGACTGCATACACCTTTAGTAGCTACAAAGAACTGAGCTTAATAATTTACTGGGAAGCCACAGCATAGTTTTAAATAGTATCCTAAGGGTTTATTTGGTGCTCCTTGCCAGATATTATTTGTAGTTGTTGACACCTAGAGGAGTCCCTCAAACTCCTCTATCTTTCAAAACTCAAGCTATGTTCTTCAGAGCAATAAAAATTAACCACTGATGGATAATCATGTTTCCTATTTTAAATATTCAAATACTCCGAAGTGTTTTGCCTACAAAAAATGGTATTTTTGTCTCAAAATCAGTGGATTAGGTCCACAGGTAGAAATCTGTACAAAGCAGATAGGCTTAGCTAGAAGAATCCAATTTAAATACAAAAACTGACCATCAAAACAAAACAAAAGCTCTAAACAAATGACATCATTTAAACTTTTTCAAGGAATGTAAGAGATAGGATGAGTATTCTTTTTAAATGCAAGAACGGGAAATAATTTTCTCTTAAAGCACTAATAACAACCCAGTGAAACCTCGTGAAACCTTGAGAACTGCTTTCTAACCAGAGGAAAATCAGGAGACCCCTCACCAAAGAGTCAAAGTGAAAAAAAGCAGACTGTATCAGAAGTAACCTGAACCTCCAAATGGGCGCGAAAGGAAGAAAAAGAAAAGTAGCCCACCACAGAAATACACTAAACAATTCTATCTCTAGAATTAAAAAAAAAAAAGTGTATGTGTGTATCACATAGTAAAAAAAGGCAGCATAGCAACGCCCAATAAAATTTAGAACAAATTATTTATAAATATACAAAATTTAGGACATATATATAAAATATGTAAGTATTTCACAGTGATACAACAGTAACACGCCATCAAGAAAATAAAACTGAAACAAATTTTATGCAACAAAAGTGAAAAATACAACTTAAAAACAGAACATTCATATGCATATGGTTGCAAATAAACCCTGAAAGATTTTTTTTCAAAATCATTTATCAGGGAAATGCAAACAACCACAATGAGCTATAACGATACATCTATTATTGGTGAAAACTAAAAAGAATGAGAAAGCCAAGCGCTGATAAAGGCCAACTGGAAATCTCATACACTGCTGATGGGAATGCAAAGTGGTAGTCATTTTAGAAAATGGCTTTAAAAAACAAACAAACAAAAAAAACCCAGAAAAGAGAGCCTGTTGATTTCTTATAAAGTCCCGCTCTTAGGTGCTGACTCAGGAGAAATCCAGATATATGTCTTCACAAAGTCCTGTCCATGAATACTCATAGCAGCTGTATTCTTAAAAGCCCAAAACTGGTAACCTAAATGTCTACCAACATGAAGGATAAACAAGTTATGGTATATCAATACAATAGATTATTACATTCTGTAAAAAAAGTAACAATCTGGATGAATCTCAAAAGCATTATGCTAACTGAGAAAGTGAGGGACAAAAGCCTTTTATTTTAGGACATTTTCATTTTTATGACTTTTTGGAAAAGGCAAAACTAGAACAGAAATGAGATCAGTGATTACCTAGAGGTAGTGGAGTGCATAGGAACTGCCTGCAAAGGGCATGGAGGAATTCTTGGGATAAAAGGAATGTTCTGTATCTTGATTGATTTTAATAGTACTTACAGGACCTTACACATTACCAAAACTTACTGAACTACACACTTAACAAATTTTATTTGGTGAACGTTATCATATGCCTTGATAAAACTGATGAAAAAACTGAGTATGTGAAAACTAGTTAAGTATATGCACTACCTGGAATTGAATACATTGTGTTAAAATTTTAGTCATAATTAACTTAAAAACTCCATTTAGTTTTAAATAGGAAATTTTTAAAAATTAAAAAATTAAAAAAAAAAATTAAAGCCCAAAAGGAAAGATCAAAACCGTAATTCTATTGTCAGAAATCAACACACCAATTAGATAAATAGTAGGCCTATAAGAGATCTGAAACAAAATTAACTAGATTAAGGGAGAGCCCATACTCAATAAATAAGGAACAGGTATAATTTTTGAACAGCTATGAAATAGGCTTAAAACCTCATTACAGTTGACTCCCAGACAACATGGGGGTTAGGGGAACCAACCTTTCCCACACCCCCATGTAGTTAAAAATCCACATTAACTTTTGACTCCCCCAAAATGTAACTTCTAATAGGCTACTACTGACTGAAGCCTTACCAAGAAAATGAACATGTAACATGTATTTTGCATATGTATTATATATTTTATTCTTACTATATAAAGCAGAAGAAAATGTTAAGAAAATCATGTGAGGAAACTATATTTACAGTACTATATTTATTGAAAAAAAAATCTGCATAAAAGTGGCCCATATCAGTTCAAATCCATGTTGTTCGAGAGTCAACTTTATATAAAAGACCACAATCTACTTTGGGAAAACAGCCTTGTTGTAAAGATGATGTATGATATTACCCATGTAAAGTATTTCATGACATTGCACACATTAGTATTAGCTACTGAATTTAATCAGCATCTATTACAGATAGCAGTAACAGAATTCCATCATAACTTTTACAAACACTTTATGGCCAGACCACAGACAAGATACTATGATTCCTTAAGGAACAATTTAAAAGTAATGTTTAAAACTTAAACAATTCTCCCTCTTAAAAACAATTCAACAAGTAATGAGGATCTAAGTTACACAGAGCTGGGGAATGGTTTAAGTGGGTGTACACACAAGCACTTAGGCTGTCCTGAAGCAATTTTATGTTACGAAATTCAATAGGTATGTAAGCATAGGGGTGACACTCCAGTATCTCTCATGCCGTTTTTATCTTCAAGCCATTTAAAATTACCACGCATGCTGAAATCAGAAGAATTGATGCAGCGAACAAAACTACTGGAGTCAAACATTTAAAATCTCTCCTCATGAAAACGGGGTTAACTATACATTATTTCCTCTCCACGTCAAAAAACGCATATTTTAAAGAAATATGCCACAAGGACAGAGGGAGCCAGGGAGAAATGAACAAGACCCAAGATTCCAAGCAATGAAGCATAAAGGGATTTTTAATGACTTACGAGCAAGGAGGCAAAAAGAACTGCAGAAGGAAATACGGAAGAAAAGCCCTGCAGAATCTCAAGAGGCCTGAAGATCAGTGCACAAAGTATTCAAGATGGAGGTGAGGCAAAGAATGGAAAACAGAAGGACTGGCTGATAGGCTACACAACAAAGGGGCGATATCCAGGTGGGATCTACCCCCAACTCCCCACACACTGGGTGAAACTATATTCCCAGGCAGAAGCCTAATTCTCTAAAGAACCTGAGAATTCGGGGTGCCTGGGTAGCTCAGTGAGTTAAGCCTCTGCCTTCAGCTCAGCTAATGTTCTCAGGGTCCTGGGATCAAGCCCAGCATCAGGTTCTCTGCGGGAGCCTGCTTCCACCCCTCTCTCTATCTGCCTCCTCTCTGCCTACTTGCGATCTCTCTTTCTTTCTGTCAAATAAATAAATAAATAAAACCTTAAAAAAAAAAAAAAAAAAGAACGTGAGAATTCAAGAATCTCAGAGGTTAGGCTTCACAGGTACAATCAATAGATTCCAAAAAAATCAAAACAAAACCCAAAATGAATTCCTACACCAAGGTGAGCTACTACAATCTTTTAAAATATTGGGAACAAAGATCTCATCGACTTCCACACAAAGCATAAAAGGTTTTTTAACAAAGGAAATGTCAAAATAGCATCAGAATTCCCAGAAGATTATGGATTCTAGAATTCTATACCAAACCTACCTATCAAGCAGAAAAAATAAATACAGGCAAATAAATATTTAAGAAATTTCTTACCTTATACCTTATCTTAGCTACTAAAGAACGTGTTCTACAAGTTAAGGGATTAATCTAAAAAAGAGGAGGGAATATTCCAAGTTATTATGTTGTACACCTAAAACTAATACGCATTATAGGTCAATTACATCTTGATAAAATGGGGATGGGGGGTGGGGATTGAATTTAGGAAAAGAATGAGTAACCTAGGAGAGCGAGAAAGGAATCCCAAGATGACCGTGAAAATGTCAGGCTCAGAAAATAACCAGCCCAGAAAGGATTCACACAGTTCAGAGGGATGAAGATATTCAGGGAAAAAAAAAAGACAAATGAATATATTTGATGATATGAAACTAAATATTCAAATACTCACATAATTAAACAAACATTTTGAAATATGTAGCAATTATTAATTCCAAGGGGAGGAAATGAAGATATTCAAGAAAGAAAAGGTCAACAACTGAGCCCTCCAATCAAAGATACACTACCACAGTAAGCTGAGCATTATCTATTGATTTAACTAAAAAATTGTTATGTAACTAACTATATACTGAGAGAACAGAAAGAAAGGAGAAATAGGGAATTGTATAACTAAATCCTCATCTTTTCTTTTTTTTAAAAGATTATTTATTTATTTATTTGAGAGACAGAGAGAGAACACAAGCAGGCAGAGTAGCAGTCAGAGGGAGAGGGAGAAGCAAGCTTCTGCTGAGCAGGGAGCCCAAAGTGGGGCTCAATCCCAGGACTCTGGGATCATGACCTGAACAGAAGGCAGCCACTTAACCAACTGAGCCACCCAGGTGCCCCTTAAATCCTCATCTACCAGAAGAGAAAGTGTGAAGAAAATTCTACACAGCTGAGACAACAAGAAGTTCCCACTAGGAAGGAAATGTGGGAGGAGAGGAGTTGGGGAATGCTGTTTAATAAGAATCTTACAGCAGCATTTTAAAAAAATACTATACGCACACATTTATTTTTAAAATAAACAATCAAAAAAAACTTAGCAGTATCTTTTTTTTTTTTTTTTTTTTAACAGCAGCAGTTTTTAACTGGAGAATGTGGTTGATGCTTCTGGGACCTACTTACTGGACCCCATGAAAAAATGGTATGCAAGTGTCTTTGACTCAGTTACTCCAAAATAAATCCAGAATCTTAACCACTGCTCATCAATTCCATCCTGGTCTAAGCCACTGATCTCTGCTGTAATTCTAATTAGAATTTATTATACGACCCATGCTCCTACCTCAGAATTTCTACTCTTGCCATTTCGTCTTCCATTCTTGCCTTGAATTGAAGAGCCAGTTACTAGCTCACCTCTTTATCTTTGCTCAGTTGTCACTTCTCACTTATGTCCTCTCTGATCACCATATATAAAATCTTTCACACTGACTCTTTAGCCACCTTTCTTGCACTACTCTTCTCTACAGCCCATACTGCCCACTTAAAATACTAAGTATTTTATTTACTTTATCTTCTGTATTTCCTGATGCTACAATGAAAGCATCAGGAAATCAGCAGTTTATATCCACTTACCACAGACTGCCTTCAGCTCAGGTCATGATCTTGGAGTCCCAAGACTGAGTCCCACATGGGGATCCCTGCTCAGCAGGAACTCTGCTTCTCCTTCTGACCCTCCCCCATCTCCTGTTCTCTCTCTCAAATAAATAAATAAATAAATTTTAAACTTTTTTTTAAAAAGGAGGTAGTAAACAGTGTATTTGGCCCAACTTCCTTATTCTGCAGATGAGGAAACAAAAATCCTGCAAGGGAAAATTAGTTGCTCCAAGTTGACAGTCAACTAAAGAACAAACCAAATCTGATTTTTAAGTCCAGCTCTTTCCCTTTCAAATCTCTGAATTCAATTCCACAAGAACTATTTTACATGAAGACACAGTATATCCACATTCACAAACATTTCACAGAATACTCACTATTTTTAGAAGGTTGGTCACAAACCAACCAAATTGATTTTATAATCCACTAATAGGTTCCTATAAAATTTGAAGCATGCTGTTCTATGCTAAATTAGATGCAATTTAGCCAGGAAGGATATAAAGGGAAAAATGTGTTCTTCTGGGGTTTTTTTTGGGCAGGGGGGCAGGTGTTAGTGAGGATGGTAGGGATGAGAAGAAGAATGGGACAGACAGGGAGAGAGAAAATCCTAACGGGCTCCAGGTTCAGCGCTGAGCACACACTTTATCTCATGACCGTGAGATCCTAACCTGAGTGTCAAATCAGGAGTTGGACACTTGAACAACTGAGCCACCCAGGCACCCCTCTTCTGTACAGTTATTATTACAAATCTTAAATAGCTTGTGAGTAGAGATAACTTCTACTTACTGGTCAATTTAGTGCAACATTAAAGCCAGCTTACTACTTAACAGGTGGAGGCTAGGGACAATGCATTCTCAGCTTCAAAACTAAAGGGGTGGGAGGAGTACAACTAAAATATACTGAATATATACTGTGTGCCTCATTTATTAATCTATAAGATTTTGGACAGCACAATTATTTTATTAAGCAAGTCATAAAACAAAAGACTAGAAATTATTTCTTAAACATTCTATATAAAAACCATAATATTTAAAATTATTTTAGTTTTATTCTATTCTCCCACAAAGAAAGTTTCTAAACAATGAATACGGATTTAAATTGTTTTACTACTTATAATAAGAAAACTCTACATGAACACTGATTTGCACAGCCAATATAATGCTTTAAAATATTAGCAAGATAGGGCGCCTGGGTGGCTCAGGTCCTGATTCCAGGGTCCTGGGATCCAGTGGACCAGGCTTCCGGCTCAGCAGGGAGACTGCTTCTCCTTCTCCCTGCCTGCTTGTGCTCGAGTTCTCAAAATACAAAATCTTAAAACAACAACAACCAAAAAACCAAAAACTAGCAAGATAGAAATGTAGAATGTAGTGCGGCTAGGAAGCATCCAGGATCAAGAAGGCCACGTGGAAGACCCTGTCATTTACAACAACACAAAAGAACATAGAAGACATTATGCTAAGTGAAATAAGTCAGACACAGAAAGGAAAAAATGGCATGATCTCACTATTACATAAAATCTAAAGTCAAATAAGACAGAACAATACAGGGTAGTCAGCAGGGGCAAGAAGGTGTGGGAAATGTTAGAATATTAGTCAGTACAAATCTGCAGTTATGTAGGATGAATAAGTCTAAAGTTCTAATGTATAGCACAATGATTAAAATTACCACTACTATACTGAACACTGGAAATCTGCAAAGAATAGATTTCAGGTGCCATCACAAAAAATGGTAACTACACCAGATGTTATGTCATAATCTTTTCACTATGCATTCGTATTATCAAATCATCATGCTGTATACTTTAAATATATACAATTAAGAAAGGCCATGTGAAGAAGCTCCTATGATTACCTTAGTATGAGGTACTGAAGGCTAACAAGGGTGACAAGGGCATATAGAGGCTTTCTAACATCCAATTATCATCAAGTCTCTCTGGTTCTACATTCTAAACTTCCTCTCACATTTCCCCTCACCATCCCCATTCCAAGTGCCTTAAGCAGGCCACCACTTCCTTTTGCTCCTGTGTCCCTCTGTCCATGATGTGGCCAATGAGTTAAGAACAGTTGCTTGTAAGTTATCACTAATGTAATTTGCTGCTAATAATAAAGTACTAAGTTGTAGCTTTATTGTAAGAAAAAAAAAAAAGTTCCAATGCAAGGTTGCTTGCTCATTTTCTTTAAGTGCTTTGATTGGCAAAGAATTCCAAGGAAAGAATAGTCAAGTTTGTTATTCTATAACATCAAAAACCTAGAAAGGACAGTTTCTAAGGTTTATTCCTTCTATCTGAGACAATCTCTTCCTAGAAAAAAAGCAAACTGTCTCTTAGTGGATAGCTGACCCAAGTCTACACAATATATAGTTCTATTGAAGATTTTAATATACAAATAGTTATTAAAAATACAGCTTAAATTAAATCTTACTTACATTCTTTTGACAAGTTGTTAGGAGTTGCCTCCATAACACAACTGACCTAACCAATGACCTTACAAACTCTGAATTAACCCTGGCAAAAAATATAATGGAACCAAAGGGTGTCTTAAAGAAAGAATAAGTTAGCAACGTGACTATGTTACCCACATCCAAGGTCCAAGCTCTAATCTGTTGCAAATGTTTCCGATTTAATAATACAGACCATTGGAAATTTTCAAGATTCTGATAAACACATACTTGAATACAATTACAACCATCAGGGAAACAATCCAAAGGCCCCATACTTGGGCAATTTTTGCCTAAGATTAAATGCCACTGCAAAACATTATTTAGATTTTTAAAACATATTGAGTTTTCAGAACTTAATCTAAATGATACCTGTATGTGAAGCAGCCCAGTCACAACAGCTATTAAAAAAGATCTCTCCCCTCTTCCGTAACTACTTATTATTGCTAAAGTGAAAATAACTTTCCTAACTCCTAATTAACATAAGTCTAACAGGATAAAAATGAAATCTAGCTTTCTATGAAGAATGTACCAGAAGTGATCGCCTAAATAAGCAACTTTCATATATAAAAGAATTCAACATCTTCAATTAAGAACAATGTAACTGACACAACCCAACATCATTTCCAAAAGGTTACCATATAGACCTCCAGGATATTCTACAATATTGGCGTTATGTAATATAGAGCTGGAAGGATCTGTAGAGATTATTTACCTCTCATTTTATATGTATAGAAAGCTGTTTGACCTTGGGTAAATCAATACACCTCAGTAATTTTCCATATTTTTAAGGGGCTGAACCAGATGATCTTTACCATCCTAGTCCTAATATTTCTCTAAAAATGATAAACCATGGGGTAAAAAAAAGGTAAACCAGGTTTTATTGCAAAAAATTATGCAACCACATATAACTATAAAACCAAGAGATACAAAGGAATTTACAAG
Source organism: Mustela nigripes (assembly GCF_022355385.1). Lineage (NCBI taxonomy): Eukaryota > Metazoa > Chordata > Mammalia > Carnivora > Mustelidae > Mustela > Mustela nigripes. Next base: position 151,961,442 of record NC_081558.1, read on the forward strand.
GCTGATCACCTATGTTGTGTCAGGCTTTATTCTAGTACTTCATTTAATACTCTCAATAACCTGCAAATGCTAGGTTCTTTGGGGGAGGGAGGCTTCTAAATCCATTGGTGTTTAGATGCTGCAAAAACTCCATTTCTGCTCTTAAAGAAAAAGCTAACCAGGAGGTCCTTTACATGCATTAGTAACAAAAAAGTGACAGAATATCTTAATCCAAACAGGGAACTTAGTGCAATCAAGCTAACACGCCCTACTTTTAAAAAAACTTGATGTATGAATTTTGAATGCAGAGTAATAGAAATGTTAGGACCTGGGAAGGGCCTTAGAGATCATGTAGCACACCCTCCTCAATTTACAAATGAAACCAATTAAAATAAAAGTTTTTGTCCATTTTTCACTCATATTAAAATAGCGGCCATAAGTAAATGTGCAGTCTCCTTTGAGATACATTACCTCAATTACATGAGGAAGCCTGATAATTTGCCTAACACATATTTACAAGAACATCTACATGGCTAATTTTTTTTTAAAGATTTAACTTGCCAATATTATTGGTTAATGTATCAGAAATATGGATTACTGGCAAAAGTGTCAGAAATATGGAAAGTAAACTCCGTCTAAACTTTGCCTCACGGATTAAAAGGAAAGTATTTTTTATTCCAGATCAGTGGCTGGCCCATGACTAGTGTACAATAAAAGTTTGCTGACTGAATGTGCCAACCCAAGGAAAAGTATTACCATCACTGGCAATAAAATCTTACAGTGGCCGACTGAAAAACTACGCTTTAAGAGGATGCGACTTTACATGGTCATATAGACATAAAAGAGCCTCAGCATAATTCACCGCAGCCATTTTTTGATGACTGTGATCCTACAGATAAGCAACTCTTAGACTTAAAAATGCTAGGATTCCCCAAATAATCTGGAAGGAACAAACCTAAAAAAGAGACTCAACTGGCTCAACAAAGTATCTGTAGCCTTTAGGTTGGCAATGAGGGAGGCTTTAGGCTTAGTCGTAATCTCATACACACAGTAACTATCGCCAAAGCATTTGACCTCTCCCTAGCCCCGACTTTCTCCTTTAAGCAGACGAAGAACAGAGTGTGCACAAGAGGTCTGGTTTTCGAGAAAGAATCTGACCCCAAAGGCAATGCCGCTTTGCACGCATCTTGCAACCTGGAGAAGCTCGGGAAGAAAATTTTCCAAGAGCGAGGATCCTTCAGCTCCCGCGGTGAGCAGTGAAGTCTCCCCGCGGGTGCGGGGCGCCCTCCCCCCAATCCCAACCCAGGGCCCACCCGCGCAGCAAGGGCGGGGAAAACCCTGAGGTCCGAGGTGGGGCGTGAGCGACGTGAGGAGGCCTCGCAGCCCGCGAGGCAAGGCAGGAGGGAGGAGGCGGTCCCGGCGCCCATTTTGTCCTCGGCCTCCGCACCTCCGCCCCGTCCCTCAGGCCTAGAAACCTCCGCGAGGCCTGCACCACGCTCCTTCCCACGGCCCCGCATCCCGGACACGCGCTAGGCCGCGACCCGCGGCCCCAGTCCGCTCGGTCGTCCCCAGCCCCGCCCGCGGCTCCTCCAGGTTGCAGCTTCCGCCCCAGCCTTGCCGCGGCTCCGCGGCCCCCAAGGCTGATGTCCCGCCCCAGCTTCGTCCCTCATCTTCCCCTGCCCCGCCGGGCCTCAGCCTCCTCAGCACGCCCGGCTCAAGCCTCCTCCCCGCTCCCCGCCGAGCTTCGCCCTCTCCACCCAGCGGGCTGGAGCCCCCTCCCTCGTTCCTCTGGCCTGCGCATCAGACCTCGGCCTCAGCCCAGCACCCTCGGCCCCAGCCTGCACGCCTTGTCTGGACCGTACCCCCCGGCAAACAGATGCACAAGCGTGTCCCTCTGGGTCATTCTCTCTTCCGCATGTCCTCCGAGCGCTGAGGCGGGACGCAGATTCGGCCACCCGCGACGGCCGGCAGCTTCGGTCCCGGTCTGGAGCCGCACGGCGCCCCGGGGACTGCGAGGGGCAGGCTAGCGGAGACGCGGCTGCAGGAAGCAACGGCGCGGCCCTCCCCGCGGCGCTGCAGCCGCGCCGCCTCCTGCTCCAGCTGGGCGCCCGCGACCTGGGCGGGTGAGCGGCGCGGCGGCGGCGGCGGGGCGAGGCTGCGTGCGGGGGCTCTGATATTCCGGTGACCTCCGACATAAACAGAAGCGTCCATTGGCCTGCGCTCCGTGACGTCAGGCGGCTGGCACGCCGCTTTCACGTGATCGCCGAGGACTTTTTTTTTTTTTTTTTCAATGAAAGGGACCGTGAGGCAGGGCGGAGCGCGTGTCCTGGGGGTAGTAGGTCACTGCTTTACTGCATCTAATACCTGGCGGGGAGGCTGCACCGGTGCCACCTGGGCCGGGCCCGGCAAGCTGACGGGAGCCCCACGCCCCAGCCCAGACCACGTGAGAAACAGTCTGGACTCCCAAGTTCGCCAGCTTGCCCGGTCTCTGACCTTTTTTTTTTTTTTTTTTAAAAAAGATTATATTTTCTTGGGGCGCCTGAGTGGCTCAGTGGGTTAAACCTCTGTCTTCTGCTCAGGTCATGATCTCAGGGTCCTGGGATTGAGCCCCACATTGGGCTCTCTACTCAGCAGGGAGCCTGGTTCCCCCTCTCTCTCTGCCTGCCTCTCTGCCTACTTGTGATCTCTCTCTCTCTGTGTCGAATAAATAAATAAATAAATAAAATCTTTTTAAAAAATTATTTTTTCTTAAATGGCAATTCTGGGTTTACAACAAAATTGATTGGGAAGTACAGAAATTTTTGCATTCATCCCCCGTTTGATTCACTTTTTGAAAATTGGATTTATGGCATTTCTGCTTCCTAGTATCTATTCTAGGTAGTGCCTGGGAAAGACTTTTACAAGGGTAAAATATTTACAAACAGTGCTTGTAATAGAAAATTGTGGTCAGTAGGGAAGGGAGAAACAAATCATTGACGGTTCCTACTGTGCAATGTGCAGTAGTTGGAGTAATTCCTACTCCAGTGTGACAAGGAGTAAGACAGATCCATATGGAAAAAAGAAACTCTAAGGTATAGTGACAGGCAAATAGAATTTAAAAACTAACGTTTGTTTTAGAAAGAATGAAGAGAATTAAGATTTACTAGTTCTTCTAACCAGCGAATGTGTTATATATACTATATAAGTCAAAGACTCAGGGAAAGCAAATGTTTTATTCAGAACACAGTGACTAAAATATTTTTAATTTTGTTTTTGTAATTATTTTTCAGTTGCATGAAAGTACAGAAAATAATATAACACATAATCTGTACTCATTACATAATCTGTACTCACCCTGAACAAATGTTAATATTTTCCACCTACTTGTTGGGTAACTTCCATTCCACCTGGAAAGCCCTCACCACCCTTTCCCACCCATGAGGGATTATCCAGGGCCTCCCTTACTTTCCTTCCAGGGCCATGCTCTTCATGGAGTCCTCCTTGATTGCCTCAGCTCTCTGTGCTCTTCACGGACTCCTAAATTCCTACAGAATGTACAGACTGCATGTTGCCAGCAAATGCCACTGTTAATATTCAGCTGTAAAATGAGCATATGAGTACTCCACTTCCTAAGATAGTTGTGAGGACTAAATGCATTAAAATGCATCAACAGCAGTGCTGTATAAGTACTACTTATAAAAATTAGTAGTATTATTTTACTGTCTTGTAGTCTTAACAGAACTAGCCGCAGGGGGTGAGGGGGCTGGGGGGGAGTGGGTGAGTGCCTGGCTGTGTGAGTAGGTAGAGCACGAGACTCTTGGTTTCTGAGTGGGGAGTTTGAGCTCCAAGTTGGATGCAGAGATTACTTTAAAAAAAAAGAAAAAAGCTAAAGAAAAAATGGCAGCTGATATTTCTTCAATACTTACTAATATGCCAAGCTCCAATCTAAGCGTTTTACAACACTTTCTTATTAAATTCTCACAACTACCCTGTGGTAAGTAATATATATTATTGCTCAATTTTCCATAAAGAGCCTAAGGTGTAGAATAATTAAGTAACTTGCCCAAGATTAACCAGTTCATTCAGAAGAAGTTTGGATTTGAATCCAGGAGAATGTGTCTGATTTCAGAGCTTCAGTTGTTAGAATCATAACTGCCCATTAGAGGAGGGAAATTTTGGACAAAAAAACAAACAAAAAAACAATAAAGCCCCAGAAAAATAAAAATAAAAACTGCACTCAGCTGTACTACCCCAAAACCATTGTATTAGCATTTGGGGACCCCTTCTTTTTTAATAGCAGGGGTATCATTGGGGGTATCATTTACATGCCATCAGCCACCTAAAGTGCCTAATGTAGTGGTTTTTTGTAAATTCTCATAGGAGTACAATCATCACCAATATCTGATTCTAGAGCATTTTCCTCACCCAAAAAAAAACCCTACATTTGCTAGCAATCGCTTCCATTCTTCTCTCCCCGTCTTTTGCAACCACTAATCTACTTTCTCTCTTCCTGGATTTGCCTAATCTGGACTTTTCATATGAAAGGTTTCTGGTTTCTTTCACTAAGCATAACGTTTCCAAGGTCCATTCAGGCTGTAGCACATATCAGTGTTTCATTCCCTTTTACAACTGAACAATAATATTCCATTGTATGGATACACCCCATTCTGTTGATCTAGTCTCATCTGATGGCTCTTTGGATTGCTTCTTTTTTTTGGCTCTCATGAATAATGCTGCCACAAATGTGCCATTTGTGCATAAACACACATGTTTAATTCTCTTGGTAATATGCTTGGGAGTGGAATTGCTGGATCTTAGGAGAAATCTATGTTTAACCTTTTGAATACCTGCCAGACCCTTTCCCAAAGTGACTGCACCATTTTAGGTGTATTTCTTTTAAGACAATAGCTCTAGCTCCCTGTTTTTGACATAGTGAATGTCATAGTAATTACATTTAATGAAGCTTTTAAAACTGGTAAGGAGGGAGCCAGAATTCTTATGTGTAACAGTTATATCCCCAGTGAGCAATAACAGATCATTTGTGACCCTATCCTTTTGAACTTCCTTCAGATGCCATCTTGGAAGGAGACTCTGCCCCCTGCGTGGTCTGCCTGGTATGTCATGGGGACCGCCCACTGGCCTGTGGTTGCTGAGGTCATCATTCTTGTGGAGATCCAGGGTTGGGTTGGTTGTCACACTTGCTGAAGTTTCACGGCACTGCTATCCGCCTGCTCTTTTATAACCCTACTGCTGGCTAGAGCACATCCTTCAGGACTAACGCAAAGAGGTTTCTTGAGCTGCCAGGTGCTTTTCCAGGAGAAGGATGTTAAAGCAGGGTGAGTGGGGTCAGGCACACCTTCACCTACCACCCTTCCCTCTCCCACCCCTACTCCTGCCCAGGGGTCTTCTGGGAGTTGTAGGTTTTTTTTGTTTTGTTTTTTTAATCTAGAAAGAGAAACTAATGGGGAAAGGGTGGGCACAACCGGATCCTCATCTCAAAACAAACAAAAAGCTCACTGTGAAGTAGAGGGGACTGCTATTATCTGTCCTGGTTGGTACTGGCCTTGAATTTTATTTGCTAATGGGCTAAAGAAAAGCTTTTAGTAGCTATTTGTGGGGGAGTGGCGCATAGATGAAACACTGATGCCACCCTTCCCACACACTTCGATTTTATTAGTCTTGGAGGTGCAGAAAATTTGTATGAGTTTCAAGCTTTGGATTAACAACATTAGTTTTATTATTATTATTTCCAAAGTTTTATTTATTTAAGTAATATCTACACCTAATCTGGGGCTCATACTTGGGACCCCAAGATCTAGAGTCACCTGCTACTCCAACTGAGCCAGGCAGGCGCCCTGGCAACATTATTTTTAAAAGTTTGGATGGGGTGTGCGCCTGGGTGGCTCAGTGGGTTAAAGACTCTGCCTTCGGCTCAGGTCATGATCCCAGAGTCCTGGGATCGAGCCCTACATCGGGCTCTCTGCTGAGCAGAGAGCCTGCTTCCTTCTCTCTCTCTCTGTCTCTGCCTGCTTCTTTGCCTACTTATGATCTCCATCTGTCAAATAAATAAAATCTTTAAAAAAAAAAAAAAAAGGTTGAATTGGATTAGTTTACAACTCCAAGAGGCACGTGCTCTCCTAACTGAGCCAGTCAGAGACCCCAGGATTGTTGTTGCTAAATCTCTCTATCTTCTTAGCTATTTCAGTGGGGGGTGGGGGGTGGGGGTGGGGGGGGAGATTGTTTTACCTTCTCTTCACCAGGTGCCATTTTATTTATTTATTTTCCTGGTTTCCTTTTAATAAAAAGTAATAAATTCAAACAATACAGAGGTGTAGGAAATAGAAATTAAAATCCTCTACATTAAATCAAATCAAATCAAATCCTCAACCTCCCTTCCTAAATCCCACTCCTCAGAAGAGATCATTAGGAGGAACAGAGCAAGGGGGCTCCTGGGTACTCTGTGCATTATGTCAGGCCTCTCAGAGTTGATCTATACAGTCCTCATCCTGTGCCAGGCACTGTTACAGGCACATCACATGTATTTACATTAACCCTCTATAGAAACTAATGAGGTACATTCTGTGCATGAAGAAATGGAAATGCTGGGAGGTTAGAGGATTTGTCAAGGGGACTCAGCTAACAAGCGGCTGAGCTGTGATGAAAATCTAGATAATCTGACTCCAGAGTCTGTAAGCTCATCCTCTGTTTTGAACCATCTCAACTGTTTTTTGGTTGATGGAGAATATTAGCCATGGTTACTAGAAAAGCACAGAGGGTGGGGAGCTTTTGAAGGGTGGGGGACTTATGAAGCTGTGGTGCCCTGAGATTAAATGTGCTCTTACCTGTGAACCCCACTTAGAGTCAGGATAGCAGCTGCTCCCTAATGCAGGTTTGATCTCCCATTGAGGACCCCTTTCATCAGCCACCCTATGTATCACATTCAGGGATAAAAGGTTCTTCCAAGATACACAGGTGAAAGCAGAGCTAGGGCTGGGGATAGATAAGGAGGTTAGAGAAATGGATTTTATGCAGAACGAATCAACAGTTGGCTTGTAGGAAACACCATCCCTCAGGAGCTTGTCCTGGGAGGTTTAGGAAAAACAAACCCAAATCCAATTTTTCCTACCCTCCAGGACAGGGGATTAGAAAGGTGAAGAGAACTTGCCAAGAAATGTATAGATTTTGTTGAAAGATGGGTACACTTTCTCAGTTTTGTATAGCCAATGTCTGGGACTTCAATAATTTGTGGTAATACAAAAAAAGTGAGGAGTCTTATGCCAATGACCTCATCTTTCTTTGGGGAATGGAGAAGGCCCAAGTGGCAGATTCACTGGCCCTGACTGAAAAATTCTTGGCTGAGGGCCTGGGTGACTCAGTTGGTTAAATGTCTGACTCTTGGTTTTGGCTTAAGGCCCAAGTGGCCCAAGTGACTGAAAAATTCTTGGCTGAGGGCCTGGGTGGCTCAGTTGGTTAAATGCCTGACTCTTGGTTTTGGCTCAGGGTCATGATCTCAGGATCTTGGAATCAGCTCCACTGGGCTTGGAGCCTGCTTAAGACTCTCTCTCTCCTGCTCCCTCTGCCCTCTCCCCGCAAACCTTCCAGAAAAAAAAAATTTTTAATTAAAAAAAGAAAAGAAAAGAAAAATTCCTGTCTGACTCTTTAAGACTACATTTCTGGGGGAGTTTGCAACTGTAGTGAGATAGTGTATCTAGCCTTGGTTTGGGGACTGGGTCTAAGTGACATCATTTTGGACTTGTGGCTTTCTTGTTAATAATGGAAAAAACAAAATATGATATAGACATACAATGAAATATTTATTTAGTCTTTAAAAGGAGGAACATTTTTTTTTAAGATTTTATTTTTAAGTAATCTGTACACCAACATGGGCTCAAACTCACAAAAGTCAAAATCAAGAGTTACACACTCCACTGCCTGAGCCAGCCAGGTGCCCTAAAAGAAGGGAAATTCTGAAACATGCTACAACATGGATAGACCTTGAAGACATTAGGCTAAATGAAAAAAACATCATAAGAGGACAATGATTGTATGGTTCCACTTATATGAGAAACCTAGAATAGTCAAATTCATAGAGAAAAAAGTAAAATAGTGGTTACAAGAAGCTAGAAGAAGGGGGTTTGAAGAGTTAGTATTTAGTGGGTATGAAGTTTCAGTTTGGGATGATGGAAAAGTTTTAGAGATAGATGGTGTGATTGCTGTACAGCAATGTGATTGTACTTAAAGCCACTGAATGATACACTGAAAAATGGCTAAAAGGCAAATTTTATGTTCTGAATATTTTACCACAATAAAACAAATAATGCAAACAATGCACATGGTTTTTATAAATACATAGTGTTAGAGAAGTTATAATGAAAAACGCTAGGCTTCCGACCCCATTAGTTTTGCCTCTTCATTTTTGCTCCTAGAAGTAGCCACTTTCAACTTTTTACTTTTTCTTTAGTTGCATATTTCTCAATAATAGCCGTTCACGTTGTTTTTCTAGGTTGGTTAATTTTGAGCACTCTGGCTCCAACAGATGCAGCTTTAGCTCCTCTCCACTTCCGCCCTTCCCCCACCCCCTGTGTTTTCCCTGTTGCAGCTTCCACGCCCTATCAGTCCTTGAGTTAACTCAGTGATTATTTGTCTTATGATGACTGTGTCAGTTTTGTCCACCGCAAAGCCAAATGGTATAGAAGTTACTCTTGCACAACTTTTTACTCTTCTTGGAGTTAACAATGGTGCTTTTCTCCTCAATTTGTTTACTTTTCTAGACCTATCCTTAATTTTTTCCACATAGTACATCACCTCTATTGAAGGCCTAGAAATCTTATTTCTAAATGTTTAAATATCCGTCTTGAAACCCCATTTTTTTGCTCTCTCTGAACACCTCCCTCCTGGAATCTTTTGTCTTCCTGCCCCACCAGGAAATAGTCGCTTTCTTGGCTGCATAATTTTCATCCTGGGATTTATACAACCCCCCCTACCTGTATCCTGGATCTCAGGGGTTTTTTTTTTTTTTTTTGTCTGTCTTTATCTGCTATTTCATCTTGCTGAACATCTTACAACAGCTGCCAAAGAAAAGGTGTATAGGAAGTATTATTACGCATGCTTTTTCAAAATAAATATTTAATTAATTTATTTATTTGAGAGTGAGAGATCATGAGCAGGGGTGAGGGGTATGGAGAAACAGATGCCCCGCTAAGCAAGGACCCTGATGTGGGACTTGATGCCCTGAACCTGGGATCATGACCTGAGGGGAAGGCAGCTTAACCAACTGAGCCACTCCAGGCACCACTATGCATGCTTTATTTTATCTTCATATTTGATAATTTGGCTAAATATGGGATTTTGGCTTGGAAATAATTTCCCTCTTTTTTGGAGATTTTATTTTTAAGTAATGTTTACACACAACGTGGGGCTCGAACGCACAACCCCAAGATCAAGAGTCGCATGCTCTATTAACCAAGCCAGCCAAACATCCCCCTTCTGACTTTTATTTTTTTAAAGATTTTATTTATTTATTTGACAGAGTGAGAGAGATCACGAGTAGGCAGAGAGGCAGGCAGAGAGAGAAAGGAGGAAGCAGGCTCCCTGCTGAGCAGAGAGCCCAATGCGGGACTTGATCCCAGGACCCTGGGATCACGACCTGAGCCACCCAGGCGCCCCTCCCTTCTGACTTTTGAAGCCATTGCCCCATTACTTTCTAGCTTCCAGGGCTAATATTGGGAAACTTGACTCCATTTCTACTTCTGGTCTTTTATATATAACATGCTTTTTGCTCTTTTAACTCTTAGGGTCTTTCCTTCTCATCCCTAGTTCTGAGAAATTTCATGACAAAGTGCCATGGTGGTGATCACGTCCATGCACTCAGTGGGCTGGGCACTCAGTGGGCTGGGTACTCAGTGGGCCTTTTCAGTCTGGAGAGGAAAATACAGGATTTATCCTTAGAGAGTTCAGTGGTTTCACATGTGCTTGTTCGGTCTTCCGGTCCCCAGAGCCAAAACAGATATTCCCTATTACCTCTCCCCCACAGTACTTGTCAAGAAGTGAGCACTAGGTCACTACCCAGGGTCAGGGGCCAAAGGTTAAAAGGATAAACTTCTGGTTTGGCAGCAATGTCCTGAGAAGCAGCAGTTGACAAATGTTTGGTGGGAAGAAGAGTGATAACAGCTTTGTTTCACAACCTTTGAGTCTGGGGTGGGGAGAACTGATTCAGCAGATTTTCACCTTCACTAGCCCCTACTCCTGTCCAAATCCTCTCAGGTTGCCTAATAGTTGAGAGAACAGAAGGGAAATGGAGAACAGGACTGGGGAGTCTCATTGTACTGGGGTTGGGGTCAAAGATCAGTGCTGGAAGGGAAATCCACCCCCCCCCTTCGCTCCATAGTCAAAGTTACCTCAGAAAGGCCCTGAATCTTCCAGAAATACAGGATACCAAGAATTTTTTTTTTTTTTTTTTGTACTTATGACAGTCTGTTTCCCTCTGTCCTCAGTCCTTTCATGTCTTCTTCCAGGATGTCAGTGAGACCATCACTGTCCAGTTTCTTGGCCATAGATGAACAATTTGTTTTTCTTCTTGTCATTGATTGGAAACTACTTGAAGTTGCTTTCACCGCTTTTCCATAATTTTGGCTCTGTAAGACCTACTGTCAAACAAAAGGGAGTATCAAGAATCAGAAATCTTATTAAAAAACAGGCAAAGTGTATAAAGCTGTGGTTTTAAGATGCTTGATATCAAACAATGAAAGACAATAATTCCTGAGAGTTGAGAAACAAAGTCATCCATGTAATTGCCGCAGCTTGTTGCCTGGGAGAGGGTTCCTGGCTACACCATAGGAAGATGGAAACTGGGCCAAGCTGGCAGACTCCCTGGGTTGTGGACATACAACTGAGAATTCAGGGAGACCAAGGCAGCCAGAGTGTGGGGGACAGAGTACCAAGAACCCCAGAGGTTCCTCCTGAAGTTTCCAGCTGAGTACTAATCACATGAAGAAACCACCTGAGGGAGGCAACAATACCCCCATCCTAGGATGAGAGGGAACAGACGTGGCATTCTTGCAGGAATACTGCCTATTCTCATCAGCACCATGGAACACCTCACAGACCCCAGGGCGCTGGGGAGAGTACTTGGAAGGATCTTGCCTCAACTGGTGGGGAAGAATTAGCCCTAGATTAAACACTGTTCTGGTCCTGCATGATACATTTTAAAAGTGAGGTATGAAAGGACAAATGAAACTATTAAATGCGTTTTTTTTTTTAAATGATTTTATTTATTTGACAGAGAGATGCAGGTCTCAATCCCACAACCCTGAGATCATGACCTGAGCTGAAGGCGCTTAACAACTGAGTAATCCAGGTGCCCCCTAATAAGGCATTTCAATGCATCTCAGAACAAAGGCCAAAAATCTATATAGGAATTCAAAAACATACAGCATCCAACAAGGTAAAAGCTACAATGTCTGGGATCAATCAAAGATTACTAGGCATGCAAAGAAGTAGGAAAATATGCCCCCAAATGTGCTATTATAGGTTTGTTTTTTAATATATTTGTGGAGAATAGCATCTTTTGAAGGTAAACCGTGATAACGTAAAAATGAATATCATAAGCTCCAAAACACCCGCTAATTTAACAAAGACACAAGAATCTTGAAAGCAAAAAGGTGAGAAAAAAGATATACATGCTCACACTAGTAAAAGAAAGCAGGTGTGGCTATTTTATTAGCAAAGTGGATTTCTGCCCAAAGAATATTATCAGGGATAAAGAAGGTCATCTCATGATAATTAATAGCCAAGTCATCAAGAGGTCTAACGGTCCTAAATATTTATTTACCTAAAATAAAGCTACAAACCGCATATAGCAAAAACCTGTTAGAACTGCAAAGGAGAAGTAGGCGAAACCACAGAGTCAGGGACGTCAATACCCCTCTTTGAATAATTGATAGAACAAGCAGATAGACAATCCACAAGGATATGCAGTTTTGAACTTCGCTATCAACCAACTCTTCCTTTTTTATTTTTTAAAGATTTTATTTACTTATTTGACAGAGAGAGATTAGGCAGAGGCAGGTAGAGATGGGGGGGAAGCAGGCTCCCTGCTGAGCAGAGAGCCCGATGCGGGGCTCTTTCCCAGGACCCTGGGATCATGACCTGAGCCGAAGGCAGCGGCTTTAACCCACTGAGCCACCCAGGCACCCCTCAACCAACAATTCCTAATTGCCCAGATCACTCATATAGAACACTTCTCTCAATAACAGTGGAATATACATTCTTTCGAACATTTACCAGACCAGATTCTGGGTCAACAGAATACATCTGAGAAAAGTTTAAGAGGACTCAAGCAATGCAAATTATTCTCTCTGACAATAATGGAATTAACTTCAAATCATTAAAATAATTTTAGCTGACCTATGGGGTTGATTTAGGCTTGAGTGCCTCACCCGCACATTTGATTCCTATAAATTGTGGGCATCATTCTACTCTTCTACGGGCCAAGGAGAAGATGTGGAAACAGAATGTAGTGAGCTGCTAGATGTGTCTAAGCAGTAGGCAGATCGTTGAAGTGGTGCATTGGTGAAATTGTAGGTGTGGATTAGAAACAGTATACCATCCATTCTGGTCCAAGTAATGAAATGTGTATTACAGTTATGCAACTAACTTAGAGTCAAGTAATTTTTATCAATTAGGGACCCAACACATTGGTGGATATTTCACATCTATCATTCTGTTCTCACAACACAACCATGAGGTTGGGTTTACTTTTTTTTCCTCCTTATCAAGAGGGAGGAAGTAGAAAGAGATAGATTGGGGGAGGGGAGGATGAGAGAGAGAGAGGGAGAGAAAGGAGATGAAGAGGAGGAAGAAGAATGAGAAAGAGAGAAAGACATTGAGAGACTGAAGAGAAGTGTGGGCAGGGAGAGGAAAGCTCAGCTCCCTTTCCTGGCTCGTGGCAGTGAAGACCCTGTCTTTCTCTCCCTGCGCTCTCCCAGCCCTTCCTGTGGGCACAGGTCCCTCTGAACTGTGGCACTGCCCACACTCCCACAGTAGTACCGGCCTCCACAGATCACGCCGTGTCCACTCATCAAGCCCACACATTCCCTGAGTGGCAGGATTCCAGCCACATGCAGAAACCACGCTTCCTCATGTTGGTAACCATCTTGTATTTGTTTTGATAGTCTCTTTGACACTTGGCATCATGGACATACAATAAATATTTTCCATGTGCCTACCCTGTGCCAGGTGCTGTCCCAGTGGAACAATGAGACACTCTAGGTGCCAGCCCTGGCTGAGTTCATATTCTAGGCAAAATGCTGGTTAGCAAATAAAATAACTCTATCCTATGAAACTTTAACTATGAAGAAAAACAAATGATGGGAGAATGTAGTTTATTTTTTTAAAAGACTTTACTTACTAGAGAGAGAGAGAGAGAGAGAGAGAGAGTGCACAAGCAGGGAAAGCACCAGAGGGATAGGGAGAGGGAGAAGCAGGCTCCCCCGATGCACAGGTAGCCTGATGCAGGATTCGATCCCAGGACCCTGGGATTATGACCTGAAATGAAGGCAGATGCTTAACGACTGAGCCACCCAGGTGCCCAGGAAAATATAGTTTAGTCTGCACTCAGTTACAGACATACTCTCTGGGGACCTGACATTTGTGTTGGAAGCCAAGGGTGATAAGAAGGAATCATCTATGTGATGATGGGGTTTCTATTAGTTTCCTTAGTTTCCTATGGCTGCCATAACAAAAATAATACAGGCAGGGTCGCTCAAACAACAGAACTTTATTTTCTCACAATTGTGGAAGCTAGAACTCCAAGATTAAGGTATTGGCAGGTTTGGTTTCTTCTGAGGCCTCTCTCACTGGCTTACAAATGGCTTCCTTCCTATATAGGTGTTCCTTAGACTGTGTGCTTATGTTCTGGTCTCTCTTTTTTATTTTTTATTTTTTTTCCTTTTTTTTTTCTTTTAGAGACAGAAAAAGCGCGAGCGAGCACACACACAAGCAGGAGGAGGGGGTAGAGGGAGAGGGAGAAACAGACTCTTCACTGAGCAGGGAGCCAGACCTGGGGCTCGATCCCATGATCCTGAGATCATGACCTGAGCCGAATGCAAGAGCTTAACCAACTGAGCCATCCAGGTGCCCCAGTGTCCTAATCTCTTATAAAGACACGAGTCCTATTAGATTACAGCCTACCTATAGGACTGAATTTTACTTTAATCTCCTCTTTATTTTTTTTTTAAATTTTATTTATTTATTTGACAGAGAGAGATCACAGTTAGGCAGAGAGAGAGAGAGAGAGAGGGAAGCAGGCTCCCTGCTGAGCAGAGAGCCCGATGTGGGACTCGATCCCAGGACCCTGAGATCATGACCTGAGCCGAAGGCAGCGGCCTAACCCACTGAGCCACCCAGGCGCCCTAATCTCCTCTTTAAAGACCATATCTTCAAATAAATCACATTCTGAAGTCCTGGGAGTTAGGACTTCAACAGGTGCATTTTGCAAGGTCACAATTCAGCCCATAACAGAGGCGAAGTGCCTTTTTAGGAATAGCAAGTGCAAAGGCCCTGAGTGAGTTTAAGGGAAATGGAAGGCAGTAAGACAGGAGCAGAGTGAGCAAGGAAAGCCTGGTGGGACATGCAGCTGGATAGGTGGCCAGGGGCCAATCAGGGAGGCACTTTAGGTCACAGAGAGGTGCCCTCTCTTCTGTATTCAACCTCTGTCTCTGTCTCCTTCTCTATGTGTCTCTGTGTCTCAGAGGAGCAGGATCTGTGGACCCCAGGGGTGATGTGAGGAACCTCAGAAGCCTCTCTTGTCCCTGTTTCCCTCTGCTGTCCTGGTGCTTGGTTCCTTCCTAAGGCCTTCTGAGCACTGACTCTGGAACCTCTTCCAAATGGGGACCCTGGGGCTGCAATAAGGAGAGTCCTGACCTGGGTCCCCAGACCAGCAGTCCTGTGCTCTGCCATGTTCTTCATACACAGGTCCTCAGCCCCCCAAACCGCCATGCTGTCCTCTGCTCAGAAGGACCTCAAGGGAGTACAAAGCATTTACCCAGGACTGGGAGCACAGTGGCTTGGGGATGGAGATCTAAGGCCAGCAAACTCTTTTTTTTTTTTTTTAAAGATGTATTTATTTATTTGACAGACAGAAATCACAAGGAGGCAGAGAGGCAGAGGAGGAAGCAGGCTCCCCGCTGAGCAGAGAGCCCGATGCGGGGCTCGATCCCAGGACCCTGGGATCATGACCTGAGCTGAAGGTAAAGGCTTTAACCCACTGAGCCATCCAGGTGCCCCTCTACAGTCCTATTAACAGAAGAGTTATCTGAGGCCTTTTGTGCTATAGCCCTGTCCAGACTGGGGGGCATCTCTTCCTATTTCCAATAGCCCAGGGTGGTGATAGACATCAGACCCCAGACCCTGTCCTCTCCCAGTGCCCTGGCATCACCCCTGAGCTCCTTGGGGACCCCTTGACCATCAGCCTGGCCTGTCTCCCTTCCCCATGCTATGGATCTGGGTTCTTGCCAGGAGTCCTAATGCCCTTGCTCCATGGATCAGCTGTCTCTGACTTCTTTCTTCTTTCCCCTTATCACCCACCTTGCTCCCAGGGTGTCCACCCCTTCTGACCCCTAGCTGGGCAGGCAATGGTGTGTGTTGTGTGTGTGTGTGCAGGTGTGCATGCCTCTATCTGTCTGGGGATGCCCAGAGTCATGTACCCACGTGAAACAGGGTGGGTAGCTATCCCCGAGGATCTGAGGGCCTCTCACCCCCAAAGCAAACCTCATGGGAGGGTTGGGGCTGCTCCCCCCAAAACCAATCTCCCCTTTCCATGTAGCTGCCGGGCCCCTGGCAGACCACACTCCTGGCACCACGTCCCTGTGTGTGGCCCTTTGTCAGCAGTGGGAAATGGTGGGGAACCTGGGACACAGGGCCAGCTCCTCCCTCGGAGGGAAGGAGAGCAAGGAAGACTTTTCCTGGGGTCCCCCAATGACATGTAAGAAGGGAGGTGGCTACCCCCTAAGAGGACATTGAAATTCTGTTTCTGTTAGAACCTGACCAAGAGCAGCCTTGCTCCTTGGTCTCTGTACCCCTCATTTGTCCTGGGCCCGTCCCTACCTCTCTTGACCCCAGGTTCCCAACTGTCCCTGAGGGTTGGATATGGAAATGCTTGAACTTGGCCACTCCTCCAGGGTTAGGTGGAGGACAGGTGCATCAGGCACATAGGCCTCCCTCCCAAGAGGACCAGATATGCACAGGGGACCTGCACACAGCACCTGAGCCATGACCCAGCCCTGCAAGAGATGTGTACAAGACCCATGGCTCTGCACCTGACTGGTCCTCCATGTTCCCTCACCACTGCCAAGTGGTGGCCCCAAGTTCAAGGCCATGAACCCTGGAACCATGCCCACCCTGGGCAGCAAGCCTCAGCGTGCAAGGCCAGGTGGGTTGGACATCTGGGGATGCAAAGGTCACCAAATACTCCCCACCCAGCTGGCCAGGAATGCAGACTGCCTCCCAGGATCCAGCTAAGTGCAGGGTTGGGGCAGAGGACCTGGAAGCATCAGTGGAGGCCAACTCAGGGCAGGGAGAAGAGCAGTCCAACCCTTCCCCTTCTCCTCTCCTCCTCCTGCCTTGTCTCCTGGTAGGACCCTGGGACAGACATCCAGCCTGTCCCTGGCTGTAGCCCTGGCTGTAGTCAGAGGTGTGGGAAACAGGCCGGGGAGGAGGGGCCCACCACCAGGATGCCTGAGTGTGAGGGTGTTACTGTAATGAGGGACCCCATGGGCCTTCAGGGATTTCAGCCCTTTTTAGACATGAGCAGTGGCCTCAGGACGCAGTCCCTGCCCCATCTTTTACCCTCCATGAGGCCCCACATCTCCCCCAGGCCAGTCCTTGTCTGCAGCCAGTCCTCCCTCCAGCCCCAGGAAATCCAACCTCTGGGAGGTTGCAAACTCATTACAAGCTAGAGCCAAGCTGGGTTCAGTTCCAGCTCCTGGAGCCCCATACTGAGGAGAGGTGATGCGGGGCAGGAGTGGGGAGAGGGCAGAGTGGACTCTCCCTGGGGGCTATGGCTCCCTGATCAGTGCAGACCCTGTTGTGTGCTGGCCCCTGGGGCACCCAGACTCCAGCTACCAGACAGGCTCTGGGAGGGAGACCAGGGTGTCACTCAGATGTGTCACTCTGTCCTGTAGCCACAGCCTGTCCTGCCAGCTGGACACCTTCTCCTAGTCAGCCGGCTGAGAAGAACAAGCCATCATTCAGCTCAGGGGGCAGTGTGTGGCTGGACAGGCAGTGGAGGGCTCCCTCTGGGCTTAGGGAGTCCCTGGTTGGGCTAATAGGAGCTCAGAAGGGCTGGCCTTCCAGCCTCTCTGCTGAGCAGCCCTGTGACTAAAGCTATTTGCCTCCCTTCTCTGGGCTTCCTTGTTCACCTCTGTGCAATGTGATGATGCTGAACGATCACTCCCATGGCAGGAGCATGTGGGGTGCTGGTGACTGGCCGAAGCCAGGCACAGAACCTGGACTGCAGAGTGCAGTGGGGGATGGTGAATGGTATCACTAGTGAGCACCCCACCCCCCAAAACCAATCTTCCCTTTCCATGTAGCTGCCGGGCCCCTGGCAGACCACACTCCTGGCACCACGTCCCTGTGTGTGGCCCTTTGTCAGCAGTGGGAAATGGTGGGGAACCCGGGACACGGGGCCAGCTCCTCCCTTGGAGGGAAGGAGAGCAAGGAAGACTTTTCCTGGGGTCCCCCAATGACATGTAAGAAGGGAGGTGGCTGCCCCCCAAGAGGACATTGAAATTCTGCTTCTGTTAGAACCTGAGCATTGGGGTTTGGTTCTTTCACTTGCTGGGTTGACGAGACACACACGCTCTCCATGACTCGTCCTGGAATAAAGCTCTTGCTGGGACGGGGGCAGGAGAGAGGGGCCAGTCCCCTCCCTGGCTCCTGAAGGAGACCTGTCCTCCCAAAGACATGATGGTTTCAGGTCAGAGACAGCCACTCACTGCTTCCAACTCTGGGGCTGAGGGGGCCTTTCTCAGGCACAGCAATGCCCACTGGACATGGGGGCTTCAGAAAGAACACACACCTGGACCAGATCCTGTCCCAGGATGGTGGCTGCCTTCCCCAGCTCCGGAGGAAGAGGGACATCTTATCTGCTTCTCTGGCAGGGGTCCTTTGACACACAAGCAGGTCCTGGAAGTTTTCTAGTCCACCTCTGGAAGTGCACTAGCACTTAGTGGGCCAATCGCTGTCCACAAATGAACGCGTACAGCATGCTAAGGAAGTGCTGGAGGTGATCTTGCAAATGGCCTGTGGCCAGCGAGGCTGGCTGCTTCAGTGCCCGCCAGCGGTCCCCCTTTCCCTGGGTGGAAATCTTCCTGGAGTCTGCTCTGCCCTCAGAGCTCCCTTCTTGCTGGTTGGTTTTAGGACCAAGGGAGAGACTGTGGTGTGGCTTAGAAGGCTCCACCATAGCCTCCTTCCTTCCACACGTATCACTACTCCCCCAAAAGCAGGGGCTGCTGCTCCTGTACTGCCTAGTGCAAGGCTGGTTTAAGGCACTCATTCACTTTAAAGCCCAGCTGCTCTGGCTCTGTCACATACATGGTGGCCATGGCTGCCTGGCTGGGCCAGGAGTCCTAGGAGAGCTCTCCTTTCCTGGGATCAAAGATTCCTGGCCAGAGAAAGAAGTCCTATTTGTCCTTTTCTAGGGAAGTTGGCCCTCAGGTGCCTAAGGACATGTGGTCCCCTGCAGGTCCCCTGGAGAGAAGGGTGATGGGCACCCCCTGGGAGAACAGTGACCAGCACCCATCCCAGGCTGCAGATGCACCCGTCACCTAGCAGTGCTCATCCTCGGACTCACCCATGGAAACTCTGGCATGGTTTTTCACAGATGTATTTTCAGGAGTGTTCAGCACAGCAGTGGTGGAGAGAGCAGGAAATGCACCAATACTACCAAGGAGATGGATGGTGGCTCAGTCAGTAAAGCCGCTGACTCTTGATTTTGGCTCAGGATGTGATCTCATGGTTGTGAGATTGAGCCCTATGTAGAGTCTGTGTTAAGTGCAGTGTGGGCTCATGATTCTCTCTTCCACCTCCTGCCTATCCCACCACTCTTGCGCCTCTCTCTCTCTCTCAAATAAGTTAATAAAACCTTTATAAAAATGGAATGTACTTTTATTTATTTTTTTTATTGTTGTTGTAAGGACATTTTTTTTCTTTTAAATTTTATTTTTTTCGGTGTTCCAAGACTCATTGTTTATGCACCACACCAAAGAAGATGTGGTCCATATATACAGAGTGTACTTTTTAAAAATTGTTAAAAATCATAACATTGTTTTTGCCATTTTAAACATTTCAATATAAAGTCTGGTAGTGTTAAGTATATTTACACCACTGTGAAATGTATCTTGAGAATATTTCATCTTGTAAATCCGAAATTCTGTACCCATTATTATTTATTTTTCATGTAGAATGAATACGTATTTATTTATTTATTTATTTATTTTATTATGTTCAGTTAGCCATCAAATAGTACATCATTAGTTTTTGATGTAGTGTTCAATGATTCATTAGTTGTGTTTAATACCTAGTGCTCAGCACAATACATGCCCTCCTTAATAACCGTCACCCAGCTATCCCATCCCCCTACCTGTCCTCCCTTCTGTAACCCTCAGTTTGTCTCCCGGAGTTCAGAGTCTCTCATGGTCTGTCTCCCTCTCTGATTTCTTCATTTTTCCATCCCTTTCCCTATGGTCCTCCATTCTGTTCCTTATGTTCCACATAGAGTAAAGCCATATAATTGTCTTTCTCTGCCCTACTTACTTCACTGAACATAATCCCCTCCAGCTCCCTCCATGTTGATGTAACTGGTAGGTGTTCATCCTTTCTGATGACTGAGTAATCTTCTGTCATATATATGAACCACATCCTCTTTGTCCATTCATCTGTTGAAGGGTATCTTATCTCCTTCTGTAGTTTGGCTAATGTGGATGTTGCTGCTATGAACATTGGGGTGCCTGTGTCTCTTCTTTTCACTATGTCTATATCTTTAGGGTAAATACCCAGTAGTACAACTGTAGGGTACCTCTATTCTTAGCTTCCTGAGGAACCTCCATACTGTTTTCCAGAGTGGCTATACCAGTTTATATTCCCACCAAAAGTGTAAGAGGGTTCCCCTTTCTCCACACCCTTGCCAACATTTGTTGTTTCCTGCCTTGTTAATTTTGGCCATTCTAACTGGTGTAAGGCAATATCTCATTATGGTTTTGATTTGAATTTCCCTGATGACTAGTGATGTTGAACATTTTTTCATGTGTCTGTTGGTCATCTATATATCTTCTTTGGAGGAGTGTCTGTTCATGTCTTCTGCCCATTTCTTGACTGGATTTTTTGCTTTTTTGGGTGTTGAGTTTGAGAAGTTCCTTATAGATCTTGGATACCAGTCCACTGTAATGTCATTTGCAAATATCTTCTCCCATTCCATGGGTTGTTTCTTAGTTTTGTTGACTGTTTTCTTTGCTGTGCAGAAGCTTCTTATCTTGATGAAGCACAAAAGTTCATTTTTGGTTTTGTTACCCTTTCCTTTAGCAATGTGTTTTGCAAGAAGTTGCTGTGGTCAATGTCAAAAAGTTATTGCCTACATTCTCCTCTAGGATTTTGATAGATTTCTGTCTCACATTGAGGTCTTTCATCCATTTTGAGTTTATCTTTGTGTATGGTGCAAGAGAATGGTCGAGTTTCAATCTTCTGCATGTGGCTGCCAAGTTTCCCAGCACCATCTATTGGAGAGATTGTCCTTTTTCCACTAGATATTCATTCCTGATTTGTCAAAGATTGGTTGACCATAGAGTTGAGGGTCCATTTCTGGGCTCTCTATTCTGTTCCATTGATCTATGTGTCTGTTTTTTGTCATTGTTGTTTTTGTTTGTTTGTTTGTTTTTGTTTTTGCCAATACCATGCTGTCACAGCTTTGTAATATAGCTTGAAGTTAGGTATTTTGATGCCCCCAGCTTTGGTTTTCTTTTTCGACATTTCCCTGGCTCTGTGGGGTCTTTTTCAGGTTCCATAAAAATTTTAGGATTGTTTGTTCTAGCTCTATGAAAAATGCCAATGCACTGAAAGTGTAGATTGCTCTGGGTAGCATAGACATTTTAACAATGATTATTCTTCTAGTCCATAAGCATAGAATGGTTTTCCATCTTTTTGTGTCTTCTTCAATTTTTTTCATAAGTGTTCTATAGTTTCTAGAGTATAGATCCTTTACTATTTTTTTTAGATTTATTCCTAGGTATCTTATGGTTTTTGGTGCTATTATAAATGGAATAAATTTCCAAATTTTCTTTCTACAGTTACATTGTTAGTGTATAGAAAAACAACTGATTTCTGTGCATTGATTTTTTTATACTGCCACATTATTGAATTGTTGTATGAGTTCCATAATTTGGGGTGGAGATTTTTGGGTTTCCCACATAGTATCATGTCATATGCAAAGAGGGTTTGCATATGACAAAGAGGGTTTGACTTCTTCACCAATTTGAATGCATTTTAATTTTTTTGTTGTCCGATTGCTGATGCTAAGACATCTAGTACTATATTGAATGGTATTGGTGAGAATGGGGATCCCTGTTGTGTTCCTGATCTTAAGAAAAAAAGCTCTCAGCTTTTCCCCATAGAGAATGATATTTGCTGTGGGCTTTTCATAGGTGGTTTTTATGAAATTGAGGAATGTTCTCTCTATCCTTACACTCTGAAGAGTTTTAATCAGGAAAGGGTGCTGTGTTTGTCAAATGTATTTTCTGCATCAATTGAGAAGATCATTTGGTTCTTGTCTTTTCTTTTATTAATGTGCTTTATCACGTTGATTGATTTGTGAATGTCGGACCACACTTGCATCCCAGGAATAATTCCCACCTGGTCACGATGGGAAATCCTTCTAATGTACTGTTGGATCCTCATGCCTAGGATCTTGTTGAGTATTTTGTAATCCACGTTCATCAGGGATATTGGTCTGTAATTCTC
This sequence comes from Mustela nigripes, assembly GCF_022355385.1. NCBI lineage: Eukaryota > Metazoa > Chordata > Mammalia > Carnivora > Mustelidae > Mustela > Mustela nigripes. Next base: position 151,983,411 of record NC_081558.1, read on the forward strand.
CTTTTTGATAGGGTCTTTGCCTGGTTTTGGCATCAAGGTAATGCTGGCCTCATAAAACAAGTTTGGAAGTTTTCCTTCTGTTTCTATTTCTTGAAACAGCTTCAGAAGAATAGGTATTATTTCTTCTTTGAATGTTTGGTAGAATTCCTCTGGGAATCCATCTTGTGCTGGACTCTCATTTTTGGGGAGGTTTTTGATTGCTCGTTCAATGTCATTACTGGTTATTGGTCTATTCAGATTGTCTCTTTCCTCCTGTTTCAGTCTTGGTAGTTTATAAGTTTCTGGGAAGGCATCCACTTCTTTCAGGCTGGTTAATTTCTTGGCATAATTGTTTCTGTTTTCTTGGTGTTAGTTGTGTTCTCTTCCCTTTCATTCATGATTTCATTAATTTGGGTCCTTTCTCTTTTCTTTTTGATAAGTCTGGCAAGGGGTTTATTAATCTTTTTAATTTTTTCCAAGAACAAGCTCCTAGTTCTGTTGATACGTTCTACTGTTCTTTTGGTTTCTATTCATTGATTTTTGCTCTGATCTTTATTATTTCTCTTCTCATGCTGGGCATAGGCTTTCTTTGTTGTTCTTTCTCCAGCTCCTTTAGGTGTCAGGTTATGTTGTGTACTTGAGACCTTTCTTGTTTGTTGAGAAAGGCTTGTATTGCTATATATTTTCCTCTCAGGACTGCCTTTTGCTATGTCCCAAAGATTTTGAACACTTGTGTTTTCATTTTCATTTGTTTTCATGAACTTTTTATATTCTTCTTTAATTTCCTGGTTGACCCATTCATCCTGTAGTAGGATGCTCTTTAGCCTCCATGTGTTTGAGTTCTATCCAACTTTCCTCTTGTGATTGGGTTCTAGTTTCAGAGCATTGTGGGCTGAAAATATGCAGGGCACAATCCCAATCTTTTGGTGCCAGTTGAGACCTAATTTCTGACCCAGGATGTGTTCTACTCTGGAGAATGTTCCATGTGCACTAGAGAAGGATGTGTGTTCTGTTGTTTTGGGATGCAATGTTCTAAATATATCTGTGAGGTCCGTCTGGTCCAGTGTGTCATTTGAAACATTTATTTCCAGGGCACCTAGGTGGCTTAGTGTGTTAAAGCCTCTGCCTTGGGCTCAGGTCATGATCTCAGGGTCCTGGGATTGAGTCCCACATGAGGCTCTCTGCTCAGCAGGGAGTCTGCTCCCCCCAGCCCCCACCACCTACCTCTCTGCCTACTTGTGATCTCTGTCAAATAAATAAATTTTAAAAAATAAAATAAAACCTTTATGTCCTTGTTGATCTTTTGCTTAGATGATCTGTGCATTTCAGTAAGGGGGGGTGTTAAAATCCCCTACAATTATTGTATAATTGTTGATGTGTTTCTTTGATTTTGTTATTAATTGGTTTATATAATTGGCTGCTCCCATGTTAGGGGCATAGATGTTTAAAATTGTTAGATCTTCTTGTTGGACAGACCCTTTAAGTATGATACAATGTCCTTGTTATAGACTTTGGCTTAAAATCTAATTTATCTGATATAAGGATTGCCACCCCATCTTTCTTTTGATGTTCATTAGCATGGTAAATTGTTTTCCATGCCTTCACTTTCAATCTGGATGTGTCTTTGGGTCTAAAATGAGTTTCTTGTAGACAGCATATCGATGGGTCTTAGTTTTTTTTACCCATTCTGATACCCTGTGTCTTTTGATTGGGGCATTTAGCCCATTTACATTCAGGGTAACTATTGAAAGATATGAATTCAGTGTCATTGTATTGCCTGTAAGGAGACTGTTACTATATATTGTCTCTGTTCCTTTTAGGTTACTGTATATTGTCTCTGTTCCTTTTAGGTTCTCTCTTTGCTTAGAGGACAACTTTCAATATATCCTGCAGGGCTGGTTTGGTGTTTACAAATTCTTTTAATTTTTGTTTGTCCTGGAACCTTTTTATCTCTCCTATTTTCGAAGACAACCTAGCTGGATATAGTATTCTTGGCTGCATATTTTTCTCATTTCGTGCTCTGAATATAACATGCCAGTCCTTTCTGGCCTGTTTCTATCTCTGGTGTGTGGCCCCATTTGGTGTCTCCAAACCCAGCAAATTCCTGCTGCATGCTTCCATGCTACTCCTCTCAGGGAAGGAAGGGGGTCGGTTTCTCCGTATCTGCCATTTGTTGGGTCCCTGCTTGAAGAGCAGTGCCCCAACTTGCCTTCGATCATAGTTTAAGGTAAGCCTGAGCTGAGAGCCCTCTTCATAGCTCTGTCTCTGCAGCTAATTTCCCTGCTCGGATAGCTGGAAGCTCTGCCACAGTCAGACACCCCTGGTCTTTTTGTGTTCCCATGGGTCCTGAGACCACACTGTCTCCACAAGGCCTCTACCACCCTCTAAGTCTCTGGAGAAATGTCCCTCAGAGAAGCAGACTTCTTAAAGTTCTGATTTTTGCTCCACTGCTCTCTCACTTGCTGGGAGCCAGTCCCTCCCCTCGCTGTCTATCTTCCCAATGCTTTGGATACACTTCTCTGCACATTTTATCTTCCAGAAAGTCAATTTTCTATTCCTAGAATTGCTGCTGTTTTTCTCTTCTATCTCCTATATAGTTTGTAAGTGTTCAGAATAGATAGCTAGAACTATCTAGCTGAAATCCTAGGACCTGATGATATTTTGGTCTCCTACTCCACCATCTTGCTCCTCCCTACCCTTTCCACTTTTTTTTTTTTAAAGATTTTTATTTATTTGTTAGAGAGGGAGAGAAAGAGAGAGATACAGAGCGCAAGCACAGGCAGAGAGTGGCAGGCTAGAGGCAGAGGGAGCAGCAGGCTCCCTGCCGAGCAAGGAGCCCGATGTGGGACTCGATCCCAGGACACTGGGATCATGACCTGAGCCGAAGGCAGCTGCTTAACCAACTGAGCCACCCAGGCATCCCCCCCTTTCCACTTTTTTGAGTGACTCTTGGATGGCTATGTATATCCCCCTTAGGGCAGCATTTGCATTATCCCATTGAGTTTAAAATGGGTCTTGGACTTGTATTCTCATTCCCATTGGTTTCCATGAATTGTTTAAGTTCTTCTTTAATTTCCTGGTTGACTCAAGCACTTTTTAGCAGGATGGTCTTTAGTTTCCAAACGTTTGAATTCCTTCCAATTTTTTTCTTGTGATTGAGTTTCAGTTTCAAAGCATTGTGGTCTGAGAATATACAGGGAATAATCTCAATCTTTTGGTATCAGTTGAGACCTGACTTGTGACCCAGGATGTGGCCTATTCTGGAGAAAGTCCCATGTGCATTCAAGAAGAATGAGTATTCCTTTTGTTTTAAGTTGAATGTTCTGTATATATCTATGAAGTCCACCTGGTCCAATGTGTCATTCAAAACTCTTGTTTCTTTATTCATCTTCTGCTTAGATGATCTGTCCATTGATGAGAGTGGAGTGTTGAGGTCTCCTACCATTAAAGTATTTTATCAATATGATTCTTTCTGTAAATTTCTTGTCTATAACTAGTCTTGGGGCCTTTCTTCTTTTATTGAATCCTCCTTTATGTTTCTTATAGGGCTGGTTTGCTGGTCTCTTATTCTTTTATTTTCTCTTGGTCTTGGAATGTCCTTGTCTCTCCATCCATTCTGAATGACAGTCCTGCTGGATAAGGTATCCTTGGCTGCATGTTCTTCTCATTTAGTATCCTGAATATGTCTTGCCAGACCTTTCTGGCTTGCCAGGTCTCCATGGTCAGGTCTGACATTATTTTGATGCTCCTTCCTCCATACATAAGAAATCTCTTACTGCTGGTTGCTTTCTGGATTGCTTCCTTGGTTTTAAGACTTGCAAGTTTCCCATATTTGATTCTAATAGTGTATTTATAGACTATTTTGGATTTTCTATGTACATCTTTATATTATTTGTGAATAGTCACAATTATCCCCTCAGTTCTTCTTCTCCTTTTTTTAAAAAAGGATTTTATTTATTTATTTGACAGAGAGAGATAAGTGAGAGAGGAAGCACAAGCAAGGGGAGTGGGAGAAGGAGAAGCAGTCTTCCCACCAAGCAGGGAGCCTGATGAAGGGCTTGATTCCAGGACCCTGGGATTATGACCTGAGCTGAAGGCAGATGCTTAACAACTGAGCCATCCAGGCACACACACACACCCCTCTCCTGCATTCTTTTTTTGTTTCTCTTACCTTATAACACTTGGTAGATTCTCCAACGCAATGTTGAATAGAGTAGTGTTGTTTGAAGATTTAAAATGCCTTTCTCAAAAAGGAAACAAAAGCATTGGTAACAAATGTGACTAATTAACATATATGGGTCATTACATAATAAGTACAGAATACATTTTATTTCAAGTGGCCCTAGAATATTTACCCACATAGGCAAAATATTGGGCCTCGAATCAATTCTACATATTTTAAAAGCCTGAAATTAACTGTATTATCTTTTTAGACCACAGGAAAATTGAGCCATAGTCATAATGTAAAGAAAACCAGGAAGTCCCTCAATGTCTAAAATTCATGTAACTTTGCTACATACCCTAAGGGTCAGAGTGGGAATCACAATGCTCATAGACAATGACACTCTACCTGTGAAGGGCACTATAATAAGGTAGAGAGTAGTTGAGCATTAGGTCAGAGTTCTGCCTTCCCCAGAGTTCTGGATCCTTGGCCTGTCATCTCCCTCAGTTGCTGCTGCCCTTTTTGGTGGTCATGAGCCAAGAGGGACAACACAGCCATATGGAAATGGGAAGCTCCGCACTCCTAGTGATGAGGGTCCCCAAGTTGTCACCCAAGCTGCCCTTTCTGGTGGCCCTGAATTGGGGGACAACATGGCCATGTGGTAATGGGAAGCTCCACACCCCTAGTGAGATGGTGCCATTGTATTGTCCTTACCAGTCCAACAACATGATTTCTGAGTGAAATATGAGATAATAGCAACTTCTTGACCTTCCTTAAGATTTGAAAATAATCTTGTGAGTCATCTATTAGAAATATGGTTTCTGAAGAAAAAAAAAAAAGAAATATGGTTTCTGGGGCACCCAGGTGGCTCAGTTGTTAAGCATCTGTCTTCTGCTCAGGTCATGATCCCAGGGTCCTGGGATTGAGCCCCACATTGGGCTCTCTGTTCAGTGGGAAGCCTGCTCTCTCCCACTCCCCCTGCTTGTGTTCTCCTCTCTCACCATATCTCTGTCAAATAAATAAAATCTTTAAAAAAAAGATTTTTTCAGGGCACTGGGGTGGCTCAGTCATCAAGCGTCTGCCTTCAGCTCAGGTCATGATCCCAGGAATCTGGGATGGAGTCCCATGTCGGACTCCCTGTTCAGTGGGAAACCTCCCTTTAGTAGTACTTATAATGATAATGGAAATTATCTTCTGCCATCCATGGGCCCAGATCCTGGGCTCCCAGGGAAGCTATCCTTTAACATTTTACCAAGCTCAAAAATGACTGGGCAAAGCTCAGAGCATGGGCTCTATTTCTGCCCCAAGCACATATTGTACATTTGCTTTGAGAAGAAAAAGATAACCAAAAAAATGTCATTGCAAACATAAAGATAAGAAAAACGAAAGAACCTCTCCTGCTCCCATAAGTTTAAAGTCATGTATTCAGTATGACTTGTACATACTGAAAACAAGAAAAAGTCTGTAACTTCCTGGAATGTTCTTCCTCATGATGATGTGTAACTCTGTATGCAAAACAAAACAGAACAAATATAGAAACCTGCTCCAAATGTTCCTGCCCAGGAGCATTCCCTTCCTTGTGAAGATTGTGTCTCCCAGGCAGCTGTCCTGACTTGGGTTTGAATAAATCTCTCTTTCTTTCCCTCTAAAATGTTTAAAAGGGTTTTGTTCATTTAGTGTGTACAATAACAATATGCTTTCTTTTTAAGTGAAAAATCAGTGTTCCTGGTTCACAACTGCAGCAGCGCAGAAGGGGGGCTGTTTTTCATCCTGGAGGTGCTGAGGGGAGAAGTCACCTCTGGGTCCACCTGCAGGTGCACGGAGGTAGGAGGTAGGATGTACCAGTGTAAGGCACGGCATCCAATGGGCTCGGGGCACCACCCTCCCCAACCAATCACCACGTGGGGGTGGAGCTACCTCTCTGTGGCTGGACCTCTAGCTGCCTGGGGATGTGTAGGTGGGGTGGGAGAAGGCCCCCTCTGAGAGAACCTAGGCCCGTGAGTGGGGATACCTGGGGTAGGGTGTGCCCTGGATGGGAGGCAAGTTCCTCGAACGGCGCATGAAGTGAGTTCCTCGTGGGCACTCAGATGAATTTTCTTCTTCCTTTGACAATCTCTTCTGTCTGATGTCCATCAACTGGCCAGAAATCCAGGTGCCCGCTCACCCCAGGTTTTGTGGGATTGTTTGCAGATATCTCAGGGTTTCCCATGTTCCCCAGGAAGAGTGCACGTAAGGACAGTGCACAGGCCCCAACTTCAGTGGGGTACCCGTCCCCTGATACAGTGCAGGTGATGGACCTTGAGCAGCACCCCAAGTTCAGCAGGGTATTCCCTGTTCCCCCAAGCACAGGTGTGGTGCTAACAAGCCCCAGAGACATCCCCAACTTCAGCGTTGTGTCCTGTGTCCCCTGGGGATGGTGGTAATAGGCTGTCAGGGTCCTGGAGGAGTGTCCTCAGGTACCTGTTCCCCCATGCACAGGTGTGGCTCTAACAAGTCCCAGAGCTGTCCCCCACCTTCAGCATTATGTGCCCTGTCCGTGGGGGATGGTGGTAATGGGCTGTCAGAATCATGCAGGAGGGTCCTTCAGGTTCCCTTCCCTAGACATAAATGTGGTGGTAAGAAGCCCCAGAGCCAATTCCCAACTTCAGCATTGTGCCCCTTATACCCCCCGACCCATGGTGGTAATGGGTGGTCAGGGTCGTGCAGGAGGGTCCTCCAGGTTCCTGCTCCCCCAGGCACAGGGGTGACAGTAACAAGCCCCAGAACAGTCTTCCAGCTTCAGCATCGTGCCCCATGTTCCCCGGCGATGGGGGTAATGGGCTGTAAGGATCCTGCAGGAGTTTCCTTCAGGTGGGGGCCTGGAAGCTGGAGTAAACCAGATCCCACTCAAGTTGCATGAGGAACAGATGAGTTGAAGTGTTCATTTGGAAGAGTAATTTCATTATTCCAAAACAGACAAAGTCATTGGTCTGCTTTGGAATGAAGAGAATTACTACTTAAAAGACAAGTATGTGTTTCTCCTTCTCTCAGGAGCTGATGCAGGTGTGGAGTGTGCCTTCTTATGCCCACCTGATGACTCTTCTCCACTCTGGCTCCAAGAGACCTGAAGTTTTGAACATCAGCATCTGAGTCAGTCGTGCAGCTTGTCACAGGACGTCAGCATCCTGAGAAAGCTGCAGGTACATTTGGCAAAATGTCTTACCCATGTCAGGATATGGAGGTAAAACTCCTCATCGACCCAAGACCTCCTTGGCTTTTCTTTTCTCTAGTTGAGCCACAAAGTAAAACTTAAGTAACTGCCAGCATTCTGGGTTTGGTGCAAGAGTTACTTAATTTCCCTGCAGGTAGAACATTGTAGGGCATAACATTTTCTCTGTTCATTTATCACTTAGAAAATATATTCTGAACATCTCTTTCTTAGGAAATCACTTTTATTAAAAAGAGAAGATGATATTTACTCTTTGTGTGCTTTTAATATATAATTTGTTCCTTCATCTAACAGTGTTTATTCACTTGGGCCTAAGATATGGCTGAGTGGCCAGTATCTAGAGTTAGGTGACTTTTTGTCATCAGACATAGACTTTGATGATGTCATTTGTCAAAGGTGATATTTCACAATTGATTAGTCTTTTATTTTATTTTATTAGTAATTTTTAATTTTTTAAAATAAATATATAATGTATTTTTATCCCCGGCGTACAGGTCTGTGAATCACAAGGTTTATACATTTCACAGCACTCACCATAGCACATTGATTAGTCTTTTTATCAAAGGGTTACAATTTGGGTCTAGGGAAAATTCAAAATTATTCCAAGAAGACTTTTACCATTTAAAAGTTGAGCTTGCCTTTCTAGTTTGACTAAATGTATAATCTAGATTTTTCTAAAGATTTTATTTATTTATTTGACAGAGAGCACAAGTAGGCAGAGAGGCAGACAGAGAGAGAGAGAGGAGGAAGCAGGCTCCCTCCTGAGCAGAGAGCCCAATGTGGGGCTCGATCCCAGGACCCTGGAATCATGACCTGAGCTGAAGGCAGAGGCTTTAACCCACTGAGCCACCCAGGTGCCCCTATAATCTAGATATTTTGACATGCTGTATTTTCTATGCAGTTTCTTTGGTGGTGGAGTCAGAAGGAGACTGTTTGGGAATTCTTCTGGATAGAAGCATGCTGATAGCTTCAAGGGGCTTGGTATCAGGAGCCCTGGGGTGAGTTCTGGAACTACTTGCCCAATGCTGAGTGAGTCAGGCTATCCCACAGAGTTTCTGTTTCCTCTTACGAAATTGCTGACAGGTCACATCTATGGAAAGGCTTTTTACACAGAAACTTTTCTGCCTTATTAAGAGCAACTAACAATGAGGTGATTTGGCTTGTATTATTCTGTAAATAATAGTTTACAGGGGATATGGTATTTCATTGCACAAGGAGTCCTCAGAAGACTACAAAGAAAGATTCAGATCTCGGAGTATGTTATGTTGCACTGATATGTTAGTTATAGTTTGCACTGTGGAGAGAAATACAACAGAAGAGAAAAGTAGGTGTTAACCATTCACTAGGTAGGTAGCTTTATACTTTTCTCATGGAAGACTTGGGCCAGTGTAATTTTGTAAGAAGAGTGGGGGAATTCTGGAGCTTTGCAGTAGACAGAGCAGTTCCAGGTCTGGGGAGAGCTGACAGGGTTCTCGGAGGAGAGCCGAGTGCATTCTGCAGGAGTGTGTGGGCAAGGGTGGCTGTGGGTCTCCTGTGTGACAGTTGTGACATGTGAGGTCTGCGAGCAGGTTCCTGGCTGGGGACAGGTGAGGCACAGGTAGAGATCTGGCAGAGAACCTTCTTCTGTGCCACCGGCCTCACCCAACACATGCAACCTCATCGTCTGTCCCTGTCACGCCAATTCAGCCTTTTCAGAGTTGCCAGGTAGAGAGGTTTGTTTGTGCTTCTTTCTTGGTGTGTGTGTGTGTGTGTGTGTGTGTGTGTGTGTGTGTGAGAAGTTTCAAAACTTTGATGATGGGGATGCCTGGGTGGCTCAGTTGGTTTAGCAACTGCCTTAGGCTCAGGTCCTGATCCTGGAGTCCCAGGATCGAGTCCCACATCAAGCTCCTTGCTTGACAGGGAGTCTGCTTCTCCCGCTGACCTCTCTCCTTTTATGTTCTCTCTCTCTCTCAAATAAATAAATAAAATCTCTAAAAGAAGGATTTCAAAACTTTGATTATGGAAATGATGGGTCATCAGGATATGTTACTTTTTTATTTCCTGCTCTTATTTAAGTCACCCCAGTGAATCATACCTGCTAGTGGAAGGTGCTATCTGAGCGTTTTAATTTCCTGTTTTAATTAAACAATGGGAAAACAATCTTTTGAAATAGTAAAAGAAGCCTTTGTGAGTGTTCATGTTTTTCTCTTCCATGAACCACATTCTGATATTAGAAAATATTTTTTAAAGTAAAGCACAGTCTCAGAGCTGTAACATGGCATGGTGGCCTTTGTGAGGAGGAGAAATGGAGAAGGAATGTAAGTTGTTGAGGAGCTCGAGGAATGACTCATTGTGCTCCCAAAGGATACTGAGCCCCAGTTAGCTTTCCCTGGGGTAGGGGGAGCTGCTTACCTGTTGGCCTACCCTGGGCTCTGGAAGTTTGACTTAGTAAGTCACTTGTGACTTGAACTCAGGAATTTATGAAGGAAACAGAATGAATCCTGGAGGGTGTCTACATCCTTCATACATTGACAACTCTGTGTAGGAAAGGAACTCATCACCTGTAAGGCATGTTGGGATTCCTGAGAGTGTGGTCTTGGCTTCATGGGAAGAGGTTGTGTCTTCATCCTTATCTGAACCAGAGCCATGTTGTCTGGTTACGGAGATCCAGACCTTTACATGATCATGTCATTATTATTATTATTATCTTAAGAAAGCAGTATAGACATTGTCTTTGAGATGCAAATATCAAAAGGAAAAGCACAAGGTCAAATATATATATGAAGTCTGAACTTGTGGTATCTCTCATTAGTATGGGTAATGTAGGGCTACCCATATGAGAATGACGAAGAAATATATTTTGATAGAACTGTGGAACTATGCATATGTAGTGTTTTATTCTATCCTTTTCCTTACTTCTCTGAAGGGAAAATAGAGTGGTAACTGGAGCTTGGTTTCTGATTTTAAGGAATGGAAACAAGTGATTTGAAAGAGTAGTGTTCACGCTGATGTGTTTCTTTGTGCCCAGTGAGTGAGGGTTTGAAGCTTGGACTTGGAAGCATTGGTGTTCAGGGAGGAGTTTCCAGCACATCAAGTCATTTGGCTGGTCTGCCTACTTGGACCAGTTCCTGATTTTCTAAGGGCAGCTTGAAAGTGGCTTGAAGCCCTATGGTATTTGTGGAGTGCTCTGGGTGGGACCCTTGTGTGGGTCAGTGTAGATACAACCCAGGAAATTCCAGAGCTAATGAAGAGCACATTTCTGAGGCTGGAGTTTGCTTCTCTGTGAGAAGCCTTGAGCTGGGGTTGAAAGAAGTCTCTGGGTCTTATGACTCACCGTGTAAGCAGGTGTGAAGCCTGGCAGGGTCATCGGATCAGATAGTTGGGAGATTGTGAGGCCATGGTTGTAGACCATCGCTCTTGATGGGCAGGCCAGCTTGCTCCAGCGACAGGGCTCTGCCCCCTGGCCAGCCCTCCTGCTGCAGTTGTGGTAAGACAGTTGCTTCCTGTTTGGTTCTCAGGCCTTGGCTCAGCAGGGGGCTTGGCAAGAAGCAGCCCACAGGCAGCATTATTAATTCTTGCCCAGCATGCCACCTGCTTCCTCAGAGGAGGAACAATGGGGGTCCTCTGCATGGTGTCTGTGAATTCAGCCAGCAGAAGTGCTTCTTCCAGAGCCATATCCCTGCACTTGTGGAAGATATCAGTGTTCAATTGGAACTGAAATCTCAGCTCCTGCCTTTAGGTTCCAAGGCCACAGGATGCACCAGTCTCCATGAAGCTCTAGTTCCATGTGGGGCCTGATGTGTGAGACTGAGGTTGAACCTAGGAAGCCTGTTGATGCTCCTACAGGTTCCTTCCTGAAAACTGTGCAGCAAAGTCTGGTTTGTGATGACATTCCAGGAAAGAGGGACAGGTGTTCCACTCTGCCCAACCACAGGAGGTTTTTCTGATGTCAGTCACAGGTAGTTGGTGCAGGGAGGAGAAATGTCTGTTTCCCAGGACCTTGGCCAGGGGGAGATTTGGACCCTGGGATACTTCTCTGTTCAACTTTCTCAGATGAGCGAATCAGGCAAGGAGAGGAAGTGTGTGTGCTCAACTATAATCAAGAAAGTTGCCTGGTTTCTGGCTTCATATGTAGGTAGATTCCTTGTGTGGCTTATTTTTCTGATGGTGTTCTGGGTGCTGTAGGTGGACCCCTTGTCCCCGGCATCCTGGCTGTGCATGAGCCCTAGGTCACCTTTTCCCCTAGAGCTTTGGACCGGGAAACCAGAGGGAGTCAGTGGTGAAACCATCCAAGTAGGCCTCCGTTTCTCCTCTGCTGAGATGGACTGGTGACTGTGATAACTGCTGTGGAAATATAAAGCAGGACACAGGGCTAGGGTGCTGAAGGAGAGGTGGGGGTGGTGCTTGCTATTCACATTGGAGCCAGGTGGGACTTTACTAGGAGGTTGACACTTGAGTCAAGATCTAAAGAAGGTGAGTGATATCACATCAAGAGCATTCTAAATGGAGGCTAAAACATGTGCATGTGCCTGTTGGCCACCTATGTTCCATCCTTGGGAAGTACTTATTCACTTATTCTCCCCATTTTTTATATAGTTTTTTTGTTTTGATTTGTATGCATGTTTTGTGTATTTCAGATATTAGCCTCTTCTCATGCATATGATTCGCAGATATTTTTTCTCATTGGGTAGATCACCTTTTAAATTTTTGACTTTTTTTTTGCCACACAGAAGATTTCAGCTTGATGTCGTTCCACTTGTTTATTTTTGCTTTTGTTGCCTTTGCTTTTGGTGTCCAATCTAAAGACTCTTTGCCAGGTGCCTGGGTGGCTCAGTGGGTTAAAGCCTCTGCCTTCGGCTCAGGTTGTGATCCCAGAGTCCTGGGAACAAGCCCCACATTGGGCTCTCTGCTCAGTGGGGAGCCTGCTTCCTCCTTCTCTCTCTCTTTGCCTGACTCTCTGCCTATTTGTGATCTCTCTCTGTCAAATAAATAAATAAAATCTAAAAATAATAATAATAAAGACTCTGCCAAAACCGATGTTGAAAAACTTACTACTTGTGTTTTCTTCTCAGAGGTTTATGGATTCAGGTCTTATGTTCAAGTCATTCATCCATTTAAAATTTTTGTGTGCCATGGAAGAATGTGATCCAGTCACATTCTTCTGCATTGAGTGTCCAGTTTCCTCAGTATCACCTAAGAGTCAGTCCCCTCTGCATTGTATATTTTCTGCTCCTGTGTTGTAAGTTAAGACCACTGTGTGTGGGTTAGAGAGATTTCTATTCTGAGATTTCTATTCCATTCCATTGACTTGTGTGCCCCTTTTTATGTCAGTGCCATACTCTTTTGATGATTATAACTTTGTAATCTAGCTTGAAATCTGGGAGTGTGATGACTGCAGCTTTCTTTCTCCAGACTGCTCTGAGTATTTGTGGTCTTTTATGATTCCACATGAAATTTAGAACTGTTTTCTAATTCTTTGAATAATGCCATTGGAATTCAGATAGGGATTTCATCACATCTGTAGATTGCTTTGGATACAATGGGCATGTTAACATTATTAACTCTTGCAGTTACTGAGCATGGTGTATGCTTCCATCTATTTGTGTCATCTTCCATTTCTTTGACCAAATATTCCTCCCCACTCCAACACACATATGTTCTTCCTTTCTTTTCTACCATGTGATCAGTGAACCAGGTCTTTCTCATTCTTGGTTACTTTTATTCCTAGATTTTTTTCTTCATGCAACTGTAAATGACATTGTTTTCTTAGTTTCTCTTTGTGAAAGTTTGTCTTCAGTATATAGAAATGCAACAAGTTGGGGCACTTGGGTGGCTCCATTGGTGAAGCATCTGCCTTTGGCTCGGGTCACGATTCTGGGATGTGGGGATGGAGCTCTGCATTAGGCTCCCTTTTTTTTTTTTTTTTTTTGAAGGTTATATATGTTTTTTTATTTTAATTTTTATAAACATATATTTTTATCCCCAGGGGTACAGGTCTGTGAATCACCAGGTTTACACACTTCACAGCACTCACCAAATCACATACCCTCCCCAATGTCCATAATCCCACCCCCTTCTCCCAAACCCCCTCCCCCCGGCAACCCTCAGTTTGTTTTGTGAGATTAAGAGTCACTGAAACAAGATGGGATTGGGAGGGAGACAAACCATAGGCTCCCTTTTTAATGGGAAAGCTACTTCACTCTCTCCCTCTGCTGCTCCTTCTGTTTGTGCTCATGCTCTATCTCTGTCAAATAAATAAGTGAAATCTTTTAAAAAAAGAAATGCAACAGGTCTTGGTATATTGACTTTGTATCCTGAAGCTTTACTGAATTTGTTTATTCTAACAGTTTTTTGGTGGAATTCTTAGGGATTTATATATATAGCAGGTCATCTGCAAATAGTGACAGTTTTCTTTTCCTATTTGGATTTCTTCTCTCTTTTTTTTTTCTTTTCTAAATGCTTTGTCTAGGACTTTCAATACTATGTTGGATGAAAGTGGTGAAAGTGGGCATTTTGTCATGTTCTTGATCTTAGTGGAAAAATTCAGCATTTGACCCTTGAGTATGATGTCAGCTGTGGGCTTTTTATATAGGGCCTTTGTTGTGCTGAGGTATGTTCCCTCTATATCAAGATGGTTTTGAGTTTTTTTCATAAATCCATATTATATCTTGACAAATGTTCTTTCTGCATCTATTGTATCAATCATAAGATTTTTATCTTTTATTTTGTTAAAGTGATGTATCCCATTGACTGATGTGCAGATGTGGAATCATCCTTGCATCCCTGGAATAAATCCCACTTGATTGTGTTGTGATTCCTCTGATATATTGTTGAATTCAGTTTGCTGATAATTTGTTGAAGATTTTTGCATGTATGTTCACGAGGGATATTGGTGTTTCCTTTTCTTATAGTGTCCTTGTCTTGTTTTGGTAGCAGGGTAATGCTGGCCTCATAAAATGAGTTTGGATGTGGGGCACCTGGGTGGCTCAGTGGGTTAAGCCGCTGCCTTCGGCTCAGGTCATGATCTCAGGGTCCTGGGATCGAGTCCCGCATCGGGCTCTCTGCTCAGCAGGGAGCCTGCTTCCCTCTCTCTCTCTCTGCCTGCCTCTCCATCTACTTGTGATTTCTCTCTGTCG
>NC_081558.1:151997974-152076873 GCF_022355385.1 Mustela nigripes
TTGGGGCACCTGGGTGGCTCATTGGGTTAAGCCGCTGCCTTCGGCTCAGGTCATGATCTCAGGGTCCTGGGATCGAGTCCCGCATCGGGCTCTCTGCTCAGCAGGGAGCCTGCTTCCCTCTCTCTCTCTCTGCCTGCCTCTCCATCTACTTGTGATTTCTCTCTGCCAAATAAATAAGTAAAATCTTTAAAAAAAAAATGAGTTTGGATGTATGCCTTCCTCTTTATTTTTTTTAAAAGAGTTTGAGAAGGGTTTGTATTAATTCTTCTTGTACTGTCTGGTTGAAGTCCCCAGTGAAACTGGTCTTGGACATTTGTTTTTGATTATCAGATCAATCTTTTTACTAGTGATCAGTCTATTCATATTTTTTTTTCTTCACTGTTTAGTCTTTCTAGGTTGTTTGTAGGAACTTATCCATTTCTTCTAGGTTGTCCAGTGTGTTGGCCTCTACTTGCTCACAATACTCTCTTATGATCCTTTGTATTTTTGTGGTATTCATTGTCATGGCTTATTTTTCTTTCCCTTTTTTTAAGTTTTTCACATTTTTAAAATTTAAATTCAAGTAGTCAAGGTATTGTACATCATTAGTTTTTGATGTAATGTTCAATGATTCGTTAGTTGAGTATTACAGCCAGTGCTCATCTCCACACGTGCCCTCTTTAATGGCCATCACCCAGTTATCCCATCCCTGTACCCATCTTCCTCTCTGCAAGCCTCAGTTTGTTTCCCAGAGTCTAGAGTCTCATATGGTTTTTCTCCCTCTCTGATTTCCTATTCATTTTTTTCCCTCCCTTCCCTTATGGTCCTCTGTGTTATTCCTTATGTTCCACATAGAAAGGAAACTATATGATAATTTTTTTTCTCTGACTTATTTCACTTAGCATGATCCCCTCCAGTCCCATCCTGGTTATTGCAAATGGTAGGTTTTCATCCTTTGTGATGGCTGATTAATATTCCATTGTATATATGTACCACATCTTCTTTATCCATTCATCTGTTGGAGAACATCTTAGCTCCTTCCACAGTTTGGCTATTGTGGACATTGCTCCTATGAACATTGGGGTGCATGTGCTCCTTCTTTTTACTAAATCTGTATCCTTGGGGTAAACACCCAGTAGTGCAATCGCTGGGTCATAGGGTAACTTTATATTCAACATCTTGAGGATACTCCATACTGTTTTTCAGGTGCCTGTACCAACTGGCATTCCCGCCAATATTGTAGGAGAGTTCCCTTTTCTCCACCCTCACCAACATTGTTCCCTGTCTTGTTAATTTTTAGCATTCTAACTAAAGTGCTGTCTTATTGTGGTTTTGATTTGTATTTCCCTGATGGCAAGTGATGTGGAGCATTTTTTCATGTGTCCATTAGCCATTTGTGTGTCTTTTTTTTTTTTAATTAATTAATTTATTTGAGAGACAGTGAGAGAGAGCATGAGAGGCGAGAAGGTCAGAGGGAGAAGCAGACTCCCCATGGAGCTGGGAGCCTGATGCGGGACTCCTTCCTGGGACTCCGGGACCATGACCTGAGCCAAAGGCGGTTGCTTAACCAACTGAGCCACCCAGGTGCCTTGTATGTCTTTTTTGATGTCTTTTTTGGAGAAGTGTCTGGTCATGTCTTCTGCCCATTTCGTGATTGGATTATTTGTTTTTTGGGTGTTGAGTTTGAGAAGTTCTTTATAGATCTTGGATACCAGCCCTTTATCTGACATGTCATTTACAAATATCTTCTCCCATTCCGTGGGTTGTCTCTTAGTTTTGTTGACTGTTTCCTTTGCTGTACAGAAACTTTTTATCTTGACGAAGTCCCCAAAGTTCACTTTTGCTTTTGTTTCCCTTGTCTTTAAAGACATGTCTTGCAAGAAGTTGCTGTGGCTAAGGTTGAAGAAATTGCTGCCTGTGTTCTCCTCTAGGATTTTGGTGTGAGCCAGGAATTAATCATCCTTCTTTCCTGATTGTATCTGAGCCCTCTCTTTCTTGGTGAGTCTGGCCAAAAGTTTCAGTTTTGTTTATCTTTCCAAAAAAGGCAGCTCTTATTTTCATTGATCTTCTTTTTAGTCTTCACTATATTTATTTCCACATTCCTTTTTTTTAAAAAGATTTTATTTATTTATTTGACAGAGAGAGAGATCACAAGGAGGCAAAGAGGCAGGCAGAGAGAGAGGAGGAAGCAGGATCCCCGCTGAGCAGAGAGCCCGATATGGGGCTCCATCCCAGGACCCTGGGATCATGACCTGAGCTGAAGGCAGAGGCTTAACCCACTGAGCCACCCAGGTGCCCCTCCACATTCCTTTTTGTTATTTCCTTATTTCTTCTGGTTTGGGGCTTTGCTTGTCCTCCCCCTCCCCGCCACTTCTTTCCCATGTAAAATTAGGATGCTTATTGAAGAGCTTTCTGTAGATTGATGAGGACCTGAATTTCTGTGAACTTCCTCTTAGAACTACTTTTGCTGCATCCCATAAGTTTCTGTAGGTTCTCTTTTTTGTCTCTAGGTACTTCTAAAATTTCTTACGATTTTTTCTTTGACCATTGGTTGTTGAGTAGCATTTTGTTAAATCTCCATATATTTTTGACTATTCCATTTTCTTCTTGTGACTGATTTCTAGTTTCATGCCATTGTGGTTAGACAAGATTTGAACCAGAATGTGAAGGGAATGTTCAGATTAAAGGTTTGTTTCCTGTTTTTTTTTTTTTGTTTGTTTGTTTGTTTGTTTTTTCCGAGAGCAGAGCATGAGTTCCATGGGGACAGAGGACGGTTTTGTGAGGGTGGGGGGCAGTGCCAACTCTTTTTAGAATTACTGACTACTATTGTGCACCACCATTCACACCATAGTCCTGAAGGACTTTTACTTCATTAGCAACATTTTCTAGGAGGTTTAGGGGTGGCCTTCTCTAGCAGAAAGGTGTCATGTGGGTTCATGGCATGGCCCCAGGTCAGCAACTAGGATGTATGGTATTGTGGGGTATCAGATTCAGGTTTTCTGTTCGAAGTGATAGAAGCAGGTCATGGTGAGCTCTGTGACAATAGCTGAGGCCCAAGTGACCCATCCGGTATTGGCAGTGGGTGAGGTAGTGGGGTCTATGGATCTTTCTTATCAGATCCTGTGGAATTCAGGGACACCCTCCTGTCTGGAGCTGTGTGGAGACAGGTAGACAGCAGTCTCTGGTCAGGCATGAGGGTTACACTGGGTCATCACCAGAGGGGCAGTGTGCAGTGGGAGCCACTGTTTGATTTCCATTGGAGCTGACTGGGATCTGGTGACTGTGATTCCTAGCAGCAGCATGGAGAGGGGAGGGTGGTGGTGGTGGTGCACACTTCCTAGCATTGTGGTCAGGACTAGTTTGGAGCCCACGAGGTCAGCCATGTCTAGCACAGAAAGTACTCAATCACTGTAGCTGTGGGTACTGTGCCCGTGGCACTTTTGTGCCAGCTGGCTCCCATGCTGCCACCTCCTACTTTTCATCATCTTCATGGTCGTGAGTGTCTGCTCTTGCCCCATGGCCTCTGGGGTGTTTCCCTCCCTCCATCTGGCCCTCCTCCTCTGCCCTGTGCAACCTGATGCCAGTGTAGACTTCTTGAGAGGCAGCCCTGTCAGTCCCCTGATGGAACACTTCCATGGATCCCCTGTGAGGCAAAGACGATGCCCTGCCCTGGACAGAGGCTGCAAGTCCCCAATCAGGAAGGCCTCATCTCCCTTTTCAGCCTGACCTGCCCTTCCCTCAGTCTTCCTCAGGGAAGCTCTCCCCACTTTCTGAGCTGACAGCTGACCTTAAAAATGAATATTGTTTTCTATTTCTCAATGCCTTAGTTCATCCATGGCATGTCTTTCAAACCTCTTAGTGGTTTTCAGCAGTCCTGGAGGGCTGCTCAAGAAGGGAATGACCTGGGAGCGGCAGCCTCCCCTCCCACCTCCCTCATCATGTACCTGAGTCCTGGAGCCAGCTGTCTCACTGAGGGCTAAGGGACCTGAGCTAGCCCATCCTGAGTCCAGGCTGTGTCAGCTGTGTAGACTGATGTATGTCAGGAGCAGTGGGCAGCTGGCATGGGCCAGGGGCAGGCAGTTTTTCCTTCTCATTCCTTCCTCGCCCCCACCCCCATAGGTAGCTCAGAGCAGCCTCCATGCCCCACATCTTGAGATCCTGTGACCTGTGCCTCCTGCCTTTAGCTGGTGACCTTGGTGGTTTTCCATTGCTTCTGCCTCCCATACCTGCTCCCATGGCTGTTCCTGGATTAGGGGATGGATCATACCCTTGTCTATACTTGGTCCTCATCCTGTCCTGCACCGATCCTACCCACCTTTGCATCTTCCATGTAGGTACTTGGAAGCAAGCCCATCCACAGGGAACCTATTAACCAACTGGATCCAGGTAATGACCACTGAATTAATTAGAGATCCAGGATATATAACAAACCTGCTCTGAAACCTGCCCCACAATCTGTGGCTATCTCACACTAAAACACAGACAATAATAGCTTTCTGGATTGTGAAGTGGCATCTGTCTCTACTTACACTATTGAATGCATAGGTGCTGATCTTGGACAGAAAGGGACCATGGCTCTCATGGGCTAGGATTAACAGGTAAAGTATAAGAACTCAGGGAAATTTGAATTCAAGGCATAGAGTGAGTAATTATTGTAGAGTAAATACTCCCAAGTAGGGCTCATGAACATTGCAGAGTGATAACTTTTTCAAATAGGTTACTGAAAGTAAATTCTTCTTCTTCTTTTTTTTTTTTTTTAGTGTTTATTTTAATTCTGGTTGAGCTAACATACAGTGTTATATTAGTTTCAGGTGTACAATAGAGTGATTCAGTAATTCTATACGTTACTCAGTGCTCATTAAGAAAAGTGTTGTCTGGGGCGCCTGGGTGGCTCAGTGGGTTAAGCCGCTGCCTTCGGCTTGGGTCATGATCTCAGGGTGCTGGGATCGAGTCCCGCATCAGGCTCTCTGCTCAGTGGGGAGCCTGCTTCCTCCTCTCTCTCTCTGCCTGCCTCTCTGCCTACTTGTGATCTCTCTCTGTCAAATAAATAAATAAAATCTTTAAAAAAAAGAAAGAAAGAAAGAAAAGTGTTGTCTTAGTCCCCTTCATCTATTTCAATCAACCCTCCATCCATCTCCCCTCTGGTAACCATCAGTTTGTTCTCTATTGTTAAGAATCTGTAGTTTGGTTTGTCTCTTCTTTCTCCTTTATGTATGTGCATTTGTTTCTTAAATTCTACTTAAGAGTGACATCGTATGGTATTGTCTTTCTCTGACTGATTTCACTTAGGATAATACTTTCTAGCTCCATCCATGTGGCTGAAAATGGCAAGATTTCATTCTTTTTATGTCTGAGTAATATTCCACTGTGTGTGTGTATTTGTGTGTGTGTACACCTCTATCATCTCATTTATCACTTCATCAACAGATCCTTCTGTTGCTTCTATATTGTGATCTAGTAAAAAATGCTGCAAGAAACATAGGGGTGCATGTATACTTTTGAGTTATTGTTTTCATATCCTTTGGGTAAATACCCAGTAGTGCGATTGCTGGATTAACGTCTTGAGGAAACTTTATGCTGTTTTCCCAAGTGGTTGCATGAGCTTGCATTCCCACCATCAATCCACGAGGGTTCCCCTTTCTCCGCATCCTCCTAACAGCTCTTATTTCTTGTGCTGTTGATGTTAGCCATTCTGACAAGAGGTAATATCTCATTGTTCTTTTGATTTGCATTTTTCTGATGATGGGTGACAGTGAACATCTTTTCATGTGACCATTGGCCATCTGTATTTCTTCTTTGGAGAAATGTCCATATCTTCTGCCTATTTTTTAACTGGATTATTTGTTTTGTGGGTGTTGAGTTGTATTAGTTCTACAGATTTTGGCTACTATCTCTTGATTGCATAGGATATTTGCAAATATTTTCTTCCTTTCAGTAAGTTGTCTTATTATTACTTTTTTCATTGTTTTTCAGCTGTGTTATTTTGATGTAGTCCCAATAGTTTATTTTTGCTTTTGTATCCTTTGCCTCAGGAGAAAGTCTACAAAAATGTTGCTATGATCCATGTCAAGAAATTAAAGTCTGTGCCCTCTTGTAGGATTTTTATGGTTTCAGGTCTTCCACTGAGGTCTCTAAACTATTTTGAGTTTATGTGTCTATATGGTGTAAGGAAGCAGAGTAATTGCATTCTTCTGTGAGTAGATGTATAGTTTTCCCAGCACCGTTTGTTGTAAAGACTGTCCTTTTCCTTTTCAATATTCTTGCCTGCTTTGTGGAAGACTAATTGGCCACAGTATTGTGGGCTTATATCTGGGCTTCTCTCCTGTTCCCTTGTTTGCTATGTGTATTTTTGTGGCAGTCCCCTACTGTTTGGAGGACCACAGCTTTGTAGTGTAACTTGAAATCTGGAATCATGGCTCCTCCAGCTTTGTTTTTCTTTTCAACATTGCATTGGCTATTCAGTATCTTTTGTGGTTCCATACAAATTTTTAGGATTGTTTATTTGAGTTCTTTTTGTTTAATTTAAGTTCAATTAGCCAACTTATAGTACATCATTACTTCCAGTAATGTAGTGTTCAATAATAGATCAGTTGCGTATAATACCCAGTGCTCATTGCATCACAAGCCCTCCTTAATGCCCATCATCCAGTTACCCCATCGCCAAACCCCCTCCCCTCTAGGAACCCTCAGTTTGTTTCTGTAGTTAAATCTCTCATGGTTTTCCTCCCTCTCTGATGACTTCCCATTCCATTTTTCCTCCCTTCCCCTATGATCCTGTGTGCTGTTTCATATATTTTACATATGAGTGAAACCATATGACAATTGTCTTTCTCTGATAGACTTACTTTGCTGAGCATAATACCATGAAGTTCCATCCAGGTCGATGTTGATGGTAAGTATTCATCCTCTCTGATGGCTGAATAATATTCCATTGTAAGTATGAACCACATCTTCTTTATCCATTCACTGTCCGAGGACATGTGGGCTCTTTCCATAGTTTGGCCTAGTGGATATTGGATCTAGTGGTATTGGGGCTACAAACATTGGTGTGCAGGTGCCACTACTTTTCACTAAATTTGAATCTTCAGGGTAAATACCTAGTAGTGCAATTTCTGGGTCATAGGGTATCTCTATTTTTAACTTCTTCAGAAAACTCAATACCATTTTACAGAGTGGCTGTACAAGCTTGAATTCCCACCATCGGTTTAGGAGGGTTCCTTTTTCACCACATCCTTAGGAACATTTGTTGTCCCTTGCTTTGATAATTTTAGCCTGCCACCTGTTGTGAAGTTTTCTCATTCTCATTATGGTTTAATAATTCTCATTATGGTTTTGATTTGTATTTCCCTGATAGCTATTGATGTGGAGCACTTTTTGGTGTGTCTGTAGGTCGCTTGTATGTACTCTTCATAGAAAGGTGTGTTCATGTTTACACCTGTGTATTAAACAAGGCTAGAGGTAGGCCAAGAACCATGGAAGGTGTGATCTGCTTAGGTGTGGAGACCTTCACAGAGCTCTGAATTGAGAGGTGGGATTAAGGAGAATATTCGGCTCTGGTTTTGTGCTCAGTATGGTATTAAATTATAACAAAGCAGGGATATGTTTGAGACTTCAGTAAGATTTCTTCTTTCTTTCTAAAGCATCTTGGAAGTTCAAAAAGGAATGATTTCTGACTTTTTTGGGATGAGTCACCTGCTTCGCTCAGGTGGCCCATTCCCTGGGATTTGGAGCCAGGTCCGCTGGGAGGGGTCCTTTAAAAAGTCAAACTAAAATTAAAGTTAGGACATGGGGGCATGGTAGGATGGATGCGCCAGCAAAGAGGAGAGTGGCCATGGAAGCTGAGTTGAGGGCATGGGTCAGGCTGAATGTCAGGTCCTGGGGGCTGATGAGGGTGGGAGTGACCTCAGAGGGGCACAGCAGATATCTCCCGCTCTGAATGTTTTGCAGAGTTCCAAATGGCACAAGTTTCCTTCTGTAGGGTAGGCGGAGTCCTCTGATATGGCTCACATGTCCGCAATCTATGGGGCTTAAGGCCAGGCCTCTGGGAAGAGAAGCTTGAAAACACAACATAGTGTTAGGGTTCTGGCCTGGGGGATGGTAGGCCTGATCTTTTGGTGCTGAGGTGAGCTCTCCCCTTGGGGCTGAGGAGTGGGAATGGGTCAGGCTGAGAGTAAGGCTCTGGGATTCTGTGCAGGAGGTCAGTGAACTTGGGGGTGGCCTCAGGAGGGCATAGCTTATTTTGTCTGTTCTGAGTGTTCTGTCTGGTTCCTAACAGCACAGTTTTCCTCACAGTGGAAAACAGGGGGCTCTGGTATGGTTCAGGTATCCCCATTCTGCAGGGCTTAAGGGTCAGGTGCCTAGGGACAGAAGCCTGAAAATCTAACCTAGGGTTAGGGTTCTCCCACTCTGAGGGCTCTGAATAGCTCCAAATGGCATGGATTCCTCCTGGGTGGCAGGGAGATCCCTAGGGTGTGGCTAAGGGGGTCCCCAATCTGGAATGCTTGATGGTCAGGCCTTGATGGATGGAAGACTGAAAACCCAACCTGAGCTAGGGTTTGGGCCTACGGGCATGGCAGGCCCCATATGCCAGCGCTGAGGTGGGAACCCGGGGGGGCCTGAGTTGAGGATGGGGATGTCAGTGCATAAGGCTCTGGGTTTGTGGCCAGGGAGGCCACTGAAGGAGGGGGTGGCCTCAGGGAGGCATACAGGTTTCTCTCGGTCTAACGGTTCTGCACAGCTCCAAAGGCATGGTTTCTGCCTGGGTGGAAGGCAGATTCCTGGGGTGTGGCTCCAGGGTCCCCAATATGGAGGGCTTGGGGGGACAGGCCCCTAGGGACAGAATCCTGAAAACCAGACCTAGGGTTCAGGTTCGGGCCTAGGGTCATGGCGGGACTGATCTGTTAGCGTGTAGACAGTCACCCCAGGTGGTTGACTAGAGGGAGGGTTTGGCTATGTGTGTACCTGGCTTTTAGAGTGCTTTCTCTCAGGTTTTGGGCCGAGACCACTTGGGACCTCAGTCTAGGCCCAGGAGGCTCCCCCGAAGGCCTGCGCAGCAGGAAGGGAGTTCACTGGGGGTTTCTGGCCAATTCTCACGAGCTTTCTGCCCAAATCGATGTCAACTTGGGCAGAAAGCTCATGAGAATTGGCCGGCATTGTGCGGTAATTTGGGCCATGCTTGCTGTTTAGAGAGCTTTCTCGCTAGATAGATGCTTGTGGCCATCCAGGATCTCTGGCCAGAGGCACAGGGCGCCTGTGAAGGTCCCAGCTGAGGGGAGCTTTTTGGGGATAGAGTAGAGGGAAGAGCTCAGGCTGAGCATCAGGCTGCATGTCAGTGGCCTTGTGGGGCACTGTAGGTGAGGGTGGCCTCAGGGGGGCATGCAGGTTTCTCGTGCTCTGAGGGTTTTGCGCAGTTCCAAATAGCACAGTTTCCTCCTGGATGGCAGGCAGAGTCCTGGGGTGTGGCTCAGGGGTTCCCATACTGAAGTGCTTGGGGGCCAGGCCTCTTAGTACGCAAGCCCAGAAACTCAACCTAGAGTTTGTGTTAGGGCCTAGGGGCATGGCAGACCTGACCTGCTGGTGCTGAGGCAGGATCCCTGGGGGTCTGAGTTGAGGATGGGGTTCATGCGGTGTGTCCAGCTTTGGGTTGATGGTTAGGGCGGCCTGCCAAATTTGGGGGTGGCCTCAGAGAGGCATGCAGTTTCCTCCCGGTCTGAGGGTTCTTTGCAGCTCCAAATGGCACAGTTTCCATCTGGGTGGCAGGTGGACTCCTGGGTTGTGGCTCCAGGGTCCCGAATCTGGAAGTCTTGGAGGACAGGCCCCTGGGGATGGAAGCCTGAAAACTTAGCTTAGGCTTAGGGCCTTGGGGCATGGCAGGCCTGATGTGCTGATGCTGAGCGGGCTCCCTGGGGGACTGAATTGAGAGTGGGGGCTGGCGCTGGCTGAGTATCAGCCTGCGGCTTTGTTTCCTGGAGGGCCACCGAATGTGGGGGTGGCCTCAGCTGGTTATGCTGGCTTCTCTGGCTCAGAGGGTTTTGTACTGCTCCAAATGTCATGGTTTCCTTCCGTGTGGCAGGTGCAGTCCTGTGGTGTGGCTCAGGGGTCCCCAGTCTGGAGGGACAGTGCCAGGGTGACTTGAGACGAGCGCACAGTTGTGAGCTGCATTGGGAGTTGCTGGAAGGCCGGGCAGTGCAGGTTCTCGCCACTGGAGGGAGTGGTGAGCTGTGGTGGGAGAGTCCCTGGAAAGCGTGGCAATGCTGCTAGCCACCACTGGAGGCAGTGGCGAGCTGCAGTGGGAAACACACTGGAAAAGGCGTTCCAGCAATATGGGGGCTTTGAGGGTAGTCGTGAGGTGCTGGGTGAGAGACCCTGAAAGGTGAGGTACTGCAGCTTGTTTCTACAGGAAGGACTGGTGAGCTGTCTAGTGTCTGTTTCCCCAGGCTCAAGAGTGGTGGTAACAATTCCTGGAGCCATTCCCAACTCAGCATTGTGCCCCATGTCCCTAGGTTTGGTGGTAATGGACTGTCAGGATGGTGCAGATGGGGCCTCCTCATGGGGGGTCTGGAGCCAGGGGGAACAAAATCCGACTCATGCTGCATTTGGGACTGATAAGTTGAGTGTTTGGAAGAGTATATTCGCTTCTCCAAAAAGGACAAGGGCATTGGTCAACTTTAGAAGGAAGTTAATCATCACCTAAGAAACAAGCATGTGTCTCTCCTCCTCCCAGGAATTGGAGCAGGTGTGCAGGCTTTAGGTGGGAGGTGCCTGCTTATCCCTACCTGACAACCCTTCTTCACTCTGGCTCCACAGGCCTGAAATTTTGAAATCAGCATCGGAGTCAGTCTTACAGCTTGTCATAAGATGTCAGCGTTCAGAGGAAACAGCAGGTCCATTGGGTGCAATGTCACATCTATGCCAGGGTGGGAGGTAAAACTTTTCTTTCATCCCAAACCTCCTGGGCTTTTCTCTTGTCTCACACTGAAGCAGCTGTCAGCCATCTAGAGTGGGTGCCAGAGTTCCTGAGTTTCCCTGCAGGGAGCACATAAGGGGATTCCATTTTTTTCTGTTCATTTCTGGCTGATGAAGGTATTTGGAACATCTCTTTCTTAGGCAAACCCTTGGATTCGAAAGGGAAGATGAGATTGACTCATTGTGTATTTTGAACATAGAATGTGTTCCTTCATCTAACAGTATTTATTCCATTGGTCCTAGGCTGTGGAGGAATGTCCAGCATCTACCGTTAGGTGGCTGTTTGTGGTCAGATAGAGACTGGGATGATGTCTTGTCCATTGTCAAAGGTGATGGTCCTAATGGATTTGTCTTTTCATCCAAAGTATTCCAATGAGGGCAGAGGGGAAATTCAAAATGATACTAAGGAGCCTTAGATGATTTAACAGGGAAGCTTGACTTTCTAGTTTCACTCAATGGGCCGCCTAGATCATTGGACATGCTGTATTTTCTCTGCAGTTTCATGGCTGATAAAGTCAGACGGAGAGTCTTTGGGAATTGTCCTGGATTGAGGCATGCTGGTGGCTCCAAGGGGCTTGGCATCAGGAACCCTGGGGTAAATTTCTGTGGCTGCTTGTCTGACGCTGGGTGAGTCAGGTTATCCTACAGGTATTCCGTGTCCTCCTTAGGAAATTGCTGGCAGGGAATGTTCTCCTTAAAGCAGAATCCTCCTGCACTGTTGGTGGGCATATAGGTTGTTGCAGCCGCTCTGGAAAAGAGTATGGTGGTTCCTCCAAAAGCCAAAAACTGAACAATCCTAGGATCCAGAAATTGCACTCCTAGGTATCTCCCCAAAAGACACAAAAATGCACATTCATAACGTGTACAAGCACCGTTATGTTTATAGCAGCATTATCAACAACAGCAAAACTATGGAGGGAATGCCATGTCCATTCACTGGTGAATGGAGAAAGATGTGGGATGGATATCTATATATATATGGAATAGGAACCAGCTTCAAAAAGAATGAAATCTTACCATCTGCAGGAATGGATCTAGAGTGGATTCAGCTAATTAAAATCAGTAAGAAAAAACCAATACCCTATGACTTGAGTCCTGTGGAATTTCAGGAATAAAACAGATGAACATAGTGAGGGGAGGGAGAGAGGCCAGTGAGGAAACATTTCTGAGGAAACAGACTCAACCTTAGATCACAAACAGAGGTTTGCTAGAGGGCAGGGGTCTGGGGGGAAGGGTTAAATGGGTGATGCCTATTAGGGAGGGCACTTGCTGTAATGAGCTCTGGGTGTTCTATTCAGGTGAGGAATCAAGAAATCCTACTCCTGAGGCAAAGGAAGTAACATTGCATGGAAACCAACTGGAAATGAAATCAATGAAGAAAAGAAGACCGTGTTCTGTTTATGAAGAGTGAGGTACAAATGGAATGATTTTCACTGTCCTATTCTGTGGAGGATCATTTTCAAACACACTGTGGTAGGATACACTAGATTCTTATTGCATAATGGGTCCTCAGAAAGCTGCCATCAAAGATTCCGATCTCAGAGCATGTCCATTTTCCATTGATATGTTACTTCCAGTTTGCCCAGGTACAAAGGTAAGTGGAGAGAAATAGGACAGAAGAGGAAAGGAGGTGTTAAGCATTGGGGAGGTAGTCTTTTCCCTTTCTCCTGAAAGCCTTGGGCCAGTGTAATTTTAGAAGAAGGAGGGGGGATCCCAGAGCTTTACAGCAGAGAGGGGAGTTCCAGGTTTGCCTAGAGCTGACAGGGGCCCCTCGCTGAGGAGAGCTGAGCTAGGGGCAAGGCAGGCCCAAACTGCCAGTGCTGAGGTGGGTTCCCCGGAGGGCTGCGTTGAGGATGGGGTCAGGTGGTGCATCAGGTGCTGGGTTTGTAGCCGGAGGGCTGCAAAAGGTGGGAAGTCCTCAGGGGAGCATGCAGGATTCTCCAGCTCTGAGGGTTCTTGGCACCTCCAAATGGACTGGTTTCCTCCTGGGTGCAGGTGGACTCCTAGGGTCTGGCTCTGGAGTTCCCAATCTAGATGGCTTGGCGGACAGGCCATTGTGGATGGAAGCATAAAAACACAACCTAGGGTTAGGGTTAGGGCCTAGGGACATGACAGGTCCAATCTGCCAGCACTGAGGTGGGATCCTGGGGTGGGGAGCTGAGTCGAGGACAGGGTTCATGTGGTGTGTCAGGCTCTGGGTTGGTGGAGAGGGCAGCTGCCAAAGGTGGTGGTACCCTTTTTGGTGGAATGCAGGTTTCTCCCAGACTGAGTTTTCTGCACAGCTCCAAATGGCATATTTTCTTCTGGAGAGGCAGGAGTCCCCTATCTAGTGGGCTTGGGGGCCAGGCCTCTTGGAATGGAATGGAAGCCTGAAAACCCAACTAAGAGTTAGTGTTAGGGCATAGGGGTATGGGAGGCCCAATCTGCTGGCGTTGAGATGGGATCACCAGGGGTCTGAGTAGAGGGAGGGTTTGGCTACGTGTGTGCCTGGCTTTTAGAGCGCTTTCTTGCAGGGTTCTGGTCACAACCACTGGGGTCCCCAGGCCAGGACCAGGCAGTTCCCCCGAAGGCCCATACAGCCAGAAGGGAGGTCACAGCGGTTTCCAGCCAATTCTCACGAGGTCTCTGCCCAAATTAATATTGATTTGGGCAGAAACCTCGTGAGAATTGGACAGCATTGTGTGGTGATTTAGGCCACACTTGTGCCCACTGTTTAGAGCGCTTTCTGGCTAGGTGCATGTTGGGGCCACACGGGAAATTGAGCCACATACACATGGCTCCTGTGAAGGCCCCAGCTGAGGGGAGCTTTCTGGGGGCAGAGTTAAGGGAGGGGCTCAGACTAAGTGTCAGGCTGCCTGTCGGTGGCTTTGTGGGGTGCTAAAGGTGGGCATGGCATCAGGGGGACATGGTTTCTCCCACTCTGAGGGTTTTGTGCAGCTCCAAATGGCATGGTTTCCTACTGGGTGGCAGGCAGAGTCCTGGAGTGTGGCTCAGGGGTCCCCTATCTGGAGGGTTTGGGAGCCAGGCCTCTTGGGACGCAAGCCTGGAAACCCAACCTAGAGTTTGTGTTAGGGCCTAGGGGCATGGCAGGCCTGATCTACCAGCATGGAGGAGGGATTGCCGGAAGTCTCAGTTGAGGACAGGGGTCATGTGGGGTGTCTGGCATCAGGTTGGTGGCCGGGGGGGGGGGGCACTGGATTTGCGGGTGACCTCAGGGAGGCATGCAGGTTTCTCCCAGTCTGAGGGTTCTGTGCAGCTCCAAATGACACAGTTTCCATCTGGGTGGCAGGCAGACTCCTGGCATGTGGCTCTGGGGTCCCAAATCTAGAGGGTTTGGGGGACAGGCCCCTGGGGACGGAAGCCTGAAAACCCAACCTAGGGTTCGGGTTAGGGCCTAGGGGCATGGCAGGCCTGATCCACCAGGGCTGGGGCAGGCACCCCAGGGGCCTGAGTAGCATGAGGCACTGGCCTGGTGTGTGCCTGTCTCCTAGAGGGCTTTCTCACAGGGTTCAGGCCTGGACCACTTGGGACTCAGGCCAGGCCCAGGCAGCAGCCCTGTGGACCCGTGCCGCCGGAAGTGAGTTTGCGGGAGTTTTCCAGTCAATTCTCACGAGCTTTCTGCCCCAAATGATAATGATTTAGGCAGAAAGCTCGTGAGAATTGGCTAGTGTCAGGCAATGATTGCGACCATTCTGGTGTCTGTAGGCCTAGAGTGCTTTCTTGATAGGTACGTGGTAGCGGCCGTACGGGAACCTGAGCTGGGCCCATGTGGTTCCACTGAGGGCCCCCGTGCAGGGGAACTTTCCAGGGTCAGAGTTGAGGAGGGGATCTGGCTGAGTGTTAGCATCCATGTTCTGGCCTATTGGGGCGCTGAAGGTGGGGGTGGTCCTGGGAGGGGGGAGGCATGCCCATTTCTCCCGGTCTGAAGAGTTCCACAGCTCTGAATGGCACAGTTTCCTTCTGGATGTCAGACGGAGTCCTGGGGTTTGGCTCAGGCGTCTCCAAGCTGGAGTGCAGGGACAGGCCTCTGGGGACAGCAGCCTGAAAACTCAACCAAGAGTTAGGGCCAGGGCCTAGGGGCATGGTAGGCCCAATCTGCCAGTACAGGGCTGGAACCCCAGGTGACTGAGTAGCAGGAGGCCTTGGCCTTGGGGGTGCCTGGCTTTTAGAGAGCTTTTTTGCAGGGTTCAGGCTGTGACCTCTTGGGACCCAGGGCCAGGCCCGGGTGGCAGCCCTGCAGGCCCTTACCACCAAAAGCAAATTTGCCGGCTTCTCCGGCCAATTCTAACAAGCATTCTGCCCAAATTGACAATGATTTGGCCAAAAAGCTTGTGAGAATTGGCCAGCATTGGGTGGTATTTCAGGCTGCATGCTTGGGCCCTGTTGGGAGCGCTTTCTTGCTAGGTGCATGTTAGGGCTGTACAGGACTGGGACCTGGGCCCACACGGCTCCCTGAGGGAGAAGAAGAAAGCTTCCTGGGGGCATAGTTGAAGGAGGGGTTGCGCATTAATGTCAGGCTCTGGCTTTTTTTGGCAGAAGGGGGCCCCGAAAGTGAGGGTGGCCTGAGGTGGGCATGCAGGTTTTTCCACGCTGAGTGTTTCCTGCGGCTTCCAAGAGCACAATTTCCTCCTGGGTGGCAGGCGGAGTCCTGCCTTATGACTCATGGGTCCCCAAATTGGAAGGCTTGAGGGCCAGGCCTCTGGGGATGGAAGCCTGAGAACCCAACTCAGTGTTAGGGTTTGGGCCTAGAGGCATGGCAGGCCCTACCTGCCAGAGCTGATGCAGGCTCTCGGGGGGCTGGTTTGGCAGGAATTCAGGGGCGATCTGGGCCGCGCCTGCATCTGGCGTTTAGAGCACTTTCTCGCAGACTTAGGATGACACCAAGAGGGATCCCGAGCTGGCCTCCCCAGAAGGCCCCCGCCATGGGAAGTGAGTTCTCCGGGGCCTTCTGGCCAATTCTCACATGGTTTCTGCCCAAATCGACATCGATTTGGCCCGCGCTGGCCTGCGTTTCAGGCTGCATCCGCGCCCCATACTGGGAACTCTTTCTGGATAGGTTCGTGATGCGGCTGTGCAAGCCTGGGAGCCAGTCCCATCAAGAGTCTCCCTGAGGGCCCCTGTGGGGGAAAGCTCTCTGGGGGCAGAGTTTAGTAAGGTGGGAGCATTACTGTCAGGCCCTGGCTTTTTTGGGCAGAAGTGGGGGGTCGAAGGTGAGGTGGCCTGAGGTGGGCATGCAGGTTTCTCCCCATCTGTGTGTTTCCTGCAGCTTCCAAGGGTACTGTTTCCTCCTGGGTCCTATGGCTCAGGGGCCCGGAGTCTGGAGGCCTTGTGGGCCAGGCCTCTGAGGATGAAGCCTGAGAACCCAACCCAGGGATAGGGTTTGGGCCCAGGGGCATGGCAGGCCCTACCTCTTGGTGCTGAGGTGGGCTCCCTGGGGTGCTGGGTATAGGGTGTGTTTGGCCTGTATCAGAGGCGACCCGAACCTCACATGCACCTGGCAAATAGAGCGCTTTCTCCCAGGCTTCAGGTGATACCATGCGGGACCCTGAGCTGGGCCCAGGTGGCTCCCCCGAAATCCCCCACCATTAGAACTGTGTTTGCGGGGCCTTTCCAGCCAATTCTCACGAGCTTTCTGCCCCCAATCGACTTTGATTGGGGGCAGAAAGCTCGAGAGATTTGGCTGGTGCTGGGCGGCGATTTGGGCTGCTCGCTTGCGTTGTGCTGGGAGCGCTTTCTCTCTGTGTGTGTTGGGTTGTGTGGAACTGCAAGCTGGACCCACGTGACTCCCTGACCCCCCCCCCCCCCGGGGGGGGGGGCGGCCCTTGGGGGGGGCGGAGCTCCCCCAGGGCAGAGTTGAGTAAGATAGGAGCATTAGTATCAGGCTCTGGCCTTTTTTTTTGGCGGAAGGGGGCGCTGAAGGTGAGGGAGGCCTGAGGTGGGCATGCAGGTTTCTCCCTGTCTGTGTGTTTCCTGGAGCTCCCATGGGCACAGTTTCCTCTTGGGTGGCAGGCAGAGTCCTGCTCTATGGCAGAGGGGTCCCCAATCAGGAGGGCTTGAGGGCCAGGCCTCTGGGGATGGAGGTCTGAGAACCCAACCCAGGGTTAAGTTTTGGGCCTGGGGGCATGGCAGGCCCCACCTGCCAGTGCTGAGGTGGGGTCACAGGGTGCTGAATAGAGGGTGGGTTTGGCCGGCATTCAGAGGCGATGAGGGCTGGTCAGTGCACCCAGCCTGGAGAGCACTTTGTCGCTGGTTTGCTGGTTTCGGGTGACACCACGAAGGACCCTGGGCCTGGCCCAAGCCACTCCCCAGAAGGCCCCTGCCATGGGAAGCGAGTCCTCCAGGGCTTTCTGGCTGTTGGGTCTATGATCAAAGGAGCGAGACTGATACAAAGTGAAGGTCAAGCAGAGCTTTATTTCATGCCAAGCATCAAGAATCAAACTGACCCGCCAGGGACGTCTCTTGCAAAGAGGCGACCACCCTCTGCCTTAAAGACTAGCTTTTAAGGGCAAGGGCCATGTGGTTAGGCCTGGCCACACACAGGTGACCAAAGAGATTGTAACACAGAGAAAGCTGCACAGTCATGCTAGGTCACACATAAGTGACCAATTGAATTACAATTTATCCTATAGTAGATATTTGAACTAGCCTATCACCTTGGTCAGAATGGGTGCCCAAAAGGCACCCAAAGGGCGGGGCCCATACTCCTTGGTAGCTAGGAGACAGTATGCGCCCCCACTGATTGAATGCCTCCACCTGGCCTGACCCACCCTTGTATTTGGGCTTTGTTACCTGGGCCTGGTTTCTGAGCCCTTATTTTTAAGTAAGTTCCCTGAAGGGGGAGGGGCAGGGCCAGGATGGAGCTGCTCAATAGGCCCTTACACTGTCCAATTCTCATGAGCTTTCCGCCCAAATTAACATCAATTTGGGCAGAAAGCTTGTAAGAAGTTGCCGGCACTTGATGTTGATTTGGGCTGTGCGCTGGTTCCATGCTGGGATCGTTTTCTCGCTCGGTGCATGTTGGGGCCCTGTGGGACTACTATGAGCTGGGCACACGCAGCTAGCTCCCCGAGGGTCCCTGTGGAGGTGAGCTCCCCGGGGCCAGTTTTGAGGGAGGGGTGCGACTGAGAGTCATTCTCCGGGATTTTGGACCCAAGGGGGTGCTGAATTTGAGGGCATACCTGAGGGAGGTATGCAAGTTTCTCCTGCTCTGAAGGTTCTGTGCAGCTCCCTAGGGCACGTTTTCTACCAGGGTGGCAGGCGGAGTCCTGGGGTGTGGCTTAGTTGTCCCCAATCTGGAGGGCTTGGGGGCCAGGCCTCTTGGGTGAATGCCTGCAAACCCAACCCAGGGTTACGGTTAAGGCCTAGGGCCATGGCAGGCGCCATCTGCCAACTATGAGGCGGGCTCCCCAGAGGGCAGAGTAGAGGACAGTCTTGGCATGCATTTGGAGGCCATCCACGCTGCACTTGCATTTGGCATTTAGAGGGCTTTCTTGCAAGCTTAAGCCTGCGACCACATGGGACCCTGGGACAGGCCGATGTGGCCCCCGCGAAGGCCCCTGCCTCCCTAAGCTAGTTCTCTGGGGGTTCCTGACCAATTCTTGTGAGCTTTCTTCCCAAATCGACATCTATTTGTGCAGAAAACTCTCAAGAATTGGCCATCATTGTGAGGCCATACCGGCTGTGCACCCACCTGGTGTTGCAAGCACGTTCTCGCTAGGTGGATGTTGGGGATATGTAGGACCATGTTCCTACTCCAGGTGGCTTCCCTCATGACTGCAAGGGAGGTGAGCTCCCCGGGGGCAGAGTTGAGGGAGGGGGAGAGACTGAGACTTGGTCTCTACATTTGTAGCGCAGGGTGGCACAGAAGATGGGGGTGGCCTGAGGGGGGCATGCGGGTTTCTCCCATCTAAGGGTTTTGCAGAGCTCCCAATGGTACGGTCTCCTCCTGGGTGGCAGGTAGAGTTCTGGAGTGTGGCTCAGGGGTCCCCAATCTGGGATTGGGGAGCCAGGCCTCTGGCTGACAACCAAAACTAGAGATCGGATTTGGGCCTTGGTGCATGGCAAGCCCTATTTGCTGGGGCTGAGGCGGGATCGCTGGGGGTCTGAGTGGAGGGTGTGGTTTAGATGCGTGTCAAGTCTGGGTTTGTGGCTTGGGGGACCGCCAAGTATGGGGGTGGCCTCAGGGGTACATGCAGGTTTCTCCTGCTCTGAAGGATCCCTGCAGCTTCAAAGAGCACGGTTTCCTCCGGGGTCACAGGTGAGCTCCTGGGGTGTGGCTCAGGGGTCTTCTGTCAGGAGGGTTTTGGGGCCAGGCCTCTGAGGATGGATGCCAGAGAACCCAACCCAGGCTTAGGGTTAGGGCCTAGGGGCATAATAGGCCCATCTCCTAGTGCTGAGGCGGGCTCCACAGATGGCTGAGTAGAAGAAAGTCTTGGTTAGCATTTGGAGTTGATCCTGTGGGATTCCCGGTCCCACTACCCCCACATCTGAACACTGGGGAGCGGGTGCCACTGCATTTCACTCAATCTGTATCTTTGGGGTAAATACCTAGTAGTGAGATTGCTGGGTCATAGGGTAGCTCTATTTTTAAATGTTTTTAAGTTCTGGGCGGTCTTCAAGATGGATTCTATCTCAAGAGTTCTGACTTCCACCATCTCTGCTCCTCTGGAGTTCCCCCATTGGACACAATAGCTGGTGAATGAAGATTCCCCAGGGCAACAATGGATTAGCCAGTGTCTTCAGGGTGTGCCCCCAGACCAGCTGATGTGGCTGAGGGGCCATGAACAATTCTGAACTCAAACAAAGGTTTTGGGGGGTGCCTGGGTGGCTCAGTGGTTTAAGCATCTGCCTTCAGCTCCGGTTGTGATCTCAGGGTCCTGGGATCGAGCCCCGCATCAGGCTCTCTGCTCAGCGTGGGGCCTGCTTCCCCCCCTCTCTCTGCCTGCCTCTCTGCCTACTTGTGATCTCTCTCTGTCTATCAAATAAATAAATAAAAATCTTAAAAAAAAACAAAATAAAACAACAAAACAAAACAAAGGTTTTGGCTGTGCAGCCTTACTGGCACATAAATAGCAGTGCCTGGCTCAGGCCTTCACTGCAACAGCTCAGCCGGCTTAGTGAGGACCTTGTCCAGGACACTAGCCCCATGATACTGTGAGGGCACTTGGAGTCCACAGTGAAGTCACGCAAAGCGACAAGGAATTCTACATCAGGGTAGTTGATGAAACGTATAGTTTCACAGCAAACATGATAAAAAAAAAAAAAAGAAGCCATTTAAAAGCCAGAAGAGTAAGTAGTTCTCTTCTCTCTATGATGGCAGCGATGGGAAAAGTGAATGATGGGGTCAGAAAGGGGAATGGGAGTTCTGAGAAGCTGACTAGAGTCGTCAGCGGGTAGGGAGTGTCTTGTAGAGGAGGGGACCAGCAAGCTCCTCCCGGGTTCCAACAGTGCAGAATCTCAGAGTGCACTCTGCCTTAGCCACCACCCCTGGGGGCAGTGGGGGCATCCCACCTCCTGAGTATCTACAGAAATGCATATTGGCCTGAAGAGCGCCTTCCTGGTCTGTCTCCTTGGTTTCTGGGTGGGGCTCTTTCTCTGCTACTAGAGGCTTTCAATCTCCTTTGTTTTCCTAGGAACGGCACTATTTTGTGTGGATTCAGGGCTGTTAGTTGACACAAATTCTTCCTGAAAAGAAGTGGAATAGAAGTCACCCTTGTTTCCTAAGTAGACCTGAATAGATTCTGTAAGAGGGGGTTCGTACAGGAATAGCCATCTTGAAGGCCAGGAAGCCATTTTACTGAGCATCCCTAACCAGCCCATAGGGCGTACGTGACTTGAGACAAGAGAAAGTAACTAAACCCTAAGAAAACAACTTAATCATATACCACCAGGGCAGTTAGGCGATGGCGCCACAGGGACCAAATGTTAAAGAAAAACAAATAGTTAACTCGCAGAGATCACAATCCTGCAAGACAGGAATCTCCCTTGGTTTGCAAAGGTCCTGGTGATTTACAACAAAAAGGGCTATCTCTTCAATGGCCCAGTTTCCAGAGACAAATGGTTCAGTTCCTCAAGGCCTAAGGTCGCACCATAAAACTGAAGGAGGCTGAGGCAGAAGGAAATGTAAATAAAGTTAAATTTCTTCTAAACCTAAATCTCACTTAACTGCCAGGATGGCTCCAGGTTGACGCCAGGGTGGCAAAAGGTTAAACAAAGTCAAACTGTCAAAGTGGGGCGTAAGAGATGTATGAAGCCATGAAAACGTGCCTTGAAAATGCTATATAAACCCTTGGCTTTGCGTGCTCGCGGTCCTTGTTGAAATCCGCGGCGCGGGGCGGATGCTTGGACCCCAGCTAGCTGGAAATAAACCTCGCTGTGTGACTTGCATTATCGAGAGTGTTCTCTGTCTAATTGAGGGGTGGTCGACTCCATACCCTAACAATTCCATAGTCATAGCCTTTTCCCAGGCTGGGCCTTCATGTGCTCTCCAAGTCTGAGATTTTAGAAAATATCTTGTATTCTTAACAAGTTGAAATAATTAGTTTGGTTTTTAAAAAATTCAGCAAAGTCACACTTTTCATCATCCCTATATGATCTGTAAACATTGAACAAGGTGTAATGGGATGAAGGAGGAATGGGCTTTGCAGTGCTGCCACCGTGTGGCCACTCTCCAGATAGCACGTGGCTGAATGGGTTCTGATTTACCAGATTCAAGGGAGAATAAGACCCAAGGAGGTTGGTCCTTGAATTCCTTAGCTCCTAAAAACCATCCTCTAATATATGAGAAATTTTCTAAGTCGAATATCTCTTATTTAGATATTGGGGTTAGGGTCAGGGTCAACTAACATACATTAACTTGGAACAGCTTTTTGTAGGTCAATCTTACCTGCCTAAGGGTTTTTTTTTTTTAAATATTTTATTTATTTATTTGACAGACAGAGATCACAAGCAGGCAGAGAGAGAGAAAGAGAGAGAGGAAGCAGGTGCCCTGCTGAGCAGAGAGCCAGATGCGGGACTCGATCCCAAGACCCTGGGATCATGACCCAAGCCAAAGGCAGAGGCTTTAACCCACTGAGCCACCCAGTCGCCCCTGCCTAAGGGGTTTTTAAAAAATACAGTGGGAGAGGATATAGTCACCAAGGCACTGAGCACATGACCTGTCCCCGGAAATAGGTCACTACACATAATGATTGTTTCATCTTAGCTGAGGACCAGGACCTGGCCCTCTAGGGACTTGGCAGGTAGCATCTGAGGCCAGTTGGCCATTTACCCCTTATAGCCTCACCCCAATCAGCCCATCCTCTGCTCTGCTCAAG
This sequence comes from Mustela nigripes, assembly GCF_022355385.1. Lineage (NCBI taxonomy): Eukaryota > Metazoa > Chordata > Mammalia > Carnivora > Mustelidae > Mustela > Mustela nigripes. The sequence goes on from NC_081558.1 coordinate 152,020,234, forward strand.
GGCAGCACACAACAGACCAGGTGCAGGTGGGATCCCTCCTGTCAGGCATGGCTTGCTACTGATTGGTAGAGAAGTGGGCCAGCTCACATGCACATGATGTCTTCCTTTGGTTCCTTGCTTTTGGCCTCCATTTTCTGTTGCCTTGGTCCTGAACCTTTAGCTCCTGTGAGAACTTGGGTTTGCAGATTTCTGTTGACATTTCAAAGTGTTGACATTTTGACTGTATTGCCTTTGTTCCCTGTCCTAGGGTTGGAGAAGAAGGCAGGGAAAGTCATCCGACTTTGAAATCCGCCCAAAGAAAGATCAATGTGCTCTGCCACCAGCACCATAGGTTTGAAAGCAATGGCGCACTATGTACTACATATTCTACACAGTCAGCTTTAGGGACTCACAGATGCATGTGACATGAAAGCGTACTGAAAGAAATTTTGTAACCGAACTTTTGCCTTGCAAGAGACATTTTAGGGTCACCACCCCTCACCCACGCTGTCCTTTCCAGTCTGGCCAATGCCCCGTCACACTGACACATGTAGCCACCCAAGGGCACAGCTGTGACATCCTCCTGGAGCACCCTTTGTCCCCCTACCCCTCAGTCTGGCCAACCCTGCACACCCCCAGTCCTCTCAAGCATCCCCTGTCATGACACAGCTGTGATCACCCTCCTGGAGTGTTCCCTGTCCCCCTACCCCCAGGTCTGGCCAGTCCTGCACACCACCAGTCCTCCCGAGTGTCCCCTGTCATGGCACTTGTCAAACAAGGCTATCATTTGTTGTCTCTCGGTCTGTCCATTCTACTCTGAGTGGATCTCTCTCACAGGTGTCTGGCTGGATGACAGGTGGAGGAATGGTTTTGGGATCTTTGGTCCTGGAACAGCAGGCATCCCGCAACAGCCTGATGGGCAGGGGGAGTCTCTGTCTCTCTGTGTGGCCCCAGCCTTGGTAGAACCTAGTGTCAAGGACAAGGGACTTGGGAGTTCTCCCAGATGAAGTTGGGACAGAATGCACACTACTGTATTGTGTTCTCCTTGCACACTGTGGCTACCAAACACACGCTCACCCTCACAAGTTCACACTTACATCTCCGTTTCTGAGCATCACTACCATGGAAACAACAGTGAATTCCCATTGGGCGGCAGACCTGTAGACGTGCCGTTCAAGGTGTCAGAGGAGGAGGATGGAGATGGCATTGTGGCTAAAAGGATGGCAGTCCTTGCCTCTGAGGGTGAAGAAATTAGATTTGATCCAGACTATGCTACATTCTCCTCAAAGAAGGGACATGATCCTAGGATCTTTGAGACCAGGGATTGGCACAGACTCTTCTGGGAAGTCTTCTGTAAAGATTTTCTGTTAGGTGTTGCAGTCCATGTGGTATCTTGCACTGTGGCTTGAAAGCAGCCACAGACCATCCACATCCATAACTAATGTTCCAGACACACTTGATTGTGAGAATATGGGGGGAAGTCCATTTGGCCCATGGCTGGTAGTTTTCCAAACCCCAGATCTGCAACACGATTGGTGAACACTTTTCTGGTGGCAGAGTAGGAAGACACTGGGTTCTATCCTGCCTGACCCAGGCCTCTGCATATGAAAGGGAAAAAAAGGATGATAGATTGGCCTACAATGAAGGCCTTAGGAATTCCTGCTCCCCCACCATTTCTCTGCAGGCCCCAAGCTTCCCACAACACGTTTGTCTGTGGTTGAATTCTATGTAGGTATTGTTTGGCTGAGTCAGTTCCCATTGCCTGGTGGGTATATCTTGTGGGTTATACACCACATGGATGCTCATTTTGTGTGGCTTCAGGGCAAGTGTGTGTGCTCATGTGTGGGCTTCAGGATGAGTCTGATTGAGCCCTCAGCAATGTTATGGAGCACCTGGCTTCCTGGGCCCTCTGTGGCACTGGACAGGCCTGGCTTAGGCCACTTGTACCATCAATGAAGGAGAAGCCTAGCTTTTTCCATCTTCCTCTACCCTCTGTCAGCATCTGGGTTTCCCACCAACCATGTTTTGCAGACAGGCTCTGAGAGGGTCCACAGCTTGGGGCTCCATTGTCATCACAGAGTCTCGTTATAACCAGTGTCAGAGGTTTCTGTGGCCTTGACATGACCTTTGTTCCCAGCTTATGCCCCATGAAAATTCCCAGGAAAGTCTGGGAGTCCAGGAAAGATCAATGGGTGATTGCAGCTCTAGCTAAAGCCACTCTGGGGGATCATGCTAGAGGCCATCTCCCATCTCAGTCTGGCTCTTTTCGCTGATTGCCAATATGACCTAGGAGAGTCCCTTCATCAGAGCTTGAGGCTCTTCCTTTTTTTTTTTTTTTAAAGATTTTATTTATTTATTTGACAGACAGAGATCACAAGTAGGCAGAGAGGCAGGCAGAGGGAGAGAGGAGGAAGCAGGCTCCCTCCCAAGCAGAGGAGGCTCTTCCTCTCTAAAATGAGGAAATATTTTAAGATGAATTGATTCATTCTAGACTATGGAATGAACTCCTAGGAAGTGCGGGCAGTCTCCAAGATGGATTCTGTCTCAGGGGTTCTGACTCCCATAGTCCCCGCTTCTATGGAGTTCCCCCAGGGGACACAATGGCTGTTCCATGGATATTCCCAAGGGCAATACTGGACTAGCCAGTCTCTTCAGGGTGTGCACTCAAGCCATCTGATGTGGCTGAGGTGCCATGAGCAACTCTGAACCCAAACCAAAGGTTTTGGCTATGCTGCCTTTTTTGCACACAAATAGCAGTGCCTGGGCCAGGCCTTCACTGACTGCAACCACTGAGTCAGTTTAGTGAGTACCTTGCCCAGGACACTAACCCCATGACACTGTGAGGGCACAGCAAAGTCAGGAAATGAGACAAGGAATTCTACATCAGAGTAGATGATGCAAGCTACTATTTCACAGCAAACATGATAAAAAGCATTTAAACATTTGACAGAGTAGGAAGTAGTTCAAGGTACTCTCTATGATGGCAGTGATGGGAAAAATGAATGATGGGGCAGGTCAGGGAAGTGAATGGGAGTTCCAAGAAGCAGGCTGGAGTCATCAGGGGTGTCTCGTGGAGGAAGGGACCAGGAGGCTTGTCACAGGTTCCAACAGGCCAGCATCAACGTGTGTGCTCTACCTGACCCAGGACCTCCGGGGCCCTGGGGGCATTCTAGCTCCAGAGGATCTACAGAAATGCAAATTGGCCTGAACTGAGCCTTAGTGGTCTGTCTTCTTGATTCCTGGGTGTGGCTCTTTCTCTGCTTCTGGGGACTGTTGATTCTCCTTTGTTTTCCTCTGAGCTGCACTATTTTGCACTATTTTATTGGTGTGGATTCAGTACTGGTAGTTGACACAAATTCTTCCTGAAAAGAAGTGGAATAGAAGTCATCCTTGTTTCCTAAGTAGACCTGAACAGATTCCATAGTCAAGTAGACCTTTCCCAGCCCCCTGGGCCTTCATGTGCTCTCCAAGCCCAAGATTTTATTTTATTTTTTATGTTTTAAAAATATTTTATTTGTTTATTTGACAGAGAGAAATCACAAGTAGGCAGAGTGGCAGACAGAGAGAGGGAGAAGCAGGCTCCCTGTTGAGCAGAGAGCCTGATGCGAAGCTTGATCCCAGGACCCTGAGACCACGACCAGAGCTGAAGGCAGAGGCTTTAACCCACTGAGCCACCCTGGTGGCCCTATTTTATTTTCCAAAGATTTTATTTATTTATTTGACAGACAGAGATCACAAGTAGGCAGAGCAGCAGGCAAAGAGAGAGGAGGAAGCAGATTCCCTGTTGAGCAGACAGCCGGAGGCAGGGCTTGATTCCTGGACGCTGGGATCATGACCTGAGCTGAAGGCGAGGCTTTACTTTAACCCACTGAGCCACCCAGGTGCCCCCAAGCTCAAGATTTTAGAAAGCATCTTCTCTTCTTAACAGGTTGAACGAATTAGTTTGCTCTTTAAGAAATTCAACAAAGTCCCACTTTTTGTCATCTACACAATGACCTGTAAACATTGAAGGAACAAGGCTTGACAGGATGAAGGAAGAATGGGCTTTCCCTTGGTGTTTGGGGCGCTGTTTCCTCACTGCTGCTCCCATGTGGCCACTCTCCAGATAGGATGTGGCCAAATGGGTTCCCATTTACGGGATTCAAGGGAGAATAAGACAGAAGAAGGTTGGGCCCTGGAGTCCTTAGCTCCTAAAAACCATCCTTTAATTTACAAGCAATGTTCTAAATCGAGTACATCTTCACTAGATATTAGGGTTAGGGTCAAGGTCAAGCTACATTCATTAACTATGGAACCTTTTTGTAGGGCAATCTTACCTGCCTAAGGGGTTTTAAAAAATACAGTGGGAGAAGATACAGTCACCAAGGTACTGAGCACATGACCTGTCCCTAGAAATAGGTCACTACATATAATGATTGTTTCATCTTAGCTGAGGACCAGCAGCTGGCCCTCTAGGGACTTGGCAGGTAGCTTCTGTGGCCAGCTGGCCATCTACCCCCGACAGCCACACCCCACTCAGCCCATCCTCCACTCTGCTCAAGGGCAATAAACAGACAGGCCAGGTGCAGGTGGGACTCCCTCCTATTAGGCATGGCTTGCTTCCGATTGGTAGAGAAGTGGGCCAGCTCACAGGCATATGACACGTTGCCTTGGTTCCTTTTTATCAGCCTCCCCTTTCTGCCACCCTGGTCCTGAACCTTTAGCTCCTGTGAGATCTTGGGTTTGCAGATTTCTGTTATCTTGCAAAGTGTTGATCTGTGTTGCCTTTGTTCCTTGTCCTGGGGTCAGAGAGGAAGGTGGGAAAAGTCATCCTACTCTGAAAGCCACCAAAAGAAAGATCAAGTGTGCTCCACGCCTGGCACCTCAGGTTTGAAAGCAATGGCCAACTACATACTTCATGTTCTACACAATCAGCTTTAAGGACTCACGGACACATGTAACATGAAATCGCATTGAAAGAAATCTTGTTACCGAACTGTTGACTTGCAGAAGACAGTTTAGGGACACTGCCCCTCACCCACGCTGTCATTTCCAGTTTGGCCAATGCCCAGTCACACTGACCTGTGTAGCCACAGCTGTGACATCCTCCTGGAGCACCCCTGGTCTCCCTGCCCCCAGGTCTTGCCAACCCTGCATACTCCCAGTCCTCCCGAGCATCCCAAATAGTGACACAGCTCCCCTCCTGGAGCATTCCCTGTCCCCCTACCCCTGGGTCTGTCCAACCCTGCACACCCCAAGTCCTCCTGAGTGTCCCATGTCATGACTCCTGTCACACATGGCTGTCATTTGTTGGCTCTCAGGCTGTCTTTTTTCCTTGAAGTAGATCTCACAGATACCTGGCTGGATGGTAGGTGGATGAATGGCTTTGGGATCTTTTCGTCCTGGAATAGCAGGTGTCCTTCAAAAGCCCAATGGGCAGGGGGAGTCTCTGTCCCTCTGTGTGCCCCCGGCCTTGGTGGAACCTAGTGTCAAGGACAAGGGACTTGGGAGTCCTCCCAGATGAAGCTTGTTCTATGAAGGTGGCTTCCTTCTGAGATAATTATTCAACCACATTGCGTGGCATTCCTGTGGAGCAGAATGCATGCTGCTGTATTGTATTCTCCTTGCACACTGTGGCTAACAAAGAGGAAACACACGCTCACCCTCACAAGTTCACAGTTACACCTCCGTTTCTGAGCATCACGGCCACGGAAATGACAGTGAATTCCCATTGGGCGGCAGACCTGTAGACATGCCATTCAAGGTGTCAGTAGAGGAGGATGGACATGGTGTTGTGGCTAAAAGGATGGCATCCCTTGCCTCTGGGGGTGAAGAAATTAGATTTGACCCAGAAGGTGCTATGTTCTCCTCAAAGAAGGGACATGATCCTAGGATCTTTGAGACCAGGGATTGGCACAGACTTTTCTGTAATGTCTTCTGTAAAGATTTTCAGTTAGGTGTTGCCGTCCATGTAGTGACTCCACTCTTGCATTGGGGCTTGAAAGCAGCCACAGACCATCCATAAGTAGTGTTCCAGACACACTTGATTGCAAGAATACGGGGGTGGGGGAGGTCCAATTGGCCCATGGGTCATAGTTTCTGACACTCCAGATCTGCAACATGTTGGATGATGGGAGAGAGGGCTCTTTGTTTCCAGTGGTAGAGTGGGAAGACACTGGGATCTATCCTTCCTGACCCCAGCCCCTGTACTTGAATGGAAAGAAAGATGATAGTGAGATTGGTCAAAAGTTAATGCCTCAGGAATTCCCTCCTTTTCCCCCCATTTCTCAGTCAGCCTCGAGCTTCCCCCAACACGTTTGTCTGGTTTGGCTGAGTCAGTCCTCACTGCCTTGTGGGTAGATCTGGAGGGTTATATACCATACTGATGGGCATCTTATTCAGGCCAAGACCATGAGCACACTTAAGGTTCTTCTGAGTTAGTGGAGGATCTCTCATTTGTGGGCTTCAGGACAAGTCTGATTGAACCCTCAGCAATGTTATGGGGCACCTGGCTTCCTGGGTCCTCTGTGGCGCTGCCATGGGCCTGGCCTAGGCAATAAAAAGCCTAGCTTTTACCATTTCCTCTACCCTCTGTCAGTATCTGGGTTTCCTATTAACTGTGTCTTTGCAGACAAACTCTGAGATGGCCTACGGCTTGGGACTCCATTGACATCCCAGAGTCTCATTATACCCAGTGACAAAGGTTTCTGTGGCCCTGGCATGACCGTTGTTCCCAGAATATGACCCATGAAGAGTCCCATGAGAGTCTGGCAGTACAGGAAAGATCTGCGGGTACTGAGGTGGGATCGCCAGGGAGGTTAATGGAGGGCTGTGTTCACATGGGGCATCAGGTTCTGGGTTTGTGGCCAGGGGGGCTGCCAACGTTCGTGGTGGCCTCAGGGGGGCATGCAGTTTCTCCCGTTCTGAGAGTTCTGTGCACAAAGGGCACTGTTTCCTCCTGGGGTCAGGTGGACTCCTGGGGTGTGACTTAGAGGTCCCCAATCTAGGGGGCTTCAGGGCCAGGACTCTGGGGACAGAAACCTGAGAACCCAACTCAGGGTTGTGTTTCGGGCCAAGGGGCATGGGGGCTCACCTGCTGGTGCTGAGGTGGGCTCCCCGGGGGTCTGAGGAGAGCAAGGTTTGGTAGGTGTTTGGAGGAGATTCGGGCCACGTGTGCACCCAGTGTTTAGAGCACTCTCTTGCAGGCTTTGGTCCATGACAAAACGGAACCGAGGGCTAGGCCCAGGTGGCTCCCACGAAGGCGCCCTGCTGCCGGGAGCAAGTTCTCCTGGGGATTCCAGTGAATTCTCACGAGTTTTCTGCCCAAATCAACATCAATTTGGCAGAAAGCTCGTGAGAATTGTCTGGTGTTAGGTGGTGACTTGGGCTGGGCACCTGCCTGGTGTTGGGAGTACTTTCTTGCTAGGTGCATGTTGTGGCCATGTGGTCCACGAGCCGGGTCCATACAACTCCACTGAGGGCCCCCACGGAGGCAAGTTCCCTGGGGTCTGTGATATGGGAGGGGGTGATATTCAAGGGGGTTGCTGTAGGTCGGGGTGGCCCGAGGGGGGCATGTAGATTTCTCTGGGTATGAGGGTTTTGCGCAGCTCCAATGGTATGTTGACCCCTGGGTGGCAGGCCGAGTCCTGTGGTATGGCTCAGGAGACCCCAATCCAGAGGGTTTGTGGGATAGGCCCCTGGGGACAGAAGCCTGAAAACCTAACCTAGGGTTCAGGTTAGGGACTAGGGGCATGTCAGATCTGATCTGCCAGTACTAAGACTGGCATCCCAGGGGGCTGAGTAGAGGGAGGTTTTGGCCATGTGTGCACCTGGCTCTTAGAACGTTTCCTCACAGAGTTCGGGCCGTGACCACTCAGGACCTCAGGCCAGGCCCCGTTGGCGCTCCTGAAGGTCCGCACAGCCGAAAAGGAGTTTGCTAGAGGTTTCCGGTCAATTCTCCTGAGCTTTCTGCCCAAATCAATATCGATTTCATCAGAAAGCTGGTGAGAATTGGCCAGTGTTGTGCAGCAATTCAGGCCACATTTGCACCTGCTGTTGAGAGTGGTTTCTGGTTAGGTGTGTGTTGCAGCCATCCGGGAACTCGGGCTGGGGACACCAAATGTCATGGTTGGTGAAGTCAGAAGGAGAGTTTGGGAATTCTCCTGGATAGAGGCAGGCTAGTGGCTTCAAGAGGCTTGGCGTCAGGAACCCTGGGGTGAATTTCTTGCCTGATGCTGGGTGAGTCAGGTTATCCCACAGGTTTTCCATTTCCTCCTTAGTAAATTGCTGGCATGGAATGTTCTGCTTAAAGCAGAATCCTCTTGCACCGTCAGTGGGCATGTGGGTTGTTGCAGTCACTCTGCAAAAGAGTATGGTGATTCCTCCAAAAGCTAAAAACTGGACAACCCTAGGATCCAGCAATTGCACTCCTAGGTATTTACCCAAAGGACTCAAAAATGCATGTTTAGTGGGGTAAAAGCATCATGGTATTTAAAGCAGCAATATCAACAATAGCAAAACTAGGGAGAGAGTCCCAATGTCTATTCACTGAAAAATGGAGAAAGAAGATGTGGGAGATACATATGTATATCATCTATATCTATATCTATATCTATACACAATGGAATAGGAGCCAGCTTCAGAAAGAATGAAATCTTACCATCTGCAAGGATGTGGATGGATCTAGAGTAGATTCAGCTAAGCATATCAGTAAGAAAAAACCAGTACCCAATGACTTGAGTCCTGTGGAATTTTCAGAAAGAAAACAGAGGAACATGATGTGGGGAGAAAGAGAGGCCAATGAGGAAACAGACTCCACCTTAGAGCACAAACTGAGGGTTGCTAGCAGGCAGGGGTGTGTGTGGGGGAGGGTTAAATGGGTGATGGCTATTAGGGAGGGCACTTGCTGTGATGAGGTGTTCTATGCAGGTGAGGAATTGTGAAATCCTACCCCTGAAGTAAAGGAAGTAACACTGCATGGAAACCAATTGGAACTGAAGTCAATGAAGAAAAGAAGACCATGTTCTGCTTTTATGAAGAGAGAGGTACAAATGGAGTGATTTTCACTGTCCTATTCTGCGGAGGATCATTTTCAAACACACTGTGGTAGGATATGCTAGATTCTTATTGCATAATGGGTCCTCAGAAAGCTGCCATCAAAGATTGAGATCTCAGAGCATGTCCATTTTCCATTGATATGTTACTTCCAGTTTGCCCAGGTACAAAGGTAAGTGGAGAGAAATAGGACAGAAGAGGAAAGGAGGTGTTAAGCATTGGGGAGGTAGTCTTTTCCCTTTCTCTTGAAAGCCTTGGGCCAGTGTAATTTTAGAAGAAGGAGGGGGGATCCCAGAGCTTTGTGGCAGACGGGAGTTCTAGGTCTGCCTAGAGCAGACGGGTCTCTGAGGTGAGCTGAGCTAAGGGCATAGGATGCCCTGTCTGCCAGTGCTGAGGCAGGTTCCCTGGGGTGCTGAGTTGAGGGCAGGGTCAGACAGCACGTCAGACTGTGGGTTTGTAGCTAGGGGGACTGCAGAAGGTGGGGGTGTCCTCAGGGGGGCATGCAAGTTTCTCCAGCTCTGAAGGGTTCTGCACAGCTCCAAATGGCACAGTTTCCATCTGGGTGGCAAGCAAACCCCTGGGGTTTGACTCCGGGATCCTGAATCAGGAGGTCTTGGGGGACACACCCCTGTGGACAGAAGCCTGAAAACCCAATCTAGGGTTCGGGATAGGGCCTAGGGTCATGGCAGGCCCGATCTGCCAGTGCTGAGCATGAAACCCCAGGTGTCTGAGTACAGGGTGGGTTTGACCAACATTCAGTGGTGATGCGAGTACACCTGACTTTTAGAGCGCTTTGTTGAAGGCTTCCGGCGACACCATGTTGGACCCCAGGCCCGACTCAGGCGGCTCCCCTGAAGGCCCCCACTGCTGGAATAGAGTTCACCGGGGCTTTCCAGCCAATTCTCAGGAGCTTTCTGCCCCAGTCGATGTCGATTGGGGCAGAAAGCTCCTGAGAATTGGCCAGTGCTGGGCAGTGATTCGGCCAGCCTGTACTGGGAGCGTTTTATTTTTTGTTTTGTTTTTTTGCTAGATGTATGTTGTGGCCCTTTGAGAATGCGAACTGGGCCCATGCTGCTCCCCGAGGGACCCCTCAGAGGACAGCTCCCATGGCACAGTTAAGGTAGGTTGTGAGCAATAGCATCAGGCTCCAGGGTTTTTCGACAGAAGGGTGCACCAAAGGTGAGCATGGTCTGAGGTGGGCATGCAGGTTTCTCCTGCTCTGAGTGTTTCCCACAACTTCCAAAGGAACGGTTTTTTCCTGGCAGGCAGAGTCCTGCGTTATGGCTCAGAGGTCCCCAAACTGGAGGCCCTGAGCGCCAGGCCAGGCCTCTGGGGATGGAAGCCTGAGAACCCAACTCAGGGTTAGAGTTTGGGCTTAGGGACATGGCAGGCCCCAACTGCCGGTGCTGAGGTGGGCTCCCCCGGGGGGGCTGAGTAGAGGGCAGGTGTGGCCAGCATTCAGATGCCACCCAGGCAGTGCGTGAACCTGGTGTTTTGAGTGCTTTCTTGCAGGCTTTAGGTGATACTATGCAGGACCCTGGGCAGGCCCAGGCTGCTTCCCTGAAGGCCCTGACACTGGAAGTGAGTTTGCTGGGGCTTTCCGACCAACTCTCAGGAGCTTTCTGCCCAAATCAACATCCATTTGGGCAGAAACTCGTGAGAATTAGCTGACACTGGGCGGTGATTCAGATGATGCTCTTGCACTGCGCTGGGAGTACTTTCTCACTAGGAGTGTGTTGGGTCTGTGTGAACCTGTGAGCCAGACCCACACAGCTCCCTGAGGGGCCCTGCAGAAGAAAGCTCCCTGGTGGGGGTGGGGGGTGGGGTGGGGGGGATGAGGGAGGGGGTGCGCATTAGCGTCAGGCTCCAGCTTTTTTTGGCAGAAGGGAGCGTGGAAGGAGAGGGTTGCCTGAGGTGGGCATGTAGGTTTGTTTCTCCTCTCTTACTGTTTCCCGCAGCTCCCAACTGCACGGTTTTCTCCTGGGTGGCAGGCAGAGTCCTGTGGTATGGCTCAGGGGTCCCCAATCTGAAGGGTTTGAGGGACCAGACTGCTGGGGATGGAAGCCTGAGAAACCAACTCAGGGTTAGGGTATGGGCCTAGGGGCATGGCAGGCCCCACCTGCCAGTGCTGTTGCGGGTCCCTGGGGGGGGCTGAGTAGAGGGCGGGTTTGGCCTGCATTCTAAGGGGGCTGGGGTGGCACGTGCACCCACCCTTTAGAGCTCTTTCCTGTAGGCTTTGGGCAACACCATGCATTACACAAGGCAGGGCCCAGGTAGCTCCCCAGAAGGCCCCCTCCACCGGAAGCCACTTTGCCAGGGCTTTCCAGCCAATTCTCATGAGCTTTCCGCCCAAATCAATGTTGATTTGGGCGGAAAGCTCATGAGAATTGGCCAGCATTGGGCTGCGATTTAGGCCGTATGCCGGCCCTGTGCTGAGAGTGCTTTCTTGCTAGGTGTGTGTTGCGGCCATGCTAGACCACAATTTGGGCCCACATGGCTCACGGAGGCCCTCTTCAGAGTTGAGTCCTGGGAGGTGGGAGGGGCGGGCAGAGTTGAGTTAGGGTGTTAGACTTTGCCTTGGGCTCCGGCCTTTTTCAGCAGAAGGGGGCGCCGAAGGTGAGGGTGGCCTGAGGTGGTCATGCAGGTTTCTCCTGCTAGGAGTGTTTCATGCAGTTCCCAAGGGCACAGTTTCCTCCTGGATGCCACACAGAGTCCTGCAGTATGGCTCGGGGTCCCTAATCTGGGGGGCTTGGGAGCCAGGCCTGAAAACCCAAACTAGGGTTAGGGTTAGGGCCTATGGGCGTTACAGGCCTGATATGCCAGCGCTGACACAGGCTCTCCTCATGGCTGAGTTGAGGGCATGTCTCTGGCAGTGTGGTAGAATCCAACTTTATGGATGTGGGGTGGCCAATGGTGGGAGTGGCTTTAGGGGGGCATGCAGGTTTCTCCCCCTCTGAGGGTTTGGCGCAGTGCCAACAGTGACAGGTTCCTGCCTTGTGGTGGGCAGAGACCTGGGGTGTCACTCAGGGTTCCTTAATCCAGGGGGCTAGGGTGCAAGGCCTCTTGGGATGGAAGGCTGAAAACCAAACTAGGGTTATGTTTAGGGCTTAGGGACATGGCAGGCCCAATCTGCTGGTGCTGAGGTGGACTCCCCTCAGGACTGAGTTGAGGGCATGCATCCAGCAGCGCAGCGGAATACGGATTTATGGCTGGGGGCCCGCCAATCATTGGGGTAGCTTTAGGGGGGCATGCAGATTTCTCCCCCTCTGAGGGTTCTGCACAGCTCCAAATGGCATGGAGTCCTACCGTGGCTGGCAGAGTCCTGGAGTATTGCTCAGGGGTCCTTAATCTGGGGGGGCTTGGGAGCTAGGTCCTTCAGAAGGGAAGCCTTCTGGGGGTTAGGGCCTAGGGCCATTACAGGCCTGATCTGTCAGCACTGAGGCAGGCTCCCTTCAGGGCTGAGTTGGCATCTGGCGCCAAGGCAGAATCCGGCTTTATGGCCGGGGGGCTGCCGATGGTGGGGGTGGCTTTAGGGGGTCATGCAGTTTTCTCCCCTTCTGAGGGTTTGGTGCTGCAGCTCCAGACCACAAGATTTCCTCTGCATGGTGGGTGGAGTCATGAACTGTCACTCAGAGGTCCTTAAACCTGGGGCTTGGGGGCCAGGCCTCTTGGAATGGAAGCCTAAAAACCCAATCTAGGGTTAGGGTTAGGGACTAGGGACATGGCGACCTGATCAGCCGGTGGTGAGGCAGGCTATCCAATGGGCTGAGTTGAGGGAGGGCATCAGGTGGTGTGTCGGAGTCTGGGTTTGGGTCCAGTGGGGGTGTAGATGCTGGGGGTGACCTGAGGGGGCATGCAGGTTCTCTGGCTCCGAGGGTTCTGTGCATCTCCAAAGAGCACCATTGTGCCCTAAGCAGCTGGTGGAGTGCCGGCATGAGTCTCAGGCATCCCCAATCCGGTGGGCTTGGGAGCCAGCCGTCTGGGCATGGAAGCCTGTACACCCCACCTATGGTTAGGATTAGGGCCTAGGGGCATGGCAGGCCTGATCTGCTGGTGCTGAGGCAGGTCCCCTCAGGGTGAATTGAGGTCATGCATCCGGCATCATGATAGAACGCGACTTTATATGGCTGGGGGCCGCCAATTGTGGGGTGTGGCTTTAGGGTGGCATGCAGGTTTCTACCCTTCTGAGGGTTTGGCGCAGCTCCAAGTGCATGGTTTCCTACTGCGTAGCTGGCAGAGTCCTGGAGTGTCACACAATGGTTGTTAATCCGGGAGGCTTGAGAGCCAGGCCCCTCAGAATGGAAGCCTGAAAACAAACAAACAAAAAAAAAAGGATTATGATAGTGCCTAGGGGCATTACTGGCCCAATCTGATGGTGCTGAAGCAGGCTCCCCTCACGGCTGAGTTGAGGGCATGCATCTGGTGGTGCGGCGGAATCCGACTTTATGGCCGGGAGCCACTGATGGTGGTGGTGATCTTGGTGGGCATGTAAGTTTATCCTGCTCTGAGGGTTTTGCGCATCTTCAAATGGCACAGTTTCCTCCTGGGTGGCAGGCGGACTCCTGGATTGTGGCCCAGAGGTCCCCAATCTGGAGGGAAGTGCCAGTTTGGCTTTAGATCTGTGGAGTGATTGTGAGCTGCATTAAGAGTCTGTGGAAGGCCTGGCAGTGCCCATTCGCACCACTGGAGGGAGTGGTGAGCGGTGGTGGGAGAGACCCTGGAAGGCGTGGCAATGCTGCTTGCCACCACTGGAGGCAGTGGCGAGCTGCAGTGGGAAAGATGCTGGGAGAGGAGTCAGTGCATCCTGTTGGCACTGAGGGTAGTGGTGAAGTGCTGGGTGAGAGACCCTGAAAGGTGAGGCACTGCAGCTTGTTTCTACAGGAGGAACTGGTGAGCTGTCTAGTGTCTGTTTCTCCAGGCTCAAGAGTGGTGGGAACAACCTCTGGAGCTATCCCCCTCTCAGCATTGTGCCCCCTGTCCCCAGGTTTGGTGGTAATGGACTGTCAGGATGGTGCAGATGGGGCCTCCTGGTGGGGGGTCTGGAGCCAGGGGGAACCAAACCTGACTCATGGTGCATTTGGAACTGAGGAGTTGAGTGTTTGAAGAGTATATTTGCTACTCCAAAAAGGAGAAGGGCACTGGTTGGCTTTAGAAGGAAGTTAATTACCACTTAAGAAACAAGCATGTGTCTCTCCTTCTCCCAGGAATTGGAGCAGGTGTGCAGGCTTTAGGTGGGAGGTGCCTGCTTATCCCCACCTGACAACCCTTCTTCGCTCTGGCTCCATGAGACCTAAAATTTGGAAAACAGCCTCTGAGTCAGTCATGCACCTTGTCCCAGGATGTCAGCATTCAGAGAAAACAGCAGGCCCATGGGGCACAATGTCACATCCATGCCAGGATGGGAGGTAAAACTCTCTTTCATCCCAAACCTCCTGGGCTTTTGTCTCCACTGGAGCCACAAAATCACACTGAAGCAGCAGTCAGCCATCTAGAGTGGGTGCCAGAGTTCCCGAGTTTCCCTGCAGGGAGCATCTGGCAGGAGATCTCATTTTCTCCATTTATTTCTGGCTTACAAAGGTATTTGGAACATCTCTTTCCTAGGCAATCCCTTGGATTTGGAAGGGACGATGAGATTGACTCAGTGTGTGTTTTCAATATAGAATGTGTTCCTTCATGTAACAGTGTTTATTCCACTGGGCCTAGGCTGTGGTGGAATGGCCAGCATCTACAGTTATGTGGCTATTTGTGGTCACATAGAGATGTGGGTGATGTCTCCTCTTTTGTCAAAGGTGATGGATCCTAATGGATTTGTCTTTTCATCCAAAGAGTTCCAATGAGGGCAGAGGGGAAATTCAAAAGGATCCCTAGGAGCCTTGGATGATTTTAAAGGGAAGCTTGACTTCCTAGTTTCACTCAGTGGATCATCTAGAGAGTTGGACATGCTGTATTTTCTCTGCAGTTTCATGGTTGGTGAAGTCAGAAGGAGAATCTTTTGGAATTCCCCTGGATAGAGGCATTCTGGTGGCTTCATGGGGTTTGGTGTCAGGAACCCTGGGGTAAATTTCTGTGGCTGCTTGCCCAATGCTGGGTGAGTCAGGTTATCCCACAGGTTTTCCACTACCTCCTTAGGAAATTGCTAGCAGGAAATGTTCTGCTTAAAGTGGAGCCCTCCTCCACTGTCGGTGGGCATGCAGGTTGTTGTAGCCATTCTGGAAAAGAGTGTGGTGATTCCTCCAAAAACTAAGAACTGAACAACCCTAGGATCCAGCAAATGCACTCTTAGGTATTTCCCTAAAGGGTACAAAAATGCACATTCAATGGGGGTACAAGGACTGTGATATTTACAGCAGCATTATAAACCACAGCAAAACTAGGGAGGGAGTCCCAATGTTGATTGACTGATGAGTGATTATATATTTGTATATATGTACATGTACACATACATGTATATGTATGTGTACATATGTATATATATGTGTGTGTATGTATATATATATATCACCATCCAGCAGCGATAATAACGACCCTCTGTCCGGTTGGGTTTCAAAAAAGGGGGCCTCCTTTATTTCATATCACCATTGCTTATAAAGGGGAGCTAAGCCAGTCAGCATAGACAGCGATATGCATCCACCAATCTTAAGCTTGTTACCAAGTACCCACAGCATAGCAATAGTTCAACAGCCAATAGGTAGTACTTCCTGTTTATGATCAGTCACTCTAGACACACCTTCTGGCAAATCGCCAGGCGCCATTTTGCAAAGCTCTGTGGTTGACGGATCTCTGGGACCCTGGAGCATCCGTCCTTGACATATAATCTCCCACATCTTCTAAATGGAATGGGAGCCAGGCTCAAAAAGAATGGAATCTTCTGCAAGAATGCAATCTTCCACCATCTGCAAGGATGTGGATGGATCTAGAGTGGAATTAGCTCAGCAAAATCAGTAAGAAAAGACAATAGCCTATGACTTGAGTCCTATGGAATTTTAGAAGAAAAACAGATGAACATAGTGGGGGTAGAATGAGAGGCCAATGAGGAAACAGACTCCACCTTAGAGCACAGTACAGGTGTAGGGGGGAAGGGTTAAATGGGTGATGGCTATTAGGGAGGGCACTTTCTGTGATGAGCTCTGGGTGTTCTATGCAGGTGAGGAATCACAAAATCCTACCCCTGAAGCAAAGGAAGTAACACTGCATGGAAACCAATTGGAATTGAAGTCAGTGAAGAAAAGAAGAAGACCATGTTCTGCTTCACAAAGAGTGAGGTAAAAATGGAGTGATTTTTGCTCTCCTGTTCTGTAGATGATCATTTTTGAACACACTGTGGTAGGATACGCTAGGTTCTTATTGCATAAGGAGCCCTCAGAAAGCTGCCATGAAGGATTAAGATCTCAGAACTTGTACATGTTCCATTGATATGTTACTTCCAGTTTGCCCAGGTACAAAGGTAGGTGGAGAGAAACAAGGCAGAAGAGGAAAGGAGGTTTTAAGCATTCAGGAGGTAGCTTTCCCTCTTTCTTAGGAAAGCCTTGGGCCAGTGTAAATTGAGAAGAAGAGGGGGCGGGGATCCCAGAGCTTTGCAGCAGGCAGGGAAGTTCCAGGTCTGCCTAGAGCTGACAGGGGTCCCTGAGGAGAGCTGAGCTAGGGGCGTGGCAGGCCCGAACTGCTGGTCCATACGGGGTTCCCTGGGGAGCAGAGTTGAGGATGGTGTTCAGGCAGCACATCAGGCTCTGGGTTTGTAGCTGCAGAACATGAGGGAGTCCTAAGGGGGTCATGCAGGTTTCTACAGCTCTGAGGGTTCTGCACAGCTCCAAATGGACTGGTTTCCTGCTGGATGCAGGCAGACTCCTACGGTGTGGCTCCAGGGTTCCCAATCTAGAGAGCTTGGGGGACAGACCCCTGGGGAAAGAAACCTGAAAACACAACTAGGGTTAGGGTTACAGCCTTGGGGCATGGCAGGCCCAATCTGCTGGCACTAAAGCAGGCTTCCCTTGTGGTTGAGTTGAGGGAATGTGTCTGGCAGTGTGGCAGAATCAGGGTTTCTGGCCAGGGTGACTGCTGATAGTGGAGGTGGCTTTAGAGGGACATGCAGGTTTGTCCCTCTCTGAGGGAACTGTGGAGCTCCAAGTGGCATGGTTCCCCCTGCATGGTGGTTGGATTTCCCGGTTGTCACAGAGGGGTCCTTAATCTGGGAGTTTGGGGGCCAAGCCTCTTGGAATGGAAGCCTAAAACAGAAACTAGAGTTATGATAAGGGCCTAGGGGCATCTGCCAGTGCTGAGGGGGGCTCCCTGGTAGGGTGACCTCAGGTGGGCATCAGATAGCACATCAGACTCTGAGTTTGTGTTCAGGGGGGCCACAGATGCTGGGGGTGACCTCAGGGTGGCATGCAGATTTCTCCCACTCTGAGGTTTCTGCAGAGCTCCAAATGGCAAGGTTTCCTCCTTTGTGGTGGGCGCAGTCCTAGGTTGTCACTGAGGCATCCTTAATCCGTGCTGGCATGAGTCTCGGTGGTGCCCAATGGTGGGGTTGGGGGACAGGCATCTGTGCATGGAAGCCTGTACACTCCACCCAGGGTTAGAGTTAGGGCCTAAGAGCATGGCAAGCCCAATGTACCAGCTCTGATGCGTGCTCCCCTCAGGGCTGAGTTGAGGGCATGCATCCAGTGGCACAGCGGAATATGGCTTTATAGCCCTGGGGGCCACTCATGGTGGGGGGTCACTTAAGGGGGGCTTGCAAGTTTTTCCCCCTCTGAGGGTTTGGAGCAGCTCTAAGCCACAAGGTTTCTTCCCTTGTGGTGGGTGGAGTCCTTTGGTGTTGCTCAGTGGTCCTTAATCCGGGGAAGGTGGGGGCCAGACCTCTTGGAATGGAAGCCTGAAAACCAAAACTAGGGGTATGATAAGGGCCTAGGAGCATGGAAGGCCTGATCTGCTGGTGCTGAGGTGGGCTTCATGGTGGGCTAAGTTGAGGGCGGGTGTCAGGTGGCACACTGGATTCCAGTTTTGTGTCCAGGGAGGCACAGATGCTGGGGGTTGCCTCAGGTGGCATGCAGGTTTTCCCACTCTGAGGTTTCTGTGCAGCTCCAAATGGCACCATTTCACCCTAGGAGTCTGGCAGAATGCTGGTGTGAGTCTCAGGCATCCCCAATCTGGTGGGCTTGGGGGCCAGGCCTCTGGGTATGGAAGTCTGTACACCCCACCTAGGTTTAGGGTTAGGGCCTAGGGACATGGCAGGTCCGATTTGATGGACCCTCAGGGATGAGTCTGGGACATTCATCGGGTTACCCTGAAGAATCAGGGCTATTGCCGGGGTGCTGCCAGGGTAGGGGTGGTAGGGGTGGCTTTAGGGGAACATGCAGGTTTCTCTCCTTCTGAGGGTTCAGCGCAGCTCCAAACAGCATGTTTTCCATCTGCGTGGAGGGCGGATTCCTGGGGTGTGACTGAGGGGTTCTTTATCCAGGGGGTTTGGGGGGCCAGGACCCTCGGAGTACAAGCCTGAAAACCCAAACTAGGGTTCGGGTTAGGGCCTAGGATCATTGCAGGCCCTATCTTCCGGCTTTGAGGCGGGACTGCCCTCAGGATGAGTTGAGGGCAGTCGCAAGAATCTGGCTTTATGGTCATGGGGGCTACTGGTGGTCAGGGTAGCTTTAGGATGGTATGCAGTTTTCTCCCCTTTTGAGGGTTCAGGGCAGCTCCAAATGGCACGGTTTCCTACTGTGTGGCATGAAGAGTCTTGGGTTGTCACTCAGAGGTCCTTTATTTGGGGAGCTTGGGGGCCAGGACCCTTAGAAGGGAAGTCTGAAAATCAAAACTAGGGTTTCTGTTAAGGCCTGGGCATGGCAGGGCCGATCTGCTGGTGCCAAGGCAGTCACCCCAGGGGGCTGAGTAGCAGGAGGCCTTGGACTTGTATGCGCCTGGCTCATAGAGGACGTTCTCACAGGATTTGAGCTGTGACCACTCAGGACCCCAGGCTAGGCCCAGATGGTGGCCCTGCAGACATGCACCCCAGGAAGTGAGTTCGCTGGGGGTTTTCCAGCCAATTCTCACGAGTTTTCTGCCCAAATCGACATTGATATGGGCAGAAAGCTTGTGAGAATTGGCTGGCATTGGGTGGCAATTTGGGCCATGCTGGTGCCTGTGGTCTAGAGTGCTTTCTCACTAGGTGCATGTTGTGGCTATCCAGAAACAGGGGTGTGGCCCAGGTGGCTCCCGTGAGGTACCCTGCCAGGGGAGCTTCCCAGGGGCACAGTTGAAGGAAGGGGTTCCGGCTGAGCATTAGCCTCCGTGTTCATGACCCGGTGGGGTGACAAAGGTGGGGGTGGCCTCAGTGGGGGCATGCAGTTTTTTCTGCTCTCAAGGGTTTTGTGCAGCTCCAAATGGCATGATTTCCTCCTGGGTGGCAGGCAGAGTCATGGGGTGTGGCTCAGGGGTCCCCAATGTGGAGGACTTGAGGGACAGGTCCCTGGGGAAAGAAGCCTGAAAACCCAACTGAGGGTTGAACTCAGGGCCTAGGGGTATGGCATGCCCGATCCGGGCGGTCACCTCACTACAAGAGGCTGAGTAGGGAGAGGCGTTGGCCTGAAGTGCGCCTGGCTCATAGAGGGCTTTCTCTTTGGGTTTGGGCCACAACCACTCGGGACCCCAGGATAGCCCCAGGCGGTGGCCCTGTGGATCCATGTCACCGGAAATGAGTTTGATGGGGGGTTTTCTGGCTCATTCTCATGAGCTTTCTGCTCAAATTGATATCGGTTTGGGCAGAAAGCTTGTGAGAATTGGCCGGTGTTGGGCATTGATTCAGGCCGCACTGGCACACGCAGCCTAGAGCGCTTTCCTGCTAGGTGCATGTTGCAGCCATCCAGGAACACAGGCCAGGCCCACGCGGCTCCCCCATGGGCCCCCGCACAGAGGAGCTTTCTAGAGCAGAGTTGAGGGAGGGTTCTGGCTGAGCATCAGCCTCCATTTTTGGGCCTGTGTGGGGTGGCCTCAGGGGGCGCATCAGGTTTCCCTTGCTCTGAGGGTTTTGTGCAGCTCAGAAGGGCACAATTTCCTCTGGGGTGGCAGGCGGAGTCCTGGAGTGTAGCTCATGGGTCCCCAATCTGGAGGACTCGAGGGACAGGCCCTTGGGGACGGAAGCCTGAAAACCCAACTGAGGGCTAGGGCGAGGGGCTATGGACATGTCAGACCCCATCTGCCAGCATTGGGGTGGGCACACCAAGGGTCTCAGTAGAGGGAGGTGTTCTTCTCATGCGAGCCTGGCTTGTAGAGGGCTTTCTTGCTGGGTTCAGGCCGTGACCACTTGGGACCCCGGGCTGGGCCCAGGAGACTCCCCTGAAGGCCCCAAACACTGGAAGTGAATTAGGCTGGCCAATTCTCACGAGCTTTCTGCCAAAATCGACATCAATTGGGCAGAAAGCTTGTGAGAATTGTCTGGCTATTGGGTGGCCATTCAGGCCACACACTGGTGCCCTGCTGGGAGTGCTTTCTCACTAGGTGTGTGTTGGGGGTGTGTGGGACTGCCAGCAAGGCCCACGCGGCTCCCTGAGGGCCCCTGCAGAAGAAAATTGCCCTGGGGCAGGTTTGGGGGGGCGGTGGTGCACATTAGTGTCAGGCCCTGGCTTTTTTTGGCAGAAGGGGGCACTGAAGGTGAGGGCAGCTTGAGGTGGGCATGTGGTTTTCTCCCACCCTGAGTGTTTCTTGCAGCTCCTAAGGGCACGGTTTCCTCCTGGGTAGCAGGCAGTGTCCTGCCATATGGCTCAGGGGTCCACAATATGGAGGGCTTGAGGGCCAGGCCTCTTGAGATGGAAGCCTGAGAACCCAGCCCAGGGTTAGGGTTTCAGGTCTAGGGGCATGGCAGGCCTCAGATGCTGATACTAAGGAAGGCTCCCTAGGGCCTGAGTAGAGGAAGACCTGGGCTGGGTGTACACCTGCCCTTTAGAGTGCTTTCCCATAGGTTTCTGGTGACAGAACTTGTGACCCTCTGCCTGGTCTAGGTGGCTCCCCAGAAGGTCCCTGCTGCTGGAAGCGACTTCCCTGGGGCTTTCTGGCCAATTCTCACGAGCTTTCTGCCTAAATCGACATCCATTTGGGCAGAAAGCTCGTGAGAATTGGCCGGTGATGGGCAGCGATTTGGGTCAGGTGCAGCCCCGTTCTGACAGCGCTTTCTTGATAAGTGCCTTCTGAGGTCTTAGGAGACCACGAGCCTGGCCAGCTCGGTTCCTAGAGTCCCCCCAGAGGGGATCTACCAGGAGAGAGGGGGGGCAGAGTTGAGTTAGGGTGTGACCCTGAGTCTCAAGGCTCCAGCTATTTTGGCAGAAGGGGGTGCCCTAGGTGAGTGTGGCCTGAAGTGGGCATACAGGTTCTCCAGATCTGAGTGTTTCCCTGCAGCTCCCAAGGGCAGGGCTTCCTCCTGGGCAGCAGGTGGAGATCTGTGGTATGGCTCAGGGGTCCCCAATCTGGAGGGCTTGAGGGCCAAGGTTGGAAGTCTGGGGTTGGGTTGGAAGTTGATGGCTGGGGTTGGAAGTCTGAAAAACCAACCCAGGGTTAGGGTTAAGGTCTATGGGCATGACAGGCCTCACCTGATGGTGCTGAGGTGGGCTCCGTGAGGGCTTGAGTAGAGAGTGGGTTTAACCTGCATTCAGAGGTGACCTGAGCTGCCAGTGCGCCCGCCCTTTACAGCGCTTTCCCATAGGCTTCTGGCGACAGCACACAAGACCCTGGGTCAGGCCCAGATGGCTCCACCCCTCCACCCCCATGGTCCCTGCTGCTAGAAGCGATTTTGCTGGGGCTTTCGGGCCAATTCTCCCTTGTTTTGTGCCCAAATCAACATTGATTGGGCAGAAAGGTCGTGAGAATTGGCCGGGGTTGGGCGGTGATTCAGGCCATGTGCCAGCTCCCCGCTAGAGCGTTTTCTGGCTAGGTGCGTGTTGCAGTGGCGTGATACTGCAAGCGGGGCCCAGGTGGCTCCTGGAGATCCCCTGCAGAGGGTTAGACAAATAAATAAATAAATAAAATCTTTAAAAAAACGGAATAAAGGTAAAATAAGGACATTCTTGGATCAAGGGAAATACGAGATCAAGGGAAATACGAGACTCTGGCCAGTGGTCCTGTTCTATAGAAATGTTAAAGGAGGTTCTTCAGACTGATGGGAAGTGATACAAAGGGAACACTGGAACTGCAGGAATGAAGGAGGGGCCACAGGAATGGTAAATATCTGGTTAACTCTAATGACTAGTTTTCTCTTCTTAAGTTATTTACATATACAAATACTGAAAGAAAACAATGATCACATTTTCTAGTTTTTTTTTTTTTAAGTTTTGATTTTGGAATAATTTCAGGAGCACAGAAGTTGCAAAAAACAAAACAAAACAAAACGCCCAAAACAAAAACGTGTACAAGGTAGTCCTGTTAATCTTTCACCTCTCCCAGTGGTGACATCTTGCATAACTTCAGTATACTATCAATACCAGGAAAATGACATTGGTACAATCCATAAAGCTTACTCAGATTTCACCAACAGCATTTCTCAATTTAGACTGCACAATGGGTGAGCTTCTTCTACCCAGTCTTCCCTTCTCCTTCACTAGGGGTCAGGTTTGTGTTGTCGTCTGACAGCTCTTCCAACTTTCTCCATTTTATCCCACAGACATTTCCCCTAATAAAATCCTTGCAGGTTTAACCCTACCTGGCATGGGCTTCTTAGAGGACTGAGACTAATGCATTCTATTTTTGTGTGTTATTAGTTAATCCATCCTGGACAATGGGATTCAGCTTGAGCCAGAAGCATTTGGGATTCTTTTGACTGCTGTAACTGTCCCTACTTCAAGGAGTGCTGTGGGTCCCCAGGAAAGGGGGGTCAGGCTGGAAGGAAGGTTCACTGTGATTAACTTTGCTTGCAGTATCATGTCAATGCTGTAATCATTCATGTAGATAAAAAGGATGGGTCTGGGAACAGGGCTTCCTCTGTTCATCTGGACACTGGAGGGCTGCATTGTTAAGTTTGTGGAATAAAGTTAACAAGGGAGTAGAGATGGAGAATGATGAGCTCATTCATTTCTTGGGATGCAGTATATTGAAGGCCACTGGACTTAATCCCAGGTCACTCACATACTACCTCTGTGAATTTAAAGATAGGTGACTTTGTGTTACTAAGCCTGTTTCCCCAGTTGAAAAATAATAATAATCTCTACCTCATAAGGCTGGGGTGAAGATTCACTAAAAGCTTAGCTTTAAACCACAAAGCTTGTTGCAATGGAATGCTCAAGGAGTGGGGATTGCTGTTATTTAGAAAAGTAGTTCAGACCATGTAACGACCTCTAGAACCTTTCTATGACTACCCAGTGCAGGTGGGACAAATCCCACATCCTCAGTGGCTCTGGCCTAGGGAGACTTAAGGAATGGGCAGTGCCTCTTGTAGTTCTGGTAAAAAAACAGCCCTTGTCTTGAGTTCCTTCATTGAATTCTGTACCTCTCAAACTTTAATAGGTATACAAATCACCCAGGGATCTTGTTAAAATACAGATTCTGATTCAATTGGCACAATCCATAAAGATTTGGATAGGGCTTAAGATTCTGCATTTCTAACAAGCTCCCAGATGATGCTGATATTACTGGTCTGTAAATAAGACTTAGCAAGCCTCTAAATGGGCCTCTTTTTTGTTCTTTTGTATGTGTTCCCCCACTGGGCATAGTGTCATGACCATCTAGAATATGTGCCCACTTCTAAATCATACTCCATGTACCAGGGACCACATGATTTTCTAATGGCCCTGAGCCTGCACAGCCCCTTCCCTGAATTCATTCCCCTTAGGGGAGAACATGCTGTCAATGTGCACCCCTCCCTGGCCCAAGATATGACCATGGGTCAAAGAGGTATCAGAGCCTGGACCTAGACATGCAGACAGGGGTGCAAAGTGGAGGGTGAAGGGGGTGGGGCTAGCTCTCCTTCCACTGCCATGTTCTGTGAAACTTCAGAGAATTCAAGAATTCAAAATTTGAATCTTAACTTCCAGGAAGATATATCTGCCAAGGTGGGCAAGTAGAACATATTTTACTTAACAGTTTGATAGTTCAGTTTACAATTTTTAAATACTGGTATGTGGGTCTTTTTAAATGGTATGTGGGTCTCCATTGGTATTCTTGTCTTGGCCTTGAAAATGGCACCTGCTGAGTTCTCCCCTCTTCTTTGCTGTCTGTGTTCTGGACACCTTAGGTTTCCTCCAATTCTTTGAGCAAGTCATGAGCTGCCTGTTTCCAGGTGTTTACATTTGCTCATCTCCACCATTATCTCCTGCTTAACACCAGTTCATTACCCACTGCCTGTCTTTTCTCAGTTGAAACGATAGGAACACGACAGGAACATGTAGAAGCCGATTTCTCTTAACAAACAACTTCACGATATTCCCTTAGCTCTTTCTTAGCACTATGGGCTTTTCCTTTTAAAAACAATTACAATTTTATTTACCCATTTATTTTGCTATTCCTGCTTTATTGTCCCTTTATTTTACCTTTGGAAACAATTGGCCATGAGGAGGTGATGTGTCAGTGGGAAGAGAATACAGATTAATTTTGCTATGGCTGGGTTTACAAGAGAGGGAAGGTGGGGAGGAGGGAGAGATGGAGTAAGAGAAAGAGGCAGTTACTATGAAAGATTGGATAACCTAGGGCAACAGTTCCCAGTGTGTTCTGAAGGCTCGTGGGCATCTCTGAGATCTTTTCAGGGGGTTCCCAAGGTCAAACAATATAATAATATTAACTTAATAATATTAAGTCTCCTTTGGAGAGCCCATTTTCAAGCCTGCTTGATGCTCTCTCTGGAAATTAAATTTTTTTAGTGTGTCCTCATGATGAAATTAAGTGTAATTTTTTGATACAATCAGACCCTTGCACTACCCTATAAACCTAAGGTCCTACCCTTCATTCATTCACTTAGTCATTTATTCATTCAATAATAGTGTGTTTAGAGACTAATATAATTGTTGCTGGAAACAGTCATTATTCTTTTTATACTCAAACTATTTTTTTTTTAAATTTTACTTATTTGACAGACAATCAAGCTCTCTACTTTTGACTGACCCTTCAAGCTGGCTCCTGGGTTCTTTTAGTACCACCATCTCTTTATTTTTATACTTCCTTGTTTCCTTGTTTAAAGGGATACTTATATCTCTTTAATACAGCAGTCTGAATCTGAGAATTTTAATGTGGACTAAATCTGCTTATGTTTGATAGGATCATGATGAGTAATATTTTTGGACTGGTTTCTACTTCCTTATCTTTGTGTTTTTTTGTTTTTGTTTTTTCATTTTTCCTGCCTTTTGTTGACATGGTTACACTTTCTTCCCTACCCCTTCTTACAATGGTATGTAATTACATGCAACATTTAAGGTAACCATTAATTCTTTCACATACATACTTGATTTTAAAAATTCAAAATTAATCCATTTCTCTGTACTGCTCACAAATATAACGCTTTTTCGATTCTTGACAGTGAATCCCATGCCTTCAGTCTTTCATGTTATTTTTGTCTGCTATTTTTGGTCAAATTTGCTTTATTGCCCCAAAAGTAGTCATTGTTATTTTTTGTCATAAATATTTATTTAGATTTACCCACATGTTTATCATGTTCTTTGGTCACCATTGCTTCTTTCATCCTCCTTTGTTCTTTTGGACACAGTTTTATTCTTCCTGAAGTACAGTCATTAGTAAGTTTTTAAGTGGTGGTCTATTAATTGTAAACATTTTCAAATGTTCTTGGACTGAAAATATCAATGTCAATCCCGCATAATAAGTTAGGTGGGTTTAAACTCATTTATTTGAGAAGTCTACTGGAAGTCAAATTTTTATTCCTTTATAGGTGATCTTTGTCTACTCTTTAGTTGCTTTAAAAAGATTTGTGCTTTGTCCATAGTCTATGTGTTTACCTCAAAGTGCCTAGGTAAGATTTGTTTTTATTTATATTGTCCATGTCTTGCTATAAGTTTTCAATCTAAACACATTGAATTTCTTCAAGTATGGAAAGTTCTGAGTCATTATCTCTTTGCATAGTCCCTTTTTTTCAATGATCTCTTTGCATACTGTCTTTCTTATACTATCTCTACCAGCCTCTTTGGGAATTTTCATTAGATTTATATTAGACTAATTCTGTTCTTCATATTTTTTCAACTGTTGTTATTTTCCTTAACTTTTCAGCTTGTTTAGTCACAACGCCAAAATCTTGATATATATATTTTATCACTCTGGCTGATGTTCTTATTGACCCTTAATTTGTTTTCTCTGTGGTGCTTTACCCTCCCACCCTGCCAGCATCTTCCTTTAATGGACTGAAGTCTTATTCATTCATCCACTTACTCTTTTATTCACCCATCTATCATCAATTCCTTCCCTAATTTATTTATTTTATTGAGTTATAATTGACCTATAACATTATTAGCTTCAGGTTTACGAAATAATTTGATGTTTGTACATATTGCATATTAAATCTAGTTAATATCTAGTTTCAATTTTGTTCTTGTGACAACTTTAAGATTTACTCTAATAGCAACTTTAAAAATATATAATATAGTATTATTGACCTGACCCTTCTCACCCCTCCCGTCAGCTAGCCCAGAAAGCCTAGGTCTTAGCCTAACCATAGATCTAGAAACAAAAGACAAGATTCACACTCTGCATCCTAATGAAGAAAGGAGACGGAAACTCACCATATGACAAAAGAAATGTACCCTAAGTAAAGCACAAATATGAAAGAATGGCCAATAGGAAGGAAAAGATTTAGGAAATGGGACAATAACTGAGAGATGTTCTAAAAAGAACACAGTACAGAGAGATCTCACAATTTATCCAAAAACCACCCTCAAAATTTCTCTTATTTTTCCACCTCTCTCCAATTTCCAGTCTGCCTGGCTGTCTCTGGGTTTTACCTTGAGTGGACCCGGATCAGGGACCATCCAAGCTCTGCCCTCAGGCAGCTCCTCCTTCCTTTGCTCCGCCCCCCTTTCTTGGCCAGGTGGGCAAAATGCAGATTTTCCACTGCAGACAGAGGCCAATCTCTGTAGAAGTAGGACTTTAGGGTTGTGCTACAGCACTGAGGGGAAAAGAATGTGCTGGTTGCTGATGCCCTACAGAATCATGGCAAAAATTCCCAGTTTCAGAAGTTAGCGAGAAGAAAATGGTTGGCAGGGGTGGAAGCACAAAGCAAGTGTTGAGAGGGTGTGAAATTGTCTGGTACCCTAGGGATATAGCCTTATCCCCTGAGTAGGTCCTGTTTTGGAAAATCTGAATGGCTCATTCTTCCTCAATCCCAAGAAGGCTTTACTACTGCTCTTTCTCTTCTTGGTCTGGGCAGAGATCTAACACTCTTCCCTAAGTCTTACAAATAATGGACGGCAAAGGTGTAAAAAAGAATTTTGGCATTTCCTCCAGGAATCAAAATTACCCAAGATTAGTAAGTTTTGGGCAGGGGCTGCAGATAAAGAAGGAAAAGGAGAGTGAAAATCTAGAAAAGGGCCAGAATGTACACATCAAGGCTCCAGGGGGCAAGTTGCTTACCTCTCAGCGTGGTTCTGAGGTTAAAGTTGTATGCAACTGATGAATCACTGAATACTACCTCTGAAACTGATAATACAGTATATGTTAATTAAAATGAATTTAAATAACAAACCTTTTTCTTTTTTTAAAAGATTTTATTTATTTATTTGACAGAAAGAGACTACAAGTAGGCAGAGAGAGAGAGTGGAGGAAGCAGGCTCCCTGCTGAGCAGAGAGCCCGATGTGGGGCTCGATCCCAGGACCCTGAGATCATGACCTGAGCCGAAGGCAGAGGCTTAACCCACTAAGCCACCCAGGCGCCCATAATGAAACTTTTTTAAAAAAGCAATCAATGTCACCAAACAATTAAACAGAATAATTAAAGTAGTGGCTACCTCAGAGGAGCATTCGATGCCCCACGAAGACAGTAGGTCTGGAAGGAGACAGATAAAATAATAACAGCTGTTATTAATTGATTGATTTCCCATTCTCACTGGATAGATCCTTCTTAAAGGTCTTCATAATAATTCCCTTCCTCATGCCAGGAGGAAGAAAAAGGAAAATCGGACTGAGGAGAGTAGGACCCACATATCAAACTCCAGGAGATTCAAAGTTTAAGAATCCTTCTCAAATGCTCACAATTGATGTCCCTTCTATGAGCAGTTAATATTTTATCTCTCAGAGAACATAGCACATTCAATAAAGGCTTCCTGAGACTAAACCTCTATTTTCTAAAGCAAATAACAAAACTGAAAAATTTCAGAGAAGAGGGAGAGATGAATTAAGATCTGAAAGAGAGGAGACCATGTCTTTCTTTCATTACTATATTTCAGAATGCAGAAAAATGCTTGACATAATTGCCATTCATCTAATCCACAAATATTTTGAGTGTCTATTATGTGTCATACATTGTACAGAATGCTGGAAGTAAACAGAGAAGATGGCTTAGTTTCTGCCCTCATGAAGCTTACATTCTGGTAAGGAGATTATTCTATAAAAATGTAAAAAAATAATACATTTTTAAGCAGAAAGAGTTAGGGGGTCTCAGGAAAAAGAAAGACAAGACAAAGATTTGGGGATTGGAGAAGTCCTTTTAGTCCTCCAGCTATTTTCATAATCTGTGCCCTAGGCTCTCCTTGCCCAAGCACACTTTCTGCCGAATTCCTAGGAGGTGTTAGAACTGCAAAGAAGTGCAAAAAACTCAGTAGTTAAGGATTTAAGGGAACAAGAGGAATGTAAAAACTAACAAGTTAGTTTGAGTTGGTTAGGCTGAGAAATAGCCTAACCATATCAGAGATAGTAAATTGATGATAAAACTCATAGTGCTGTTTCAAAAGTAAAGATAGAGCCCAAGTGTCCCTCAACTGATGAATGGACAAAGAAGAGGTGGTATGTATTTGCAATTGAATATTATTCAGTCTTAAAAAATGAAATTTTGCCATTTGCAATGATATGGATGGAGTTAGAGTGTGAAAAAGTCAGAAAGACAATACCATTTGGTTTCACTCTTATGTGGAATTTAAGAAAAAAACAAATAAATATATGGAAGGGGAAAAAGAGAAAGAGGAGGCAAACAAGCTGTAAGAGACTCTGAACAATAGAGAATAAACTGAGAATTGATAGAGGGAGGTGGTTGGGGGATGGGCTAATGAATGATGAGTACTAAGGAAAACACTTGTGATGAGCACTGGGTATTGTAAGTGATAAATCACTGAATTCTACTCTAGAAGCCAATATTGCACTGTATGTTAACTAACTGCAATTAAAAAAGAAAAAACAAAACACCTAAAGATCAATTTAACACACATTCTTGGGTTGTTTTTGTTTCTGCAGGATTTTAATCCATTTGAGCACTCAAACACAGGACTATGTACAGACTAAGAATTGATGATGCTGACTCTTGCTGGCCCTTGTGACTTCAATCAACTAGGACCCTGACTCTGGTCAACTTTTGCCCTAATTCTATACTGACCTCTTCTTTGCCAAGCCCTCCATGAATGTGCATGCACCTTTAGCTTAAAACTTCCCCAATTCTAGACTTCATCAGGATAAAAAGATTTTGCACAGCAAAGGAAGTACTTGACAAAACCAAAACAACCTATAGAATGGGAGAAGATATTTGCAAGTGTATTATCAAATAAAGGGCTAGGATCCAAGATCTATACAGAACTTATCAAACTCAACAAAATAAAAACAAATAATCCTGTCAAGAAATGGGCAGAAGACCTGAACAGATATTTCTCCAAAAAAGACACACAGAAAAAGCCAACAGGAAGAAAATGCCCCACATCGCTTGTCATCGGGGAATGCAAATCAAAACCACAATGAGATACCACCTCACACCAGTCAGAATGGCTAAAATTAACAAGTCAGGAGACAAAAAATATTGGTGAGGAGGTAGGTAAAGGAGAACCCCCATATACTGTTGGTGGGAATGCAAGCTGGTATACATTGGAAAGTGGTATACAGTGCAAGCTAGTATCACTCTGAAAAACAGTATGAAGTTTCCTCAAAAAGCTAAAAATAGGGCTACCCCACAATCCAGCAATTGCAGTACTAGGTATTTATCCAAAGGATACAAAAATAGTGATCCAAAGGGCACCTGCACCCCAATGTTTATAGCAACAATGTCCACTATAGCCAAACTGTGGAAAGAGCTGAGAGGTCCATTGACAGATGTATAGATAAAAAAGATGTGGTATATATACAATGGGATATTAAATCAGCCATCACAAAAACTCTGAAATCTTACCATTTGCAATGACTTGGATGGAACTAGAGGGTATTATGCTAAGAGAAATAACTGAATCAGAGAAAGACAACTATCGTATGATTTCATTCATACATGGTATTTAAGAAACAAAACAGAGGCTCATAGAAGAAGGGAGGGAAAATAAAGTAAGATGAAATCAGAGAGGGAAACAAACCACAAGAGACACTTCACTATAGGAAACAGGGTTGCTGGAGGGGAGTTGGGTTGGGGGATGTGGTAACTGGGTGATGGGTATTAAGGAGGCCACTTGATGTAATGAGCACTGGGTGTTACATGATGAATCACTGACCTCTATCCCTGAAACTATTAATATATGTTACTTGAATTTAAATTAAACAATAATAAATATTCTCAAAAAGGTGGTGAAAACAACGACAACAACAACTACAACAAAACCTTCCCCAATTCTGTGGTTCAAAGAGACACACTGCTTTGGGCAATATCCCCAGTGTTCTTCCTTACTTGCTGCAAGTAAAATCCTTCCTTTTCCTGTGCTTTATCTGTTTGGCAATCCAGTTTCAGGTAACAATTTCAGAGAGTTATAGGTGTTATGAAGGGAGTAAAGCAGAGGGAGGGAAAATAGATTGCTGAGCCAGTGGATGAAATTTAGAAAGGATAGTAAAGGAAGACCTCTTTGAGAAGGTAACTTAGAAAGCAAACAATTTGTTGAATAACTGCAGAGATTAATGTAATCTTTTTTCTTTCTCTCATTTATGAAAAAGATGGGTGGGCTTCCATCAACCAAAATTTAGAGGACAACAAAATACTTTAGGAAAACCTTAAATCAGCGTTTAAAAGATGACCCTGAATAACTAAGTAACTCAAGATTTTCAAGTCCAGTTTACTAAAAATTTTTCTTAAAGGACACAAGATAGTTAATGGAAAAAGAAAATTCAAGACCCTATTGTATCATCCCAGCTGCTGGAAATATCCTTTTCCCAGAGAGGGAGGGAGGAGAGATTAAGAGACAGGGAGAACAGAGTGGGAAAATATAATATACTGCTTTTTCTCTCTCTCTCTCTCTCTCTCTCTTTTTTTTTTAAGATTTTGTTTATTTATTTGAGAGATCACAAGTAGGCAGAGAGGCAGGCGGGGGTGGGGGGAAGCACACTTCCCACTGAGCAGAGAGCCGGATTCGGGGCTCGATCCCAGGACCCTGAGATCATGACCTGAGCTGAAGGCAAAGGGTTAACCCACTGAGCCACCCAGGTGCTCCATATAATATACTTCTAAATGAAGAGCTGAAGGAGAGAGACAAAGTATAATTGAGCAGTACTTTAAATACAATATCTAATAATTTTCCAGAATGGATTCTGTACTTAGATTCTGGAAGCCTAAGAAACCCCAAGAGAAGATGGAAAAAATCCGCATGTAGATGCATTATGAACATCGTAGTGCTCATTGGTCATTACTGAATCACATACCATACTTAACTGCAAGGAATGAAAGGAAATACAGTCTAAATGGTGGATTAGAATGGGTATAGTTTTTTTTTTTTTTTTGGCTAGTTTTCCCATCAAGAGGGGGAGGCAGTAGGAGACAGATGGGATTTTTTGTTTGGGCTTATGGGCTCCATTGTGTCTTGGAAGGTTCCAGTTTATCCTCAATTTTCCCTGTATTGCAACCAGGTTTCCTTCCCAACTGACCCGCAGTGACTTCAAACCCACCCTGAGAAGCAGAGGTAGGAACAGTCTTTACCATATCCCACAAAAAGTCTAATATGTGTAGTACATCTCTCATTCTGTTTTGTTCATACCATTCTGCCCTTTTAATCACACTATAGTCGACAGTCTGTGTTTTGGATGACAGTGGGCCTAGGTAAAATTTCGGAGTATTTTTTACTGTACCAGAAGATGTGAATAGCTATTATGGGTTAACAGTTGGTTGCAATATCCAAGGAAGAAGAGTATAAGGAGTTTTCATGGTCCCCTCTCATTGCATTTTACTCATTTATGCTATTTTTCTGGCCTTTATAGCATGGAAATGTTTAAATGTAAGCAAATTAATGTAAAATGTAACAGCTCAGGGGCACCTGGGTAGCTCAGTTGGTTAAACATCTGATTCTTGGTTTTGGCTCTGGTCCTGATATCAGGGTCTTGAGATCGAGCCTAATTTGGGCTTGCACTCAGTGCAGAATCTCAGCTTAAGTTTCTCTCTCCCTCTCCCTTTGCCCCTCCCTACCTCTCGCAAATAATTAATTAATTAATTAATTAATTAAAAAAAATGTAACAGTGGGACTCCTGGGTGGCTCAGACAGTTAAGCCACTGCCTTCAGCTCAGGTTATGATCCCAGTGTCCTGGGATTGAGTCCCGCATCTGGCCCTCCACTCAGCGGGAGCCTGCTTTTCTCTCTGCCTCTGCCTGCTTGCATCCTTGTGCGCTCTCTCTCTCTCCATGACAAATAAATAAATAAAAATATTAAAAAAAATGTAAGTGTGGCAGACATGGTAAGATCAAAATGGTGTGGTCAGCTGAATTATGCTAAAGGGCTTCAGATTTTTAAAAAAAATTATTCTCAGTGGGGGCGCCTGGGTGGCTCAGTGCGTTGAAGCCTCTGCTTTCAGCTCCGGTCAGGATCCTGCGGTTTTGGGATTAGGCCCCATATAGGGTTCTCTGCTCAGCGGGAAGCCTGCTTCCTCCTCTCTGACTGCCTCTCTGCCTCCTTGTGATCTCTGTCTGTCAATAAGTAAATGCAATCTTTTAAAAAAAATTATTCTCAACCTCTCTCTTTTTCTTACAGCCTACATTGACTCCATAAGCGATCTGCCTTCAGTATAGATGCACTAAATAGATGCATAATTTTCATCTGTTACCAAATTTTCACTGTTACCAAAAATCACCAATATTTCTTACAGGGAGGAAGCCAGTAGTTATACAATACATTTCCTTCCTTCTGCTTTTGCTCCTTTGCATTCCTTTCTTTTTCCCCCCACATAAGACCCAGGGCCCTTTTTTAAAAACATAAACTGAAATGTGTTTTTCTTTCACTCTATAGTAGTTTTCCAGTGTCCAAAGAATAAAAGTTAAACCCCAGAACTTTTAAAGCTGTGCATGATCTGGCCCTTTTCTACTTCTTGTGTTATCTTTCGCCAATTTCTCCCACCACTATCCAACATGTTGACCTTGCTTAAGTTTTCTAGAATTCTTCAAGGTCCCTTTAAAACCAGAGCCTTTGGGGCACCTGGGTGGCTCAGTGGGTAAAGCCGCTGCCTTAGGCTCAGGTCATGATCTCAGGGTCCTGGGATCGAGCCCCGCATCGGGCTCTCTGCTCAGCGGGGAGCCTGCTTCCTCCTCTTTCTCTGCCTCTCTCTCTGCCTGCCTCTCTGCCTGCTTGTCATCTCTCTCTGTCAAATAAATAAATAAAATCTTTAAAAAACAAACAAACTAACAAACAAACAAAACAAAAAAAAAACCAGAGCTTTTGCTCACACTGGAATGTTCTTTTCTCCTGCAATATCTTCTAATGAATTTCTACTAACTTTTCAGCTTTCAGTTCAAATACCTCATCACAGAAGCCTTTCCTGATGGGTGTCTTTGTTATAGGCACTCATATATATGACCCTAAACTTTCCTTTTTTGGTGCATAATGGAAAACAACTGTTTTGTTTATGTGTGTATGTGTGTATATACCTCTTTCCAAACACAAAACATTTATTTTTTCTAAATGACTTATGTCTGTAGAGTGTGTCTGTATATTTTTGTTTTCCTACAATATTTGGATCATAGTTCCTATTTTATAGGCCATTTTGTTCATTTTAATATCAAATATGAGAAAGTTTGATTTATTTTGAAGTTAATTGCTCATCAGTCTAGCTTCAACTTTTCACTCTCTAACCCCTCTAAGGCAAAAGAGATACATGCCATCTGTACATATCATCTCCATCTCTACCAACCAGAGCAAACAGAATTAAGAATGAGAATTACTCATCTTACTGAAAATAGCCACAACGCATTATCTTTTTACCATGACATCATGTAGCTGATATCATGAATCTAAAAATTACTTGTCCCAGAATAAAATGCAAAGGTAGAAGATGACATTTTCATTGCTGTCATGGAACATCATCAGTGAGATAAAAATGAATCATCATAGATCCCAATGAATCACCACACAACCACCAGTAATGGGTTAGAGTGGACCATCAACATAAATCACTATGGAATCACCATGAAATTACTTTGGATCACCATGAGTCATATTGAGATGCAGGGATAACAATATGTACCACTGAGCAATAGCTTTTATATAAAAATGCATGGGGGTGTCTGGGTTGCTCAGGAGGTTAAGCCTCTGCCTTCAGCTCAGGTCATGATCCCAGGGTCTTGGGATCAAGCCCCACATCGGGCTCTCTGCTCAGCGGGGAGCCTGCTCCCCCCCCACCCCGTATGCCTCTCTGCCTACTTGTGATCTCTCTCTCTCTCACTCTTTGTTAAATAAATAAATAAAATCTTTAAAAAACAAAATGAAAAAATGCTTGAGGGGGGTGAATGTCTCTTCCAACCTCAGATTTATCCTCTTCTCTTTCTTTCCTTTCAACATACAACTAATATTGTCCATAAGGCAGGGATAATGTCTTGTTCATCTTCTTATGTCTAGCATTC
The DNA here is from genome assembly GCF_022355385.1 of Mustela nigripes. Classification (NCBI taxonomy): domain Eukaryota; kingdom Metazoa; phylum Chordata; class Mammalia; order Carnivora; family Mustelidae; genus Mustela; species Mustela nigripes. Next base: position 152,055,134 of record NC_081558.1, read on the forward strand.
ATTACAGGCCTGCCAATATATATATTTTTGGAGGGGAGTAATATAAATAGGAATGGAGATGTTCAGAAGTGTCAGTCTTGAAATCCTAGAACCATCGTGGGTTCTTGAGCAAAGGAAAGATGAGATGGAAGAGCCATTGGGTCGTTGGTATGTCTCACTAAGCTTTTTGGGAATGGACTGGGTTGAGGTTCCTGAACATGAGGTGTGGTGTTGTGAAGACTATGTCACTGGTCGTGGTAAGGGAGTGATTTTCTTTGCTGGATGGAGACAAGTGTGGAATGGTGAACAGGGATGGCTAAATAGGCAGTTTTTTAGATCCAGAATGGAAGACACCATAATACCCAAAGAGGTATAAAGGCTAAAATCTTCGTATATAATGTTGAGTCAGTTTCACTCTTGTATGTCTCAACTAAAGATTTAAACCCTTTATCACTGGCCCTAAAAATCTCTAACTTTGTCCTCTGCAATGCCCCTGTACACAACTAGGGTCTTAGCCTCTCCCACGGCCTCTCCAAATGCTTTTTATATACAAAGAGAGGCAGAAGAATATAGTAGTTAAAATCTCTGGACTTCGGTAGATCCAGTCACGTCCTTGTTGAGTGATTCTGAACAAGTCATGTCAACTAGTTAAGGCTCAAATAAAACTAGGATAATGACTGCCTCAGAGCAATCTACATTCACTCATTGAGTAAATATTTATAGAGCATCTGCTACTTGCTAAACTCTGTTCTAGGCAATGGGAGTACGTCAATGAACAAAATACACAAGACTTTATCCTTTTGGAACTAATGTTCTAGTGGAGAGCTGGAGTGGAAGAAGACAAACAAGGTAGGACTTAGAGTAGTGAAGTACAAAGGACAGAACCTAGCCCACACAAAGTCCCCAGGAGTTATGTGTAAGCATTTTTATTCAAGGTTACTGCCCCACCTCCAAAAATCTTTCAGATAATACCAACTTCATTCTCTTATTTATTTATTTATTTTTAAGATTTTATTTATTTGACAGAGAGATCACAAGCAGGCAGAGAGGCAGGCAGAGGGAGAGGGGGAAGCAGGCTCCCTGCTGAGCAGAGAGCCCAATGTGGGGCTGGATCATGACCTGAGCCAAAGGCAGACGCTTAACCCACTGAGCCACCCAGGTGCCCCTTCATTCTCTTATTTAAATTTGGATATTGCTTAGAGAAAACCTCAGGATTCTAAGTATATACAAGTTGACAACTTTATCCCAAATGGTCTCATGAAACTATGCCCAGTGTTTGAATTCAAAGAAGCTTACTGGAGCAAGTTCCAGAACTCTGAAATGTAACTTCTTTTTCTTTAAATAGAAAAAAATATATATTACTAATAAACTCTGTAAGTGTTCTCCCTTTTAGTTGTTCTTTTTTTTTCCTATTCTTTTTTTTCCCTTGAAAATCTTGTTTACTTTATTATTATTTCCGAAGAACTATTTTTTGATAGGTTGATGTCTGATGTTTTTCTTTGTTTTCTTTTCTTTCTTTCTTTTCTTTTCTTCTTTTTTTTTTTTTTTTTTTGCCTTATCAATTTTTCCTTATCTCTACCATGACTCCTTATCATTTCTTTGAGCTTATTTTGCTGTTCTTTCTCTAAATCTTAGGTTGGTCATCTAGATTTAGAACTTTCCTTCTTTTCTATGATATATGTTTAAGGCTAAATCTTTAGCTTGTGTATCACTGTAGCCTCATTCCACACATTCTGCTTTCAGTATAGATCAATGTTCTAAATATAAGTATCTTGTATTTTCCACTGTGGCTTTTTCTTTAACCAATGACTTAAAGAAGTATGGCTTTACTTTCCAAGTGTATTAGTTTTTTTTGGGAGGAGAAAGAAAATATTTTCCCCCCTTTACTTTTTATTTTATAGCATTACAGTCAGGGAGAAAGGTCAGTGTGATATGTTTTCCTTGATATTTGTTGAGCTTACTTTTTGCCTTAGTTTATAGAAAATTATTATAAATTTACATTGTTATATGCATGTTTGAAATCAAAGTGAACTTCTAATTATTTACCCAAAGGATACAAAAATACTAATTTGAAGAGACACATGCAACCCAATGTTTATAGCAGCATTATCAACAATAGCCAAATTATGCAAAGAGCCCAAATGCCCATCAACTAATGAATGGATAAAAAAGTTGTGACACACACACACACACACACACACTGAACTATTACTCAGCCATAAAAAATAACAAAGTCTTGCCATTTACAAGGACATGGATGGAGCTAGGGTGTATCACGCTAAGTGAAATAAGTCAGAGAAAGACAAGTACCATATGATTTCATTCATATGTGGATTTTAAGAAACAAAGCAGATGAACATAGGGAAAAAAACCAGGCAAACCATGAAACAGACTTTTAAGTATAGAGAACAAACTGAGAGTTGATGGAGGGAGGTGGCTGTGGCATGGGTTAAATGGGTGATAGGCATTAAGGAAGGCACTTGTTGTGATGAGACTGGGTGTTATATGTAAGTGGTGAGTCACTAAATTATGTTCCTTAAACTAATATTACACTATATGTTAATTAGAATTTAAATCAAAACTTCAACAGGTGTTTTCTTATTATTTGGATTCAGAATTATATATGATATATATATATATATATATATATATATATGTCATATATGTCGCGGCTGGCGCGACAAATCAACCAGGAACGTGAGGGTAAGAGGATGAAGAAAAGAAGTTAAGAGACAAAGAGATGGGGGCAGGAGGAGCACTGAGGAGGATATCCAACAGTGCCAAGTTTATTCAAAGCACTAAGGCCATATATATAGTGATAGGAGAAGCAATACACCTGTGCCTAGTTAAACAACCATGAGTTCCCTTTATGAGCAGTACTGGGGCAGCAAGGACGAGCAATGAACTTTTTTTTTTTTTCAATTTATTTATTTTAAGAAAAACAGTATTCATTATTTTTTCACCACACCCAGTGCTCCATGCAATCCGTGCCCTCTATAATACCCACCACCTGGTACCCCAACCTCCTACCCCCCCTCGCCACTTCAAACCCCTCAGATTGTTGTTCAGAGTCCATAGTCTCTCATGGTTCACTTCCCCTTCCAATCTACCCCAACTCCCTTCTCCTCTCTAACACTCCTTGTCCTCCATGATATTTGTTATGCTCCACAAATAAGTGAAACCATATGATAATTGACTCTCTCTACTTGACTTATTTCACTCAGCATAATCTCTTCCAGTCCCATCCATGTTGCTACATAAATTGGGTATTCATCCTTTCTGATGGAAGCAATGAACTTTTGACCCCAACCGAATTGTTCTCATTTGTTTAGCAAGCGTGTGGGAAGTCATGTAGGCGAGCGCACAACACAGAGCACAGACCCTTTCTCAGTGCTACTCAACTTTTCCCGTCCTAAACCTTTTGTTAGGTTATTCGGACTTTAAAGGAGGCACAAGTCAGGGCCTGGTTTGGTCCTTGTCTCAAGCCTTATTGCGGCCTCCCACACATATATATCTATTTATAATAATACGTATATTTTATTATAAACAGAATATAAATGATATATATAAAAATATATATCTTATTCATTGTATTACCTACAACTTTTATAGCCTGATTGTTTTGCTTGTTTGATCTATCAGTTTCTTAGAGAGTTGTACTAAAGTCTCTTTAGTATATTGGTGGATATATTTTTTTTAATATAATTTTTTATTTTTTATAAACATATATTTTTATCCCCAGGGGTACAGGTCTGTGAATCACCAGGTTTACACACTTCACAGCACTCACCAAAACACATACCCTCCCCAATGTCCATAATACCACCCCCTTCTCCCAAACCCCCTCCCCCCAGCAACCCTCAGTTTGTTTTGTGAGATTAAGAGTCACTTATGGTTTGTCTCCCTCCCAATCCCATCTTCTTTCATTTATTCTTCTCGTACCCACTTAAGCCCCCATGTTGCATCACCACTTCCTCATATCAGGGAGATCATATGATAGTTGTCTTTCTCTGCTTGACTTATTTCGCTAAGCATGATACGCTCTAGTTCCATCCATGTTGTCGCAAGTGGCAAGATTTCATTTCTTTTGATGGCTGCATAGTATTCCATTGTGTATATATACCACATCTTCTTGATCCATTCATCTGTTGATGGACATCTAGGTTCTTTCCATAGTTTGGCTATTGTGGACATTGCTGCTATAAACATTGGGTGCATGTGTCCCTTTGGATCACTACATTTGTATCTTTAGGGTAAATACCCAATAGTGCAATTGCTGGGTCATAGGGCAGTTCTATTTTCAACATTTTGAGGAACCTCCATGCTGTTTTCCAGAGAGGTTGCACCAGCTTGCATTCCCACCAACAGTGTAGGAGGGTTCCCCTTTCTCTGCATCCTCGCCAGCATCTGTCATTTCCTGACTTGTTGATTTTAGCCATTCTGACTGGTGTGAGGTGATATCTCATTGTGGTTTTGATTTGTATTTCCCTGATGCCGAGTGATATGGAGCACTTTTTCATGTGTCTGTTGGCCATCTGGATGTCTTCTTTGCAGAAATGTCTGTTCATGTCCTCTGCCCATTTCTTGATTGGATTATTTGTTCTTTGGGTGTTGAGTTTGCTAAGTTCTTTATAGATTCTGGACACTAGTCCTTTATCTGATATGTCGTTTGCAAATATCTTCTCCCATTCTGTCAGTTGTCTTTTGGTTTTGCTAACTGTTTCCTTTGTTGTGCAAAAGCTTTTGATCTTGATGAAATCCCAATAGTTCATTTTTGCCCTTGCTTCCCTTGCCTTTGGCGTTGTTCCTAGGAAGATGTTGCTGCGGCTGAGGTCAAAGAGGTTGCTGCCTGTGTTCTCCTCAAGGATTTTGATGGATTCCTTTCGCACATTGAGGTCCTTCATCCATTTTGAGTCTATTTTTCTGTGTGGTGTAAGGAAATGGTCCAATTTCATTTTTCTGCATGTGGCTGTCCAATTTTCCCAGCACCATTTATTGAAGAGGCTGTCTTTTTTCCATTGGACATTCTTTCCTGCTTTGTCAAAGATTAGTTGACCATAGAGTTGAGAGTCTATTTCTGGGCTCTCTATTCTGTTCCATTGATCTATGTGTCTGTTTTTGTGCCAGTACCATGCTGTCTTGATGATGACAGCTTTGTAATAGAGCTTGAAGTCCGGGATTGTGATGCCACCAACGTTGGCTTTCTTTTTCAATATCCCTTTAGCTATTCGAGGTCTTTTCTGGTTCCATATAAATTTTAGAATTATTTGTTCCATTTCTTTGAAAAAGATGGATGGTACTTTGATAGGAATTGCATTAAATGTGTAGATTGCTTTAGGTAGCATAGACATTTTCACAATATTTATTCTTCCAATCCAGGAGCATGGAACATTTTTCCATTTCTTTGTGTCTTCCTCAATTTCTTTCATGAGTACTTTATAGTTTTCTGAGTATAGATTCTGTGTCTCTTTGGTTAGGTTTATTCCTAGGTATCTTATGGTTTTGGATGCAATTGTAAATGGGATTGACTCCTTAATATCTCTTTCTTCTGTCTTGCTGTTGGTGTAGAGAAATGCAACTGATTTCTGTGCATTGATTTTATATCCTGACACTTTACTGAATTCCTGTATAAGTTCTAGCAGTTTTGGAGTGGAGTCTTTTGGGTTTTCCACATATAGTATCATATCATCTGCGAAGAGTGATAATTTGACTTCTTCTTTGCCGATTTGGATGCCTTTAATTTCCTTTTGTTGTCTGATTGCTGAGGCTAGGACCTCTAGTACTATGTTGAATAGCAGTGGTGATGATGGACATCCCTGCCGTGTTCCTGACCTTAGTGGAAAAGCTTTCAGTTTTTCTCCATTGAGAATGATATTTGCGGTGGGTTTTTCATAGATGGCTTTGATGATATTGAGGTATGTGCCCTCTATCCCTACACTTTGAAGAGTTTTGATCAGGAAGGGATGTTGTACTTTGTCAAATGCTTTTTCAGCATCTATTGAGAGTATCATATGGTTCTTGTTCTTTCTTTTATTGATGTGTTGTATCACATTGACTGATTTGCGGATGTTGAACCAACCTTGCAGCCCTGGAATAAATCCCACTTGGTCGTGGTGAATAATCTTTTTAATGTACTCTTGAATCCTATTGGCTAGTATTTTGTTGAATATTTTGGCATCTGTGTTCATCAAGGATATTGGTCTATAGCTCTCTTTTTTGGTGGGATCCTTGTCTGGTTTTGGGATCAAGGTGATGCTGGCCTCATAAAATGAGTTTGGAAGTTTTCCTTCCATTTCTATTTTTTGGAACAGTTTCAGGAGAATAGGAATTAGTTCTTCTTTAAATGTTTGGTAGAATTCCCCCGGGAAGCCGTCTGGCCCTGGGCTTTTGTTTGTTTGGAGATTTTTAATGACTGTTTCAATCTCCTTACTGGTTATGGGTCTGTTCAGGCTTTCTATTTCTTCCTGGTTCAGTTGTGGTAGTTTATATGTTTCTAGGAATGCATCCATTTCTTCCAGATTGTCAAATTTATTGCTGTAGAGTTGCTCATAGTATGTTCTTATAATAGTTTGTATTTCTTTGGTGTTAGTTGTGATCTCTCCTCTTTCATTCATGATTTTATTTATTTGGGTCCTTTCTCTTTTCTTTTTGATAAGTCGGGCCAGGGGTTTATCAATTTTATTAATTCTTTCAAAGAACCAGCTCCTAGTTTCGTTGATTTGTTCTATTGTTTTTTTGGTTTCTATTTCATTGATTTCTGCTCTGATCTTTATGATTTCTCTTCTCCTGCTAGGCTTAGGGTTTCTTTCTTGTTCTTTCTCCAGCTCCTTTAGGTGTAGGGTTAGATTGTGTACCTGAGACCTTTCTTGTTTCTTGAGAAAGGCTTGTACCACTATATATTTTCCTCTCAGGACTGCCTTTGTTGTGTCCCACAGATTTTGAACCGTTGTATTTTCATTATCATTTGTTTCCATGATTTTTTTCAATTCTTCTTTAATTTCCCGGTTGACCCATTCATTCTTTAGAAGGATACTGTTTAGTCTCCATGTATTTTGGTTCTTTTCAAACTTCCTTTTGTGGTTGAGCTCTAGCTGTAGAGCATTGTGGTCTGAAAATATGCAGGGAATGATCCCAATCTTTTGATACCGGTTGAGTCCTGATTTAGGACCCAGGATGTGATCTATTCTGGAGAATGTTCCATGTGCACTAGAGAAGAATGTGTATTCTGTTGCTTTGGGATGAAATGTTCTGAATATATCTGTGATGTCCATCTGGTCCAGTGTGTCGTTTAAGGCCTTTATTTCCTTGCTGATCTTTTGCTTGGATGATCTGTCCATTTCAGTGAGGGGAGTGTTAAAGTCCCTACTATTATTGTATTATTGTTGATGTGTTTCTTTGATTTTGTTATTAATTGGTTTATATAGTTGGCTGCTCCCACGTTGGGGGCATAGATATTTAAAATTGTTAAATCTTCTTGTTGGACAGACTCTTTGAGTATGATATAGTGTCCTTCCTCATCTCTTATTATAGTCTTTGGCTTATAATCAAATTGATCTGATATAAGGATTGCCACTCCTGCTTTCTTCTAATGTCCATTAGCATGGTAAATTCTTTTCCACCCCCTCACTTTAAATCTGGAGGTGTCTTCGGGCTTAAAATGTGTTTCTTGGAGGCAACATATAGATGGGTTTTGTTTTTTTATCCATTCTGATACCCTGTGTCTTTTGACAGGGGCATTTAGCCCATTCACATTCAGGGTAACTATTGAGAGATATGAATTTAGTGCCATTGTTTTGCCTGTAAGGTGACTGTTACTGTATATGGTCTCTGTTCCTTTCTGATCTACCACTTGTAGGCTCTCTCTTTGCTTAGAGGACCCCTTTCAAGATTTCCTGTAGAGCTGGTTTGGTGTTTGCAAATTCTTTCAGTTGTTGTTTGTCCTGAAAGCTTTTAATCTCTCCTTCTATTTTCAATGATAGCCTAGCTGGATATAGTATTCTGGGCTGCATGTTTTTCTCATTTAGTGCTCTGAAAATATCATGCCAGCTCTTTCTGGCCTGTCAGGTCTCTGTGGATAAGTCAGCTGCCAATCTAATATTTTTACCATTGTATGTTACAGACTTCTTTTCCCGGGCTGCTTTCAGGATTTTCTCTTTGTCACTGAGACTTGTAAATTTTACTATTAGGTGACGGGGTGTGGGCCTATTCTTATTGATTTTGAGGGGTGTTCTCTGAACCTCTTGAATTTTGATGCTCGTTCCCTTTGCCATATTGGGGAAATTCTCCCCAATAATTCTCTCTAGTATACCTTCTGCTCCCCTCTCTGTTTCTTCTTCTTCTGGAATCCCAATTATTCTAATGTTGTTTCGTCTTATGGTGTCACTTATCTCTTGAATTCTCCCCTCGTGGTCCAGTATCTGTTTGTCCCTCTTTTGCTCAGCTTCTTTATTCTCTGTCATTTGGTCTTCTATATCACTAATTCTTTCTTCTGCCTCATTTATCCTAGCAGTGAGAGCCTCCATTTTTGATTGCACCTCATTAATAGCTTTTTTGCTTCCAACTTGGTTAGATTTTAGTTCTTTTATTTCTCCAGAAAGGGCTTTTATATCTTGAGAGGGTTTCTCTAATATCTTCCATGCCTTTTTCGAGCCCAGCTAGAACCTTGAGAATTGTCATTCTGAACTCTAGATCTGACATATTACCAATGTCTGTATTGATTAGGTCCCTAGCCTTCAGTACTGCCTCTTGTTCTTTTTTTTGTGTTGAATTTTTCCGTCTTGTCATTTTGTCCAGAGAAGAGTATATGAGGGGGCAAGTAAAATACTAAAAGGGTGGCAACAACCCCAGGAAAATATGCTTTAAGCAAATTAGAAGATATCCCAAATCATGAGGGGGGATAAAGGGGATAATAAGTGGTTCAAAAAGGAAGAAAGAAAAAAAAGAAAAAGAAAAAAGAAAAAAGAAAGAAAAAAAAAAGAATTAAAAAAAAAGAAAACGCCTAAGAAAAATATAAAAAAGAAAAAATATATGTATTAGATAAACTAGTAAAAAATCGTTAAAAAAGAAAAAGGTAACAGTTAAAAAAAAATTTTACCCGAAGGCGAGAAAAAAAAACAAAAAATGAAAAAGAAAAAAATTAAATTAACCGCAAGACTAAAAAAAATCTCAGGGCAAAAGCCATGAGTTCCGTGCTTTGCTTTCTCCTCCTCTAGAATACTGCTGCTCTCCTTTGTCTTGAAACCGCACTCTTTGGTAGGTGAACTTGGTCTCGGCTGCATTTCTTGCTGATCTTCTGGGGGAGGGGCCTGTTGTAGTGATTCTCAAGTGTCTTTGCCCCAGGCGGGATTGCACCGCCCTTACCCGGGGACGGGGTGAGTATTCTGCTTGGGTTTGCTTTCAGGAGCTTTTGTTCCCTAAGCGCTTTCTGTAGAGTTCCGGAGGACAGGAATACAAATGGCGGCCTCCTGGTCTCCGGCCCGGAGGAGCCGAGAGCCCAGGGCCGTACTCCTCAGTGCGCGCTCAGAGAACCGTGCCCAGTTACTCCCATCTGCCTGACCTCCGGCCACGCTCCGAGCTCACCGAGCCTGCGACCGGTTCAAGGTCACCCCGAGCTATGAGCTTACTGTCGGCTCTGTCTCTGTAGCCGGCTTTCCCGTTCCAATACCCGCAAGCTCTGCGACACTCAGACACCCCTAATCCTTCTGTGACCCTGCGGGACCTGAGGCCACGCTGACCCCGTGTGGGCTTTGCCCCGGGTAGCCTCTGGAGCGATGTCCCTCAGCGGAACAGACTTTTAAAAGTCCTGATTTTGTGCGCGGTTGCTCCGCCGCTTGCCGGGAGCCGGCCCCTCCCCCCGGGGTCTATCTTCCAGTCGCTTTGGATTCACTTCTCCGCCGGTCCTACCTTTCAGAAAGTGGTTGTTTTCTGTTTCCAGAATTGCTGTTCTTCTTCTCTTCGATCTGCCGATGGATTTTCAGGTGTTTGCAATCTTTAGATAAGCTATCTAGCTGATCTCCGGCTAGCTGAAGTAGTCTCGGCCTGCTACTTCTCCGCCATCTTCTATTGGTGGATATTTTTGTTTCTTTTTTTGATTCTGTCATTTTATGTTTTACTTATTTTGACTCTTTGTTTAGAGGCTCATACTTTGTAGAAATTGGTTAAAATAATTTGTTCTCTGAATTTCTTTCTTTCTCTCCAAATCTCTCGGTCCACCTGTGGACTTTTATGCCACAAGAGGAACTTTCGCTCTTTCTCTGCATGTCCCCCTCAACCCTCTTCCCAATTTCTCTCTAATTCATACTTGGTCTGTGAGAGTGTCTCACCTAAGATTTGAGCATTTTCCCACAGGAGAGCAAGAAAGGGATATAGAGTCCGATGGCAAGAGGGGCCAAGGTGTGGCAGAGAAAGGTAAGGGAGAGACATGGAGAGTGTAGTTGAAAGGAGTGAGATGTGCTCTGACCTGAGCCAGGTCAAGAGGGGAGGAGGTAAGATGGAGGGTCCATGGACCAAAGGAGGGCAGACAATTCCTGGCTGGCTTGTAATTAGTATTTAGACAGAGAAAATGATATATAATTTCAATTTATTTATTTATTTTTAATTCCAGTATAATTAACATACAATGCTATATTGCTTCAGATGTAAAATATAATGATTCAACAATTCTATACATTACTCAGTGCTTCTCATGATAAGTGTACTACTCTTAATCCCCTTCATCTAGTTTACCCATCCCTGCCCCCACCCACCTCTTCTCTGGAAATGCAGAGAAAAAACTGCTCCTGTCTATGGCTTCTCATTAGATTCCAGACCCTGTGCCAGTGTCTAGAAGTGTGGGTTTTTGTAAAGCCTCCACTGATGCTTGAAGCAGGTACACTACCTCCACTTTTCTGATGAAGTCGTTGAGGCTCAGATTGCTGAAGTGAGTTGAAATTAGCTCTGCCTACCTTGACATCACAGTAACAAATTTTAAAAATGGAAAGAGTAAAAGAATCAGAGATGATTAAATCAGTTAAAGTTTGTGGGGAGGTGAGAGGAGGGATGGGAGATAGCAAATATTCCAACAGCGTAAACCATAAAAGAAAAGATGGACAAATCAGAAAATGTAAATATCTTGAGTATGGTCTCAGGGGCAGACTAGCTGCATTCTCATGGGGGGAACCTTAGAGCACACTTGTGCATCACTGGCATAGCTCTGGCCCTGGCAGGAAGCAGGGTGGGGGTGTACAGGGTTGGACAGCTCCTGTTATATTACATCTGCATGTCTTCATCTTACATTCTCTGCATGTCCCCCTCAACCCTCTTCCCAATTTCTCTCTAATTCATACTTGGTCTGTGAGAGTGTCTCACCTAAGATTTGAGCATTTTCCCACAGGAGAGCAAGAAAGGGATATAGAGTCCGATGGGACTCTTCCCTTGGGAAGAGGGAAGAGAAGCACTGAGTAATGTATAGAATTGTTGAATCATTATATTTTACATCTGAAGCAATATAGCATCCCCAGGGCAATTCCTCAGAGAAAGGGGCAGCTGTGAGTTATCTAGGTAACTGGGGATTGGGTAAATTACCTAGTTAAAGGGATCTGGGTAAGACAATAACAATACACACTATACATGTCCGTTTGTAAAAAGACCAATAACAGTGTAGTCAAGCTTCTACTTCCGGGAAGATGAAATGGGTGTGTTTTTCCCTTGTTTCTCTGTTAACTAAAATCTAAGCTCTGAATATTATATATCAACAATCACAAGAAGATTCTGTAAGGTGGAGATAAGACAGACCAGCTAAGGACCTGGGTCCCCCCAAAATTCACTATTATGAATTCTGGTTTTGTTTTGTTCTGCTTTATATATCCAAAATTGGACACTAGAAAAGCCAACAACTCCAAAATCCAATGGGCACAGACCAAAAAAATGCCCCCCAAAAGCCTGCTCTCTATTGAAGGACCAGGAAAGGGGCAGCCAAGCAAGATAGACTATTAGACAATATGCTCTCTACAAGGAAACTACAACCCCACCTTTACCCTGGCCATCAAAGGCTGAATCAAGAGCCTAGACTTCCACTTTTGCCACACTGTAAAAAATGTATGCCCCCCGCCCCCAGCTTCTTTGCACCTGGGAGGCATCACAGAAGATTGGGAATACACCAGAACTTCCATTCCTGTAGGGTATAATAAGCACCTCTCCTTCCACACAGTGTCAGCTGAGACCAAGTGGGGAGCCTGGAGTTCTAATCTTACCCAGTGTTAATGAGGTGTTCCTCCCCATCTTGCTGGCGTGGTATAAGATGAGACTTAGCAGAGACTTCTCAATAGTAGCAATCCTTCTTCCAAGCCCTCTCAATAGGTGTCAGTGGAGGCCACATACGGAGCAGTAATGAGGTGTCCCACCCTTTATTCAGGATGGAATTAACGGAGGCCTATTGGGGAACCTAATCTTCTACTCCCACCCAATTGTAATAAGTCCCTTCCCTTCCTTCTCCATGCCTCTTCCCCAGTGTCATGTGAGGCTGAGTGGAAAGCCTGGACTTGCACTTCCACCGAAGTGTCTGAGGAGGCCTTCTAAAATACAAGATTTAAATAAGCCCTGAGTCTGGGGCGCCTGCGTGGCTCAGTTGGTTAAGCCTCTGCCTTCAGCTCAGGCCATGATCCCTGGGTCCTGGTATTGAGCCCCGAATCGGGCTCTCTGCTCGGCAGGGGGCCTACTCCCCTCCCCCCCACCGCCTGCCTCCCTGACTACTTGTGATCTCTCTCTGTCAAATAAAGAAAACATTAAAAAAAAAAAAAAGCTCCTATAACACAATGAACAAAATGTCCAGGTTTTAAGTGAAAATCATGTCTTACCAAGATCCAGGGAGATCTCATACTAAGTGAGACAATCAACAAATGCCAACACTGAGATAACCTACATGTCAAATTATCTGACAGGAATTTTGAGGCAGCTGACATAAAAATTCTTCAACAAGCAGTTACATATACTCTTGAAACAAATGAAAAAAAACATAGTTTCAGGAAATAGAAGACTAAAAAAAAAAAAAAAAAAAGAAATATATAATGAAGAACTAATTGAAAAATTTAGAACCCCCCAAAAAATACAACCAAAAGAAAGAAAACTCAATGGACAGGCCCAAGAGAAAAATGGAGAAGACAGAGGAAGAATCAGTGAAGTTAAACAATAAAAGCTATGCAATCTCAACAACGAAGGAAAAATAGCCCGGGAAGAAATGAACAGACCCTTAGGGACCTGTCAGTAAAGATCTAACATTTGTATTATCCAAGTCTCAGAAGAAGAGAGTTGGCAGGAAGGCTGAAAAGTATCAAAAACAAAAACAAACAAACAAAAAAACAACTATGACTAAGAATTTATAGCATTTGGCAAAAATCTACATAAAAACCATAAACCTAAAAGTTGAAAAAGCTGACCAAAACTCAGATGGATTAAACCCAAAGAAATTCATGCAAAGACATATAGTCAGTCTTCTGAAAACCAAAGACAGATTTGATCTTGAAAGTAGTCAGAGAGAAATGACACATTATTGAAGGGGAATTAAAGACATTCACAGATGAAGGAAAATACAGAGAATTTGTTACTAGCAGACCTACCCTAAAAGAATGGCTAAAGGAAGTTCTTGAAACAAAAAAGAAATGAAAAAAGGACTTTTGGAAGACCAAGAAGTCAGAAGGAACACAGAGATAAAATTATAGGTAAGCACAATACATTTCTTTCTCCTCTTGCATTCTGTTTGATGTTTGAAGCAAAAATTATAATACTTTTTAGTGTGGTTCTCAATGAATATAGAGAAAATATTTAAACAATTATAAATGGGGAAAGGTAAAGGAACATAAAGGGAATAAAACTTCTACAGTTCACTCAAAATGTCAATACCAGTTGACTTTGATAAGATATATCTATAACATACTGTATAATAATATATTAAGAAGTTATATAAAGTATATAATTAATTATGTTATAAAGATTGTATCTATATATAATTTATGAATGTATAATATAACTTAATACAATAATTTCAAATGTAATTATATAAGTAGGTTGAAAATTAAAGGATGAAAAAGATAAAATGCAAACATTAATCAAAAGAAAGTTGGAATGCCTTTCTTAATATTAGACAAATTATAGAGCAAAGCAAATCACCAAGGACAGAGAAGGACATTATGTAAAGATAAAAAGGTTAATCTCCTAAGAACTAGTTATCTTAAATGTGTATATACCAGACAACAAATATATGAAGCAAAAACTGATAGACCTGAGAGGAAAAATAGACAAAACCACAATTATATTTGGAGACTTGAACACTTCTCCATCAGTGATCGACAGAATTAGATAAGATTATGAACTCCCTTGGGGCGCCTGGCTCAGTGGGTTAAGCCTTTGCCTTAGGCTCAGGTTATGATCTCAGGATCCTGGGATCAAGCCCCACATGGGGCTCTCTGCTCAGCAGGGAGCCTGCTTCCCTTCCATTCTCTCTGCCTGCCTCTCTGCCTACTTGTGATCTCTCTCTCTCTCTGTCCAATAAATAAATAAAATCTTAAAAAAAAAAAGATTATTAACTCCCTCAAAAACCTGCAGTAAAGATTTAGGAAAGGAATGCCTGAGAAGCCTTCAATTGTCACCAGCAGGATAGGCAGAGTCAATCACAGTAGACTTGATCTCTGACTCCATGGAACTTACATCTAGTGGGAAAGACGGATAATTACAGTCGTGCTCAAGCATAGGTAAGCGGAGTAATAAGAAAATTCAGGATCCTTGAGGCACCTGGGTGGCTCAGTTGGTTAAGCATCTGCCTTTGGCTCAGGTCATGATTCCAGGGTCCTGGGAGAACAGGACCCTGCTTCTCCTCTGCCTGCTGCTTCCCTTGCTTGTGCTCTCTCTCTACCTCTTGGTCAAATATCCATTTCTCTGTCAAAATCTTAAAAAAAAAAAAAAATTCAGCGTCCTATTAGAGTCAGAAAAGACTTCTTTTTGAGGAAGCATCATTTAAGCCAAGCTCTGAAGAATAAGTAGAAACTCTCCAAGTGAAGAAATGGATAAAAGTGCTTTAAGGACAGGGAATAGCATTCAGCTATCCAAGATTCAAGAAAGCTTGCTCATCAAAAATAATAGTAAATCTGAATACTACAACTTGTTTTTGTCTCAAATAGCTAGACTTCCCATTGATTCTAGGGTTTTCTATGTTAACTATACCTCAGAGGAAGATCAATCATATCTATCAATTATTGGATGTTTAATACCAAATATGATACTAAGCACTACATATATAATATAATTCTTACCACAAGCTATGATAGAGGCATCTTTATGAATTCAACTTTAAAAAAGGAAAACTTAGGTTGTAAAAAGTTTTGTCTAAGGTTAGAGTGCTAGAAAATGGGAGCTCTGGAGTTCAAACCTGTCTGCCTCTAGATTAGCTACCTGGCCTGCTGTGTTGGGCTGAGCCATGTAATTTTCATATTGAATAGGGGACATGTTACCTTCTGTTATGGACTGAATGTGTCCCCTCCAAACTCATATGTTGATATCCTAACCTTCAATGTGACCGTATTTGCAGGTGGGGGCCTTTGGGAGGATATTAGATCACAGACACCTTGTAAATGGGGTTAATGCCCTTAGGAAAAGGGCCCAGAGCACTTGCGTGCGCTCTCTCTCTCTCTCTGCTATGTGAGGATACAACTAGAAATTAGCACTCTGAAGCCCAGAAGAGGAGTCTAATCAGAAGCCAAACATGCTGGCACTCTGGCCCTGGACTTCCAGTATCCAGAACTGTGAGAAAAACATTTCTGTTATCTTTGTATTTGGTTTTAGCAGCCTGCACTGACTAAAAGACCTACGCTTCAACGATCTGTCACTTGCCTTAGAAAAATGGTCCAAATCAAGTCATATCCTCCAGAGATTTTCCATCACGTTTGGAGTTTGGCAGATGATGAGATACATGATATTGTTGAACCAAAAGAAACACTCTTGCTTTGCCCTTGTCGGTGAGGTGATATACAGGAGAGGAATATCTATATGTCCTTGTCCTTTAGGATTGCCATTGACATAACCAAGGCTGTGCACACCATCAAAATGTGCAGTATAGATGTGATCTTTGTAAATTGGTCTCACCTTAGGAAAGAATGAGATGGAATCCTGAAATATATTTATTGAGGAATTCATGCCCAAAATATTATATGATATATAATAAAAATTACACTTAAGGACACCTATGAGTCACTTTAATGTCCATTTTATTAACCTGAGAACTACAGGTAAGTGTAGGTCCCCTTTAACAAAAAAGAAGTCTTTCCTGGGCGCCTGGGTGGCTCGGTGGCTTAAAGCCTCTGCCTTCAGCTCAGGTAATGATCTCAGGGTCCTGGGATGGAGCCCCTAATCCGGCTACCCGCTCACTGGGGAGCCTGCTTCCCTTCCTCTCTCTCTGCCTGCCTCTCTGCCTACTTGCGATCTTTGTCAAATAAATAAAATCTTAAAAAAAACACCCCAACTTTCTCATGGAAGCCATCCGAATTAAGGTCTTCAGCTCCCCAAATTACACCCAGACCAATTTACATCAGAATATCTAGGAGTAGGAGAGTAGTTTTAAAGCTCCCCAGGGAATTCTCAGGTGCAGCCACTGCACTTGTTCAATTTAGAACCATCGAACTTCAAGCAGAAAAGCCTCTTAATTTGCATCTCTTTTTTTCTAAGCACATTAGCTCCAACTAGCACCACTTGCATCCCATTTCTTGTAATATTTTCTGGTTCTTTCCTTTTTACAAATCACCTCCATTCATGTGAGAAGCACAGAATTTCTTCAGTGATAGATTCTAGACTTTGTTTTAAGTCAATTCACAAAGGTAGTTTGAGTAAATTTTATTTTTCTATACAATCTGCAATTTCAATAGAAAAATCACTATTATTTGTGCAAACTTAATAAAATAATCAGATGACATACTTGAATGTTTATCTATTGTTATTTGAGTTTCCTTTGCTTGTTTTCAGCAATATTAGGCTGAACAAGAAACCACCTCTAGTACAACACACTTTGCTTAACATTCTGGATGTTATGTAATGAATACTTTTTAAAACATTCATGAATGACTAAACTGGTAAAAATAAAAAAAAAAAATAAACTGGTAAGACTCAAAGAACTCCTTGTAGGACAGAAATGTCAATCAAATAATTAAACATTCTAAAAGAGTAGGTGAAGCATTAAAACAAAAGTTTACCATAGTGATGTCTGCTGATCCCTGGTGGTTTAGTGGGGATTTTAATGGATTATGTATTCTGGGGGATAGGAGTCTGGGACTCCCAACAGGTGAGAGGTAAGATCTAAAAAATACAAACCTAAAACCCAAGAAGGGCAGAACTCTAAGTAAAGCAGAGAAATATCTGATCTGCAGATTGAGATGGTAAGGCTGGAAGCTCATCCAAATTTGTCTAGTATGATTTTACTATTTTTCTATCTTTAAAAAGCTTTATCCCAGAGATTCAGTTTAAAATGGCCCAGAATTGGTATGTCTCCCAGGTAACTGGAAGAAATACATCCACGTATTTTTCTTCTGGAAGATTTTATTTATTTGCTTTCTTTATTTTTTAAGTAAACCCTTATTTTTAAGTAAACACAATGGAACTCAAACTCATGACTGGGAGATCAAGAGTCACATATTCTACCAATTGTGCCAAACAGGCACCTCCTCTGAAAGATTTTAACTCAGACCTTGAAGAATTATCACAGGTAAAATTCCAAGGACACAAACTCAGACACAATTAAAGGATGGGAAATACTTCTGGTGTATTAGCATGAATTATTACAATACCTGTTACTGTCACAAAATTTTTAAAAATTTTTGAAAAGTAGCTTTCTTTTCTCCATTTTTCTGAGTGTTCTTTTAAGTTAGAAACATGTTGAATGTTTGAAATAAACTGAAAATTTGGAAATATTCTCTAGGCTTTTTACTGGGATGACAAACTATTCCTTGCATTTCCTTTCTAATTATTTTCCTCATCTAATCATAGTTCACATAATAAAAATAGTGTGAAATTTGTGAGAGTTTTTTTTGTTTGTTTATTATTTTCCCTTAAAATGCTGGATTTACACTGGAAGCATTAGGATGCTTAAATATCACTTTCTTTGAATAGTAGTTATTAGTGGAGGGCACTTTCTAAGCACTCTACACACATTGACTTATTTAGTACTCATAATAACCAAATAGTTTATTATTATTATCCCTATCATATACATTCCAAAAAGGAAGCCAAAGGGGTTAAGCAAGTTGCCCCAAATCATACAGCTATTAAGTCTTCAAACCTAGACTGTTGGCTCCTGAATTTCACATTTTAACCTCTATGCTATACAGCATCTCAGGAAGTTCTTCCATGACTGCAATGTAAATCAGGAGTCCTTCCGCTTCTTTGATAGCATTGTTCATTTTTGCCTGAATGTGAGTACAATTTAAAATTATTAATTTAATGTTTGTCTCCTTCTCCAGTCTCTTTCACTTTGAGAGCAGAAACCATTTCCTGCCATTTTCCTGCTATTTACCCAGATGCCTGGTACACAGAAGGTGCTCAATAAATGGTTGAGTGAACGAACGCAGGGCCCTAGCGAAAAAGAGAACGACGAAAATGTTTTTCCTTCATGGAGTAATATCTCCATCTTGTGGAATTTTAGAATATTGCCATTCAAAACATTTTAAAAATAAGATCAGGTTTTCCCAGCATTTATTCTCAAATGTTATTTCCCAGACTTGTATATACGTACTTGCACACATAATCTATAATAATTTTTTTTAAATTTACTTATTTGACAGACAGAGATCACAAGCAGCAGAGAGGCAGGCAGGCAGAGAGAGAGAGAAGGAAGCAGGCTCCCCGCTGAGCAGAGAGCCCGATGCGGGGCTCCATCCCAGGACCCTGAGATCATGACCTGAGCCGAAGGCAGAGGCTTTAACCCACTGAGCCACCCAGGCGCCCCTATAATAATTTTTAAAATACCAATTTGTTCAGAAGAGTTACTTCTCTGAGCTACCAATTATGGGCAACTCATTTTATGAAGTTAGCAAATCTTCCTATTCAAGCAAGAAACTGACAAAAAGAAAGTGCTCAGGCCAGGCTGATTATAAATGCAGGTTATACATACAGATCGTTCCTTCCGCCCCCAGCCCTTTATCTAGGTGCCGCTCAGTTTCTCTGACGCTGACCTCCAAGTGTGGTTAAAGACGGGAGATCGAAGACACCAGTGGAACCGCTCCTTCCCCCACGATTCTATGGTTTTCAGGTTACTCTCACCACTGAGAACTCTATGGTTCCGGGGCGGGCTGGGAGGCCCGAGTTTGAAAGCCGAGGCGGGAAGATGGTGGTTGCACCTGTCACCAGGCCCGGTTTCTCTGGAGCGGGAGGACGCTGGCACTGTGGCTTTCCCTGAATCGCCCAGAAGAATTCGCGATGAATCCTCGGCGCTGGAGTGGGAAACTGCGGCGTTCAGCATCAAGCTCCGACTCCTTCTCGGGAAGTGGCGGTGACGGCAGTGACCGCCTCCTGTTCCTCTCGGGCCGTGTTGAGTCCGCCCCCGGGCCTGGGACGCTGCTTGAAGGGCCGCGGGCGAGGTGGGCAGCTCTGCCCAGCCCAGTGTGGAGAGGTGTAGTTTCAGCACAGAGCTTGTGTGTCTGCACAGCTCACTGAACATGTACTCCCCTTCTCAGTTTGTGACTCTGGCCTAGCGTGGCAGGTCGCTTTCTGTTAGGACATGGACGTGCGGATTGGGCCACACCCTGGTAATGATATTCAACTGGTTTGTGGGTCTTTCGACCTTGACAGAAACGACTTTCTAGTTGGCCAAATCTAATCACCTATGGGAGGCTCACGCCTCATAGTGCCGAGTACTCCATACAGAGCCTTATACTGGAAGTGCTTTATGTCTGCATATGCTTTATATAGCCTCAGTCCAGCACATAGGGACTCCAAAACACTGGAAGACTACTGAAGTCGTATGTTAGAATTAGGTTCAACTACTAATTTATTTATTTATTTATTTTCCCTGAAAGGGGAATGCAAGCAGACAATTCCTGATGATTAAATACACAAGTTGCTGTTGGCAAACAGGGTCTTCCTGTAGCGGTTCTGGAGAAATACCACAGTTTTGGTGTAAAAAAGATGTTTGAATAGCAGGCAGAGTGCCTTTTGCTTGGACAAATTCTGGAAGGAAAGAATTTAGTCTATTCAGGTATTCAAATTTGTGTACATTAATTTCTGTACTACTTCATGACATGAATATAAAGGATACCCTTGAGGTAGTTATGAAGTAGTTTAAAAGGTAGTAGTTATAGGGTAGTTAAAAAGTAAATGAAACAGTGCTTTATAACTAGACACAGTCAAACTATGAAAAGTGGAGTCTCATCATATGCAATTTAAATTATGCAAATTCCATTATATTGGTGAGGGTGGGGAGCGAAAAAGCAGACAATTTTAAGATTACTATTCTGTTTGCCTTTCCTCTCAACAAACATGTTCCAGGATGAAAGTACAAGGGAAATGTAAATCTGCTCTTCCCCTGGTTGATCTCAGTTCCTTTACAGCGTGTGAACATTATACATTACATATTTATAAATTGACCTGCTTGTACAGGGATGTATACACAAAATCATATGTAATTTACCAAATAAAAGGCATATATAGGCTTTCAGGGTCAACTCTGACACTCATACTTTTTAACATTTTTACTCACTGTCTTTAGACCTTATTATTTGATAAGATGTGTTTTCTTTGTGTCCGTTTTTTTCTGAAGTTGTGAGTCATCCAGATTTTTCATTATGTCTTCAGCAGATAGTTCTTATTATGTATAATAAATTCAGGCTGTGGAGTCAGATTGGTTGAGTTTGAAAACTGTTACAGTTAATGCCTATGGTAATTAATAGCTTATTAATAGAAAACATGAGCGGATGCTCAGAAGAGTTGTTGGTATATACAAAGTACACCATAAATGTTACCTGGTGGCAGTGGTAGAATGGCCTAACCATTTCAACTGCTTAGACCAAAACTCGAGTGTCATTCATATTTCTGGTCACCAGCTTACATCAGTTAATCACCATGTCCAGTGTGTATTATCTCAAATATCTTGTTTTTTTTTTTTGTTGTTGTTTTTTCAGATTAATTTATTTAAGAGAGAGAAAGAAAGAGAGAGAGCACACACACATGAGAGCATGAGTGTGTGGGGAGGGACAGAAGGGGGAGAGAGGGAGAGAAGAAGACTCCTCCCTGAGTGTGGAGCCAGACAGGGCCTCACGCTCATGCCCCAGATCATGACCTGAGTGGAAATCAAGAGTCAAATGCCCACTGACTGAGCCACCCAAATATTTTGATTCTGACTACTCTCTCTTTTTAGGTACACTATCTAGTTCACTATCCTCTTTTTTGTAGATTATGCTCATCTTCTAGATTATGCAACAGCCTGATAACTAGTTTATATTTTCTCTCTGGTTTTGTTCTGTCCTGCTTACAAAGTGGTCTTTATAAAGTACAAATATGATCTTAACACTCCTTTTTCATAAAACTCACTAGTCATTCTACATTGCTTTCAGGATAACTTCTAAATTCCTAAATAATTCTAAAATTTATATGGAACCAGAAAAGACCTCGAATAGCCAAAGGGATATTGAAAAAGAAAGCCAAAGTTGGTGGCATCACAATTCCGGGCTTCAAGCTCTATTATAAAGCTGTCATCATCAAGACAGCATGGTACTGGCACAAAAACAGACACATAGATCAATGGAACACAATAG
>NC_081558.1:152081873-152086994 GCF_022355385.1 Mustela nigripes
TAAACTTGGTGATTCACAGACCTGTACCCCTGGGGATAAAAATATATGTGTATAAAAAATAAAAAATTAAAAAAATAAAATAAAATTCTAAATTCCTTACATGGTGGGATTATACAATTCTTTTTTCATGTGACATGTTCCTATCTCTTCTCTTACTCCTCCTGGTTTTATTTCAGGCTTACTAAATTACTGTACTTTGAACTTACCACGCTTTCCTCTAGGCCTTTGCACATGCTGGTTCTCTTGTTTGGTATTCCTTTCCTCTTCCCTTCTCTTCTCCCAAGTTGCATTTCCTTTCTGTAAACTTCACTATAGCTCTTCTCTCTCAACTTCCATCATGGTTTTTTCCACAATATATGAAACTGTTTATCTCCTTCCTTAAAGCAGGGCTTTTAATCACTTAGTACTTAAAGAAAAGGATCATTAGGTACAAGGAGGGACTCAGTATTTATCGTTTATTGTTCATAAAAGGATTTGTTTAAGAATTCTCTGTTTTCAGTGTGAGGCTCTCTTGAGCACTGGTTTGAAGTCACGGTCATTCAAGTGAATAAAGTTTTCAGTTGCTAGTAGGGGACTTAATGATAGGTTAAGGCTCTGTAGTTACTGAATTTGGTTTAAAACATTTATTAATGCAATATATGAAATATTATCTTTGTAATAACCTGTGGAATAACATGGAATAACAAGACTCTTGTTGCTGAATTACTTATGTTGAAGCGAGTTTTGGAAATGTGGAGGAAAGCTTTGTTTAGTTTGCCCTTTGTCTCTGTGGCTAAAGAGAAGAAATACTATCTTCAGGTAATGTTCTTATACTAAGAATATTATTGTAATAAGATCTATTACTGGCAGCTGTGTTAATAAAGGTTTCTTTTGTTGCATCCTGAAGTAGCTTTAAAAGTTGACCATTTATGAAGATAAAC
The DNA here is from genome assembly GCF_022355385.1 of Mustela nigripes. Lineage (NCBI taxonomy): Eukaryota > Metazoa > Chordata > Mammalia > Carnivora > Mustelidae > Mustela > Mustela nigripes. The sequence goes on from NC_081558.1 coordinate 152,082,794, forward strand.
TTTTTTTATTATTTATATAAAAGGAGAAAGGGTCATTAAATCAAAAGAATAATTGAAAATTGTGTTAAAATTTATGAACTTTTCCTTAGGAAGTAAACAGAATACTTCAATTGGTATATAAACATATAAATCAGAAAACAGCATTTTAACTGAATAGCAGTATTCAAATGAAGCCTGGAAAGGAAAGAGTGTTTAAGGAAACATATCCTATCTTGAGGGCCATTTGGGAGTAGTTAGGGGAAGAAGAGCCAGATTCATTGGTGCTTAGGTAAAACTTCAGGCCTGTGGTTTGTTGTTCTGCAAAAATGAATAATAACATTTTTCATTAGTATGATACTCACTGGTTTTTAAGGCGTTTTTACAAATACAATGTTACATTAAATTACATTTACTGTTGTGATTTCCGCAGGGAAAAAATGTATTGGAATGGCAAGACTATTATACTGGTGGTCCAAAAAATCTGGGTTCTAGTCCCAGTTTTGCCATTAACTATGTCTTTCAGGCCAGGAGCATAATCTCCTGGACCTCAGTATTTTCATTGGTAAAATAGGACTTTAACCCTAATATTATGGGTTAACTCAATAACACTCAGAAACATTTTATTGAATGAATAGCTCTAAAGTTCTTGGTTCTAAATCTTTTTAACGTTATTTCAGAGGCCAAATAGCCAACAAAGCTGGTCCTACCTCGTAACATCCTCTCAACTTAGACCAAAGTAACAAAATGATTGAAAGGATCCTTTTTATTGAGAAGGTATGTTAGTTACAAGTTAGACTACCCCCCCCAAAAAAAAATTACATCAAGGTCCCATCGCATTTGACTTTTGAAAACTTCTATTGTATAAAGACTGTGGGATAGTAAGAATATTTTTTAATGAGGTATAAATTTGTTCCTTAAAGTGTTACATTTGTGTTAAAAAAAGAGAATCAGTTTCTTGCATGTTTATTAGATTAAAAGTTTAGTGCTTAAGATAGTTTTTTTCCAGTTTTGATTTCTATAACTCTTGGAAGTGCTTTGTAAATGTAATCGTTAAAGTGGCATACTTCTATTTGACTGTGTCTTTTTTTTTTTTTTTTTTTTTTAAAAGATTTTATTTATTTATTTGTAAGAGAGAGAGAGAGTGAGAGCAAGCACAGGCAGACAGAGTGGAAGGCAGAGTCAGAGGGAGAAGCAGGCTCCCTGCGGAGCAAGGAGCCCGATGTGGGACTCGATCCCAGGACGCTGGGATCATGACCTGAGCCGAAGGCAGCTGCTTAACCAACTGAGCCACCCAGGCGTCCCTATTTGACTGTGTCTTAACAGAAAATCTCTGTTCTGAGTTTTGTCAGTTCTAAACTTCATATTTTTAGCATGTGATTCTAAAAACAAAAACAAAACAAAACAAAACAAAACCCAGGGTGTCCTGGCCAGGAACAATCAACAGTAATCTAGTAAATATCTTTGGATACTGATGTCCGTATTCTGGGATAGAACCAATTTGTAATTCATGAATTTCAATTATTTTTACTTGTATTATTCCTTTTCACTCAATTCGGAATCTGTTTCAGGAATAAATGGTTGGTTGGCATGGTAGGAATAAATGTGGATGGTTATACGGGCAGTGTCTCTCCAACAGGGTATTTCTGTTCCTTGGATATTGCTGTCTGCACAGTTGAGAGAGCCAATGGTCTGATCAGTTGCCTCATAGAGGAAAATAAGATGGATCTTTTAGGTAAAAAAAGTAGGAAATAAGCAAATATTTTCTGTTGCTATTTTTTGATAGAATGGAATGGAGTTGTTGTGATTTCTATGTCCCATTATTTTCTTATTGAGAATTGGCATCTGTAATGTTAGGAACTCTGTGTTAAAAAAAAAAAAGTTTTATGTCTTGCTTGCTGCTATTGACTATTTCCGTGTATGTTTGCACTTTACAAAACACAAAGGAATATCCTTGAGCCCTCAAGTCATTTCTTATTGCCTCTTTTCTGTCTGAACTTTACTGGGAATAGAAGGAAGCATGCTGGGGCTGGTTCTTCCATATCCGCAGTTAGTGTGTATTCATTATCATATTCTGGTGCTAGGATAGCTAGATTTGGTCTTGGAGGTTACCATTTAGCAGGGAAATGGTATGAGGCTATAGAAGCTGACACTGCATTTCAGTTAGAACTCTGTGAAAGCTTTCTACCTTAATGCTTTTTTTTTTTTTTTTTTTAATTTTTAACCACTTAGGATTGTCTATGTAGGGGTAGCAACAGGAAGCGAATAGTTGTAGCATCAGCAAAAGCTGCAGGAATATCAGTTAGTTGCTCATTGAGATCCTGATGAACTTAAACAGTAAAACTGGGTAGGGTAGGAGTGAGGAATGAAATCAAAACTTAATAAGACATGGCTCTGCTCTATAAAGCTTAGAGAGAGAAATCAAATTCATCAGTTTGTATCAGAATTGTCCTATCATTTGTGACCCCATTGGATTTTATTTTATTTTTTAAAGATTTTATTTATTTATTTGACAGATAGAGATCACAAGTAGGTAGAGAGGCAGGCAGAGAGAGAGGAAGGGAAGCAGACTCCCTGCCAAACAGAGAGCTGGATGCGGGGCTCAATCCCAGGACCCTGGGATCATGACCTGACCTGAGCTGAAGGCAGAGGCTTTAAACTGCTGAGCCACCCAGGCGCTACCCCCCCATTGGATTTTATTTTTTATTTATATATTTTTCTTTTCTTATTTATTATTATTATTATTATTATTATTCAATTTATTTTTTATTTTCAGCACAACAGTATTCATTATTTTTGTACCATACCCAGTGCTCCATGCAATCTGTGCCCTATATAATACCCACTACCTGGTACCCCGGCTTCCCACCCTCTGCCCCTTCAAAACCCTCAGATTGTTTTTCAGAGTCCATAGTCTCTCATGGTTCACCTCCCCTTCCAATTTCCCCCAACTCCCTTCTCCTCTCTAACTCCCTATGTCCTCCATGCTATTTGTTATGCTCCACAAATAAGTGAAACCATATGATAATTGACTCTCTCTGCTTGACTTACTTCACTCAGCATAATCTCTTCGAGTCCCATCCATGTTGCTACAAAAGTTGGGTATTCATCCTTTCTGATGGAAGCATAATACTCCATAGTGTATATGGACCACATCTTCCTTATCCATTTGTCCGTTGAAGGGCATCTTGGTTCTTTCCACAGTTTGGTGACCATGGCCATTGCTGCTATAAACATTGGGGTGCAGATGGCCCTTCTTTTCACTACATCTGAATCTTTGGGGTAAATACCCAGGAGTGCAATGGTAGGGTCATAGGGAAGTTCTATTTTTAATTTCTTGAGGAATCTCCACACTGTTCTCCAAAGAGGCTGTACCAACTTGCATTCCTACCAACAGTGTAAGAGGGTTTCCCTTTCTCCACATCCCCTCCAACACATGTTGTTTCCTGACTTGTTAACTTTGGCCATTCTAACTGGTGTAAGGTGATATCTCAATGTAGTTTTAATTTGAATCTCCCTGATGCCTAGTGATGATGAACATTTTTTCATGTGTCTGATAGCCATTTATTTGTCTTCATTGGAGAAGTGTCTGTCCATATCTTCTGCCCACTTTTTGATATGATTGTCTGTTTTGTGTGTGTTACGTTTGAGGAGTTCATTATAGACCCTGGATATAAACCTTTTGTCTGTACTGTCATTTGCAAATATCTTCTCCCATTCCATGGGTTGCCTCTTTGTTTTCTTGAGTGTTTCCTTTGCTGTGCAGAAGCTTTTGATTTTGATGAAGTCCCAAAAGTTCATCTTCACTTTTGCTTCCTTTGCCTTTGGAGACATATCTTTTTATAATTTTTTTTTAAAGATTTTATTTATTTATTTGACAGAGAGAGATCACAGGTAGGCAGAGAGGCAGGCAGAGAGAGAGAGAGGAGGAAGCAGGCTCCCTGCTGAGCAGAGAGCCCGATGCGGGACTCGATCCCAGGACCCTGAGATCATGACCTGAGCCGAAGGCAGCGGCTTAACCCACTGAGCCACCCAGGCGCCCTTGGAGACATATCTTGAAAGAAGTTGCTGATATCGAAGTGGCTGATATCGAAGAGATTACTGCCTATGTTCTCCTCTAGGATTCTGATGGATTCCTGTCTCACGTTGAGGTCTTTTATCCATTTTGAGTTTACCTAACCAAAGAGGTAAAGGATCTGTACTCGAGGAACTACAGAACACTCAT
>NC_081558.1:152087094-152098149 GCF_022355385.1 Mustela nigripes
TTGATGTGGCTGATATCGAAGAGATTACTGCCTATGTTCTCCTCTAGGATTCTGATGGATTCCTGTCTCACGTTGAGGTCTTTTATCCATTTTGAGTTTACCTAACCAAAGAGGTAAAGGATCTGTACTCGAGGAACTACAGAACACTCATGAAAGAAATTGAAGAAGACACAAAAAGATGGAAGACCATTCCATGCTCTTGGATTGGAAGAATAAACATTGTTAAAATGTCTATGCTACCTAGAGCAATCTATACTTTTAATGCTATTCCGATAAAAATTCCACTGTATTTTTCAAAGAGCTGGAGCAAATAATCCTAAAATTTGTATGGAATCAGAAGAGATTTTTGTTTTGTTGAAAAACAAAAATAAAACGGGGGGCATCACATTACCTGATTTCAAGCTTTACTACAAAGCTGTGATCACCAAGACAGCATGGTACTGGCATAAAAACAGACACATAGACCAGTGGAACAGAGTAGAGTGCCCAGATATGGACCCTCAACTCTATGGTCAAATAATCTTAGACAAAACAGGAAAAAATATACAGTGGAAAAAAGACAATCTCTTCAATAAATGGTGCTGGGAAATTGGGCAGCTATATGTAGAAGAATGAAACTCGACCATTCTCTTACACCGTCCACAAAGATAAACCCCATTGGATTTTAAATAACTCAAAAATTGCAGTAGAATCTTACAAAACGTGATATCCAATATACCTAACCCAGTGCCTGGCACAGATTTTATCTGAATGCTGACTGAGTGAATAAATTTTGAAATAACTTTTCATGCCATATGATTTTTGAGATAGCTTACTGATGAGGAAAAGGAGCATCATGTGCCATTACAAAATGGGTTTGAAAGATCTTGATTTAAGTGGGGAGGATTTGTCAGGGGCCAGGGGATACCAGTGCCTGTGAAAACCATGATCTGATCTTATGGCTGTGCTTAAAGAAGGCATTGGGTGGTACTAAATTTTCAGTACTTCCTGAGCATTATTCCAAGTGCACAGACTGGTTTGACTCTCCAAGTAGTGGAGAAGGGGATTCTGGTATACAAACATATTTATATTTTGTAGTAGGATGATTCATTAGCCTATCATCATCAAACAAAAACATCCCTTAAAATAATTTCTTTCTTCTTGATCTGATTTTGTAGCTCTAAGAAACTTTCTAACATCAGTATGGTTGGTTGCCCTGGCTGTTTTACCCCATAGAAAAGTCAATAAACTGAATAGCTATCCTAGGTGTATTTGATATCTCATTGTATGTATATTTACACAAAGTTGCCAATAAAGAAGTATCTGAGTAATGAGAGACAATTTCCTCTGAGTTAGCTAATCCTTGATTTTTAGATCCAGAATGCAGTATAGTAGGACAACTTAAGACGTCTGAAATTTCTTCAGAAAGGATTGTCCATTATGTGAAATCTGATTTTTGTTTTATGGTTAGAAATTTGTTCACCTGCAATATATTGTAGTAATGGCAGCTACTTACTATATAAGATGCTGAGTCTTTAAAAATTTTTACTGAAATTGTTAAATTTTGTAAAACCTAGTATCTGGACAATCTCTTTAGGAATGGTGGTTGTGGATGAATTGCATATGCTGGGAGACTCTCACTGAGGATATGTGCTGGAACTTTTGCTTGCTAAGATTTGCTATATTACTCCAAGTCAGCATCTTGGTGAGTACCTGAAATAATTGAGTTCCCGAGATTCTAAGCAGTGCTAAGGAAGTGTTTGCAAAAGTGCACAGTAAGTATGAATTAAATAAATTAAAGATGGACAGTAAAACCTATTTAGAACAAAGTCAGGTATGGAAATTCATTTTTGTTTTAAAAGAAATACTTAAGATTGAGAGTGATTTCAGATGATTTTGTAAACATTTTAAAATTTCAGGTTGTACACCACTTTTATGATAAAATTTAAAAAACCCAGTTTTTGTATTTGTCAGTTATACATCATTCCATTTAAGCAATCAAAACTAATTTTGAAAAATAGCATTTCTTTATCCCCTCTTCCCAGAGGCAACTACTTTCAACTCTAGCAGCTTTAAAAAAAATTATTTACAATGTTATTTCTAAATGTAGCCACTTGTGTTTTTAATTTTATTTATTTATTTATTTATTTATTTATTTATTTATTTGACAGACAGAGATCACAAATAGGCAGAGAGGCAGGTAGAGAGAGAGGGGGAAGCAGGCTCCCCGCTCAGAAGAAAGCCCAACACGGGGCTTGATCCCAGGACCTCAGGATCATGACCTGAGCTGAAGGCAGAGGCTTTAATCCACTGAGCTACCCAGGGACCCCTGTATTTTTAATTTTACACATTATATACTAACTAGTTATTATGAAAGATGAAGACCTAGCTCTTCTCTAAAATTTTTACTCACCCAACCCAATCTCCTCCCACCTGACGCTACAGTCTCTCTTTGTCCTCTCATCATCTTCCCTTTCTCCAAATACTGTTAAGTCATAATTTTGCTCATATCAATATTTAATGTTAGACTGTTATGGCTATATAAATGCCTTTTCCAACTGAAGCATGTGGTATATTATGATTACGTTTATCTTCAAAATAACTTTTGTTTTCTCTGACATTAATAAATATCTTTTTTGTTTGATGGCTTGGTTTGCTATGTACTTTTCACTGATTGAATCCCCAGCCTCTTTCCCATTTACATAAATCTCCATCCAATATGTTTTAACACATTTGCTATTCTATCGAACTCATCTTCTTGAAGTTTCTCCAAAAGACTTCTGAATTATTCCAATCTGGATACGTGGGCAAACTATACATGTGCTGCATAGTACTTATTTTAGGATCCTTTCTTTATTATTCATTCCTATTGCTTTGTGCTTGAGTCAGTGTCCCCCCCCCCCTTTTAGATTACATATGTTTTTTTCTTGATTTATTTCCTCATTTTGGTGGGGACACCTTCCAGGAAGTTCTACTTTATTTTAGTGTTCAGTCTATCCATATAATGTTTTTGAAAGTTTGCATATCTGAAATGCCTTACCGTTATTTTGTAGATTGCCCAGGTGCAGAAGTCAAGATTTTATGATGCTTATCCTTTATCCTTTGTATAATTTTTTTTAATTCACTCTGGGAGATTTTAGGGGCTCCTTTTCTTCCTCCCCCATGTTGTGAAATTTCACACTGATGTGTCTTGGTGTTCCATTTTTGTTCATTGTGTTGGGTGCGCAATAGATTCTTTCAATGTGGGAGCTCTTGTATTTCAGTTTAGGGAGATTTAATGCCTCTTTTTCAGTATATGAGAAAACATGGAGATAATTGTTTATATACCAGATCAGTAGGAATATGGTATATATGACTCCTGTAATTAGAAAATTTGACCTAATGGATGTATGTAGAATAATCACCAAATAAAAGCAGAATATATATTCTTTTCAGTGTGCATAGTAAAATTTTACTATATGCTGGGCCATAAAGGAATACATTTTAAAGAATTTAAGTAATTTAAAATATATTCTTTGACAAATGGAATTACACTAAAAAATAATTGTAGGAGAGTCACAACTAGAACAGTTCTCCTGGAAATTGGAATATATATTTTTACCCATTTTGGGTTAAAAAAATAATCACAGTAGAAATTGGAAGATAGTTTGAATTGAAAGTATATCTTCTAACAAAACTTGTGAAATGCAGCTAAAGTTTAAAGGGGAGTTGATAGTATAAAATGCATGTATTACTGAAGAAGAGAGACTGAAAAATTAATGTATTATTCATCTCAAGCACTTAGAGTAGTAAAATAATGCCACAGAAAGTAGAAGGAAAGAAATAATAAAGACAAGAGCAAAAATTAATGAAAGAGGGAAGCTAATAATCCAGAACATTCAAGCAATTCAACAAATCAAGAAGAAAAAACCCAATATATCAATGGGCAAACACCTTCAACAGATATTTATAAGATGGTATCCAAATGGTCCATAATCATGAAATAATACTTAATCTCATTAGCATTCAAAGCAATATAAGCTACTTCTTCAATGAGATATTATGAGACACTCTCCAAAATAGCTAACATTAAAAAGATGGACAATACTGAGTGGTGACAAAATGTGGAACAATAAAACACACATGGATCATAGAGATACTTTAGTACAGTCTCTTTGGAAAACAGTATGACATCAATAAAACTGAAGATGATCTATAACCCAGTAATTTTACTTCTAGGTATATACCTTAAAAATGTCTGGGTATATGCACCCAAGGACATGACCAAGAATAGTGTTAGCAGCACTATTTGAAACTAATTCAAAATGCATGAAAGACCTATCTGTAAGACAGAATGCCATCAGAACCCTAGAGGAGAGTATAGGCAGTAACCTCTTTGCCCTGGGCTGTAGCAACTTCTTACTAGACATGTCTAGTGGAGGGAATTTTAAAATTTCTTTGTTCAGGTTGCATCCTGTTGCATTCCCTTTCCTCTCTGGAGGGAAGGGAAATAAAAGGAAAAATGAATTATTGGGAATTTATTAAGATAAAGAGCTTCTGTATAGTGAAGGAAACAATAAACAAAACTAGAAAGCAACCTTTAGAATGGGAGAAGATATTTGCAAATGACACATCTTTTTTTTTTTTTAAGATTTTTTTTTTATTTATTTGACACACACACACACACACACACAGAGAACACAAGTAGACAGAGTGGCAGGCAGAGGGAGAGGGAGAAGCAGGCTCTCTGCTGAGCAGGGGGCCCTATGTGGGTCTTGATCCCAGGACCCTGGGATCATGACTTGAGCCAAAGGCAGTTGCTTAACCAACTGAGCCAGCCAGGTGTCTGGAAATGACATATCTGATAAGGATTAGTACCCCAAATCTAAAGAATTTATCCAACTCAACACCCCAAAAAACAAATAATCTAGTTAAGAAATGGAGAAGACATGAACAGATATTTTTCCCAAGAAGACATCCAGATGGCTATTAGACACATGAAAAGATGCTCGACATCACTCATCATCAGGGAAATACAAATCAAAACCACAGTGAGATAACATCTCATACCTGTCAGAATGGCTAAAATTAACAACACAAGGAAACAACAGATGTTGGCAAAGATTCAGAGAATCCTACTTGTGATCTCTGTCAAATAAATAAATAAAGTCTTCAAAAGAAAAGAAAAGAAAAAAAAGAAATGTTTTCTCTCTAAAATGGTGCTGATTCTGAAAACAACTTTTAATTTCTTGTGTCAACAAGTAATGATAACCTTACCACAAACCATACAGAGGTTTTGTCTTAAGCAATGGGGAAGAGGTTTGTTTAATTAAATATCAAGATAGCAGAAAATACTATTTTTTCTTTTTAAAAAAATTTTTAAATTTTTAATTAACATATAATGTATTATTAGCCCCAGGGGTACAGCTCTGTGGATCTCCAGGTTTACACACTTCATAGCACATACCTTCTGCAGCAAATACTGTTTCTAATGTGGTACATTATTTTGGGTGTGGCAAAATTTTTGTAAGTCTTCTAACATTAAAGAACTTTCACAGGAACTCTGTCATTCCATATTCTCTGGCATCTAGTTTATTGACTCCAGTATTATACTATATGTCAAACAGACAAACAGTTCTGTGGCTGCTGAAGAGAAATTAGAGTATCTAGGAGAAAAGGGAAAGTCTTAATGGGAAAATAAGTGGGATATTCTGGGTACAAAAAGCTGGATAGTATCTGAGGAAGTGACTTTTAGAATAATTTGACTTTGTCATCACATCTTCATTTCAACCATCAAGAAGGGAAGATGAGGAAGTAAAGGGCACAGCCTACCCCTTAAGGGCACTTCCCTGGAGTTGCATGAAATGTTTCTCCTCACATATAATCAGGGCACACAGTTACTTTCCCCAACTGCAAGGAAGACCATATCTCCAACTAACATATAGAGATTTTATTAAAGGAAAAATGAGGGGCACCTGGGTGGCTCAGTTGGTTAGACAACTGCCTTCAGCTCAGGTCATGATCCTGGAGTCCTGAGATTAAGTCCTTCATAGGGCTCCTGGCTCAGCAGGGAGCCTGCTTCTCCCTCTGACCATCTCCCCTCTTATGCTGTTTCTCACTCTCTCTCTCAAATAAATAAATAAATAAATAAAACCTAAAAAAAAAAAAAAGTAAAAATGAAAGAGCAGCTGTCTGTTTCAGCCCTAGTAACAAATGATTCATCTACCTGAAATCCCTTCAGGGTCATTAGGCTGCCTCTCTTTTAGACCCTAAAAATTCTAATGATTAAAAAAAACTTTGAAACTCATTGGATTTCCCCTATCATAGGCATCAGAGAAGTTTATCCTGCTTCTTTTACTTTACATATAAAATATGCAGGTTACTTGTGTTTAAAGAAGGCTGGAGAAAGACTATTCCTATTTGCTTCCCTCTTTTCTTTCCTCAATTGATTTCTTTGTAGACTTGTAACTCTGGAGAGGAAGTTCATCTTACACAACTGCTTTCTCTTAGGGTCAGAGGGTCTTTAAGGTAATACAGAATATAAGGAGGTTTTCTTTGCCTTCCTACATTAGCTTGTACTTCTCTTTCTCGTGGGGAAGAATAATTGGAAGGTTGGTGCCCTGGCCAAATTATCAAGCCTTAAATTAGATAGCATTTAAACAGAACTAAAATATACCACAATAATTTTGTTTCTGAGGTCTTGGAAACTTCTGAGATTTTGACTTTTTATAACGCTCCATTTCAGGATAGCATATGGCTTGCTCAGAACTTCCAAATTGGGGAATGTGTGAATAGTGTTTCATATCAATTACACTGATATGCGTACTTGGTCATGCTTTTTGGATTGTGTAGCATCTTTGTAACTTCTTGGCATTTTATAAATGATCTGAATATCTCCTAGACAGTTAATGGTGTTTTATTTAGATGATACTTGAATCTTTCTGTGGAATTCCCGGAACTTTCCTGTATAAGATGTTGGTGCTTTGTGCCAAAATAGTGATTTGTAAGTTAGTAGTAATAATTGGTTTGATTCTAATTGGCTTCTCTATTGTGGTATGCCTCTCTTTTAGACCCTAAAAATTCTAACGATTAAAAAAATCAACAACCTCCTCAGATGGGTGGAAGCAGGAACCTGAACTGTATATATTGCCATTAATTTGGACATTTTCATAAATCTTGCTTCATCTTGAAAAAGGTTATCCATTTTGTTGAATCAACCTGAAAGTTACATTTTTACTTTGCTGCTAATGCTAGTTGATACCTTTTGTAGATAATTTCTAAATCTTATGCTGGGCTATTTTGTAGTGCTTGCAAGAGCCTTGTGATACATTTTATTCACCTGTTTTTTTATTGTTTGTCTGATGGCACCTATCTTTTTGTAATTTTATCTGGGATAAATAATCAACAGTCATCAAGTTTATAGTCCTTTATCTTTATTCTGTCTTGGTTCTCAATTTGGCAGTCAGTGTTAGGAAAGCAGCATTTTCTCTCTGTCTAGAATGGTGAGTATACTCTACCACAATGCCACTTTTGGCTTTCTCTAATGCAAGTGACCTTCCTTTTGCACCTTGAACATCTTATGTACTTGTATCTTTTCCCCTACTATTGGATACATTTCTGAAAAAAAAATGTGGTTTTCTCTAGTTGTAATTGCTTTAAGTAGTATTTATGTTTGTATAAATTATATATTTGTATATGTTTATAAAGCATAAATGCTATCACATATTTTTATTCCTTTGATTGTCACAATAACCTAAAGTGTTTAGATTAGTGAATGTTATAATTTCTAGGTTTCTGTAAATATTTTTGAATTCATATTATCATATATAACTAATAGTAATTTGCATCTGCATTTTCCTTTATAGTTTCCAAAATACTTCTATTATTATTATTATACACTTAATTAGCAAGAACTGACAAATGACAGTTTAATAGGACAGAAGGCCTACATATATTATTTGATATTAATATTTTCATTTTTTGCATACGCAGAGGCTTTTATGGAAAAACAATGAGGATCCAAAGAAGCAGTTAGATGTTAGGGTCTTTATACCCTTTTAACAAAAGGCAATAGAGGGACGCTTGGGTGGCTCAGTTGGTTAAGCAGCTGCCTTCGGCTCAGGTCATGATCCCAGCATCCTGGGATCGAGTCCCACATTGGGCTCCTTGCTCAGCAGGGAGCCTGCTTCTCCCTCTGCCTCTGCCTGCCATTCTGTGTGCCTGTGCTCGCTCTCTCCCCCTCTCTCTCTCTGATAAATAAATAAAACCTTTAAAAAAAAAACTACAAAAAAAAAAAAAACCCAAAAGGCAATAGAATTGAGAAGTGACAAGGCAAAGGAAAAGGGCCTAGGGATTCTAGGGGTGGTAAATTGTAGGAAAGTAAATATGTACTGGAAACTAATGGAAGTTATAGATTTTTTAAAAAAAATTTAATTCAATTAGCCAACAAAGAGTATATCATTAGTTTCAGATGTAGTGTTTAACAATTCATCAGTTAAGGATTATTTAGAAAGGATTATGCAAACCCACCCTGGTGCTCACTTCTGTTCAGTGGAAGTGATAAGAGGAACACCTTCACGAAGAGAAATTTATATCTTGGTTCTAGACAAGCAGGGTGAGGGCAAGGAGCTCTTTCTGTTTCCTAAGTGCCTTCAGGTCACAATAATCCTTATGCCAAAGTGCCATAGGCATATTTGGATCCCCTTCAAAGTTCAGAAAATGAGAGCATCAGCAATAATTCTATGACCATAATAACGGCTATCATCTATTAACTTCTTTTTAAACAACACAACTGAAATTCTCTTTGGCAGGTATCTTAAGCAAATATGTTGGGATTTTATAAATGTATGGTTTTTTGGTTATAGATGAGTATCTTAGTTTGTAAGAACTCTGAAAAATCAAAAGACATAGCTCTACTTCAGGGATCTCTAAAACCTGTTCGTAGCTGTTTGCAAAGACAAGAAGGAAAAGAAGTAACGGCAAGCATGATAAGAGTGATTCTGGAGGTAATAAAGAGTTCACTAAATTACCATTTGCTCTTTTGTGCTTATAATATGATGGTAGAACGTAAACATGTGAAGAAAAATCTTAGCTTTGTTTCTTTATGTTCTTTTATAAGATTTTTTATAGTGTTTCTTATGAGATTGTTTATAGTTTCCCTATTTTTCTTTATGTTTCCCTATGTTTATGTTTCCCTATTTTTCTTTATGAGATTGTTTATAGTTTCCCTAGGTCAGAATCTCTTGTATTTAAGTTATTTCCTAGAGTTTAATATAGCTAGTACTGTATCAGTACATTTCAAAACAGTAGATTAAAACCCAAATGCCAGATTATTCTTTTTATTTTTTAGGTATACTTTATTATCTAAGGTATACTTTATTATCTTAGGTATACTTTATGATCTAAACCAAAATCAAGAGTTGGACGCTTAACCAACTGAACCACCCAGGTGCCCCTATTTTCAGAATTTTAAAAAAGATGACAGAAATGGACAGTAGTTCTTCCATCCAGATAATACCTATGGCATTAAAATAAAATAAAATTAGGGTGCCTGGATGGCTCAGTCGGTTAAATAGCTGCCTGGGCATAGGTCATAATCTTGGTACTGGGATCCAATCCTGCATGAGGTTCCCTGCTCAGTTCCCTGCTTCTCCGTCTCCCTCTGCCTGCTGCTCCCTCTGCTTGTGCTCTCTCACTCTCTCTGTCAAATAAATAATATTTTTTTAAAAAATAAAATTACAAGTAGACATGCTTAGAAATTTCAAACAACATGGAAGGATCTAAAGTGAAAAACAAAAGTTTCTCTTCTGCATCCTCAAAGGTAACTGTCTTCCTTATTTTAAGTGTTTTGTGTCATTCAGGAAAGTTTTCTGTTTATATACCAACATGCCTTGCTCTGGGCTTCAGTGCTGGTACTGGGGGTACTGATACCTGTGCACATACTTTCTTCCTCCCACTTCCCTTTAGCTCTCCATTTGGGGGAGGGGGGAAGGAAAGTAATTAATACCATGGGCTTGTTAAGGATATAGAAAGTAGGCATTCTCATATACTGCTGAAACTCTTTTGGGAGGGCTACTTGGACATACCTACTAAGATTAAAACCAGGCAAGCCCCAGAACAAAACACATAGCCATTGAACCAGTAGATTTACAATTAAGAGTTTTACCTAGGGAGGTATATATGAAATTACATCAACTTAAATATACAGGAATATTTATTATGGCATTATTGGTATTAAGAAAAAACTAGAAACAAACAAAATACTATTAATACTAAATAAATCTTGGTAAAACTATGTTTTGTGGTCCTTAAAAAGTGTATGATAGCTCTGTTTAGGATGAGTTGGTGTTTCAATATGTATTAAATGGAAGAATGCAAGGGAAAAATTAGTACATTTAATTAATTTATATATTTAATATAGTTGTAGGAAGATGATTTCCACAAGGCACAACTGACTTCATTTTTTCTATACCCATTCCCACCCTCTTTCTGAGTGGGAAATATTCAATACTAGCATTAAAAATTTTAAGGAAATTTTTCATATATTCATAGGTGTTATCTACATGTATAATGAGTAATGATGGAAGAGTTAATTTAAAGTCTCTACATTAAGATGCTGAGAATGTTTTAAGAGAACAAAATCACTACTTTTATATCATGAGGGCCTGCATGTCTTATTGAAAAGTTACAAAAAATTTCAAACTAACAGATAATAGTTGGTGGAGTGGCAAGAACATCACAAGATATGCAGACTTATGCTTCTTGCACATTTTTGGCTGCAAGTATGAAAGAAGGAAAGTTGGGAATTCAGAATAACCAAGATTCTATTCAGCTTGGAGCAATTGAGGCCTGTGTAATGTGGCTGCTGGAAAATGAATTCATCCAAATTACTGAAGCTAGTGATGGAACAGAAGGTAAATGTGACTTCTTAGTTGCAGTTGACTCATTTTTTCATCTTTTTTTTTTTTTAAGATTTTTATTTATTTATTTGACAGAGAGAGATCACAAGTAGGCAGAGAGGCAGGCAGAGAAAGAGGAAGGGAAGCAGGCTCCCTGCTGAGCAGAGAGCCCGATGTGGGACTCGATCCCAGGATCCTG
>NC_081558.1:152098249-152108715 GCF_022355385.1 Mustela nigripes
GGTGAGTGCTGTGAAGTGTGTAAACCTGTGATTCACAGACCTGTACCCCTGGGGATAAAAATATATGTTTATAAAAAATAAAAAATTTAAAAAAAAAAAAAAAAGAAGAAGAAGAGGAGGAGGGGGAGGAAGGTGGCAGCATGTCAAAAGCTGAGACAGGCCAAAAGATAGTCCAGGCCAAAAGATTAGCCCAGCTCAGACAGCAAAGGAAAAGTACCTGAACCTTTAAATTAAAAGAACTACTCCAGTAAACACACAAATGAAAAGAAAGTGAAACAGCCTTATTGCTGATGTGGAGAAAGTTTCAGTGCTCTTGATAAAAGATCAAAACAGTCACAACATTCCCTTAGGCCAAAGCCTAATCCTGGGCAAGTCTCTAACTCCTCTATTCTTTAAAGGCTGAGAGAAGTGAGGAAGCTACCCACGAGAACTAGGAAGCTAGCGGATGTTGATCATGAGGTTTAAGGGAAGACATTTAAATATAATATAAAAGTGCAAGATGAGGCAGCAAATGCTGATATAGAAGCTGCAGCAAGTTACCCAGAAGATCTAGCTAAAATCATTAATAAATGTGGGTACACCAAACAACGGATTTTCAATGTAGACAAAATAGCTTTCTAGTAGAAGTCATTTAGGAGTTTCACAGCTGAAAGAACTCAATACCTGGCTTCAAAATTTCAAAGTACAGGATGACTTTTTTTTTTTTAATGTTATGTTAGTCACCCACTTTCCTCCCCCCAGTTTATTTCTTAGAGTCCAGTCTCTCATAGTTATCTCCCCTTCTGATTTCCCCCCTTCATTTTTCCCTTCCTTCTTAATGTTATGTTAGTCACCATACTGTAAGTCATTACACCATATGTAAGTCATTAGTTTTGATGTAGTGTTCCAAGATTCATTATTTACACACAACACCCAGTGCTCCATGGATTTTGTACCCTCCTTAATACCCATCACCGGGCCAACCTATTTCCCTCCACTTTCCTCCCCCCGAGTTTATTTCTTAGAGTCCAGTTTCTCATAATTACCTCCCCCTCTGATTTCCCACCTTCATTTTTCCCTTCCTTCTCCTAATGTCCTCCATGCTATTCCTTATGCTGAAATAAGTCAAGCAGGTGACTCTTAATAGAGGATTATGCAACTAGAGACTTGAAATTGAAGCCAGTGCTCATTTACCACTCCAAAAATCCTAACCCTCTTAAGAATTATGCTAAATCTATTGTCTGTGTTCTTTAAATGCAAGCCTAGATGACAGCAAATCTGTTAACAATGTGATTTACTGAGTATTTTAAACCCAATGTTGAGACCTACTCAGAAAAAAAAGAGTCCTTTGCAACTACTGCAGATAAGACACCTGGTCACCCATGAGCTCTGACAGAGATGTAAAGGTAAATGTCTTCCTGCCGGCTGAGTATCCATTCTGTAGTCCATGGGTCATAGAGTATAGAGGATACTTAAACAATATGGGGTTGGGGTGCAAACTGCTTGTGTAGTTGAAAATCTGCATATAACTTCTGACTCCCCCAAAACTTAACTGCTCATAGCCTACTGTTGACAGAAAGCCTTACCAATAACAGAAACAGTTGATTAACACATATTTTACGCTATATGTATTATATACTGTATTGTTATGATATAGTCAGAGAAAATAAAATGTTAAGAAAATAATAAGGAAGAGAAAATACACAGTACTGTGCTATACTCATTGAAAAAAATTCATGTACAAGTGGACCTACAAAGTTCACACCCATGCTGTTCAAGGGTCAACTATAATTTTGACTTTCAAGTCTTACTGTTTAAGAACTATGTATTTCATAAGGATATCATTGTCAAAGACAGTTATTCCTCAGATGGATCTGGGCAAAGTACATCAAGAACTTTCCAGAAAGGATTCACCATTCTAGGTGCCATAAGGACATCTGTGATTCACAGGAAGAGGTCAAAATATTAACATTAACAGGAATTTAGAAGTTAACTCCAACCCTCAAGGATGACTTTGAGGGTCCATTACTCCAGTAGAGGAAGTAAGTGCAGATGTGGGGCAAATAGCAAGAGAACTAGAATTAGAAGTGGTTCCTGAAGATGTAATGGATTGTTGCAATCTCTTAATAAAACTTGAATGGATGAGGAAAGAAAGTGGTTCCTTGAGATAGAAACTACTCCTGGTGCAGATGCTGTGGGAAATGCTAAAATAACAACAAAAGATTTAGAGTATGACATAAACTTAGTTGATAAAACAACGGCATGTTTTGAGAGGATTGACTCCAATTTTCAAAGAATTTATACTTGCGGGTAAAATGTTATTAAACAGCATCACATACTACAAAGAAATCATCTATGAGTCAATTGATGTGGCAAATTTCATCATTATCTTATTTTAAGAAATTGCCACAGTTATCTTAAAACCAAAAACAAATTGGGCCCCAAGGTACAGTAAGTTAAGCATCTAACTCTTGGCTTTGGCTCAGGTTACGATCCCAGGGTTGTGGGATCAAGCTCAGAGCTCAGTGAGGAGTCCACTAAAGTTTCTCTCTCCTTCTGCCCCTCTACATGCTCACTCACTCTCTCTCTCTAAAATAAATAAATAAATCTTTTAAAAAAAGAATATTTGTTCTTTTTTTGTAGTTCCTTTAGGCGTAAGGTTAGATTGTTTATTTGAGATATTTTTTGCTTCTTTAGGAAGGCGTGTATTGTTATATACCTTTCTCTTAGAACTGCTTTCACTGTCTCAGAGATTTTGGACCATTTATTGTGTTTTCATATCCATTTGTCTCTATGTATTTTTTTGGTTTCTTCTTTGATTGCTTCATTGACCCATTGATTGTTTAGTATCACGTTTAGTCTCCATGTGTTTGTTTTTTTGTTCAGTTTTTTTTTTCTTGTGATTTATTTCTAGTTTCATACTGTTGTGGTCAGAAAAGATGCATGCTATGATTTCAATCTTCTTAAATTTATTGAGACTTGTTTTATAGCCTAATATGTGATCTATTCTGGAGAATGTTCCATGTGTGCTTGATAAGAATGTGTATTCTTTTGTTTTGAAATGGAATGTTATATATATATATATATATATATATATATATATATATATATATTATATATGTATATACCAGATATATCTGTTATGAACATATATATATGAACAGATATATATATCTCTTCATATCTGTTTCATATATATATGTTCATAACAGATATATATCTGTTATGAACATCTGGTCCAAGGTCTCATTTAAAGACACTGTTTCCTTATTAATTTTCTGTCTGGAAGTTATTGAAGTAAGTGGAATATAAAGGGCCCTACTATTATTGTATTACAATAAATTTCTCTCTTCATGTCCATTAATACTCGTTTTATGTATTTAGATGTTCCAGTGTTGGGCATATAGATATTTACTATAGTTATATCCTCTTGTTGGATTAATCCCTTTATCATTATGTAATGCCTTTCTTTGTCTCATTACAGTCTTTCTTTGAAATTCTATTTTGTCTGATATAAGTTTGGGTTCACTGGTCTTTTTTTTCCCCCGCTTCCATTTGCATGGCAAATGTTTTGCCATCCCCTCACTTTCAGTCTATATGCATCTTTAGGTTTGAGGTAAGTCTCTTTTAAGCAGCACATAGATTGATCTCGTGGTTTTTTTAAATCCATTCTACCATTCTAGTCTTTTGATTGGAGAATTTAGGCCATTTACATTTAAAGTAATTATTGATAGGTATATACTTCATTTAAAAAATTGTTGTACTTAATATATAAAATTGGTTTTCTGGTTATTTTTGTGATTCTTCTTTGTTCTTCTCTTGTTTTCTTTGTGAATGATGAATATCTATAATGTTGTCTTTCTTTCTCTTTACTTTTTGTGTATCTATCATACGTTTTGGGTTTGTGGCTACCATAATGTTCATACATAATATACTAAGTAAATAGTCCATATTAATCTGATGGCCATTTTTTTCTTTTTCCTCTTCTCTTTCTACTCCCTTCTCCACATTTTATGAACATGTTGTCATAGTACATGTCATATTTTACATCTCTCTATTCATATTTTTCTTATATGTCAATATAGCCATTTCTTTTCTACCTAAAGCCATTTCTTTCTTTTCTACCTACATTTTATTATTTCTTGTAAGGCTCCTTTAGTTTTGATAAACTCCTTTACCTCTTGTTTGTCTGGGGAAACTCTTTATTGCTCCTTCAAATCTGAATGATGATCTTACCAAGTGTAAGTATGCTTGGTTTTGAGATTTTCCTTTCAGTACTTTGACTATGTCATGCCACTCCCTTCTGGCTTGCAAAGCTTCTGCTGAAAAATCAACAGGTAGTCTTATAGGTTTTCCCATGGAGGTAACTTTGCTACTCTATTCTCTTTTTATCTTTAACCTTTGACATTTTAATTAGCTTATACTATAGTGTGGGCCTCCTTGAGTTCATCCTGTTTGGAAATATCTGGGACTTGGATGTCTATCTCTCTCTTTAGGTTAGGGAGGTTTTACAGTTATTATTTTTTCAAATAAGCATTCTAAATCTTTCTTTCTTTTTCTTCAGGTACCCCTATCAGATGAATTTGCTTGTTTTTGTTCAAAAGATTTCTTAATCTGTCCTCTTTTTTTTTAAATCTTTTCTCTTTCTGCCGTTCAACTTATGTGCCATTACCTTGTCTTCCAGATCATTGATATTTTCTTCTGCATCCTCTAATCTACTGTTGATTCCCTCTAGTGTTTTTTTATTTCAATTATTGTATTCTTCAGTTCTGATTCATTCAATATTTTTCTATCACTTTATTGAAGGTCTCACTAAATTCTTTCATTCTTTTCTCCAACCTAGTATTTTTATAATTGTTACTTCAAATTCTTTATCAAGCATGTTGCTTATCTGTTTCATTAAATTCTTTTATTGAGGTTTTTTCCCTACTCTGTCTTTTGAAGCACATACTTCTGTCTTCTCATTTTGCTTGACTTTCTGTGTCTATTTCTATAGATTAGGCGAAATGGCTTGCTACTTTTTCTAAAGTTGTAGGAACTGTACTGTGTATGGTGACCCTTAAACAGACTGTGTACGCTTGATGACTTTGTTGGCTGGTTGGAGCTGTGGTTATATACGCTAATTACTCTTTTAAATTTTGACTTTTTACAGAGAAAATTAAAGAAAAAATTATATAAAAAAGAAGTAGAACAAAACAAAAGGAAGAATTAAAATAAAACAAGACAAACTTTTTTAAGTTTAAAAAAAAATAAAAATTTAAAACAATACAAAACTGCAACTTTTCTTCTGTGTCCCAGAACCACAGGACAGCTGGTATGGGCTTGTGGACCCTAGACTTGCTGAGGTTGCAAGCTCACAGTGAGCCAGACCCTGCTCCAGTCTGAGGTATTAAGGTGGAGGGGAAGAGTATGCTCCCACAGTTCCTCAGCCCTTCTAACTGTAGCACTTTTTCTGTGCCCCAGTATAATTCGAAATGCTGTGCTGAGTTCACAAAGTCTCTCTGATGATCTGACCCACCAGTTGTGGAGTCAGAACCCTCCAATTATGGCACCCAAACCTGCCCCTTGTGGTGGCCAAACTACTCTGGTCTGGACCCTCAAGGCGGAAGAGGAGGGAGCATTCCTGCAATTCCATAGCCTTTCTAAACTGTGGCTTTTCTTCTGCATGCTAGTGCTTCTAGGGCTGGGATGGTTCTGTGGACCCTGGACTCACTGAAGTCACAAGTCGACTGAGATAACCAGACATGCCCACCACAATGTCTGGATATTGCTCTAGTCCTGGCTTCAAAGAAGAATATAAACCATGTTGGTCCCTAGTCTCTCTGACCTGAAGAAATTTCCCACAATTCCTCCACCACTTGGGAGAGTTCTAGTATTATCTCTTTTATATGCTAGTTACTCTTTTAAACCATGCTTTTTCTGTGCACAAGGACAGAGGGATCTGTTCCAGGTCCCTCAATGCTATCCCTCCTCATTGCAGCTTTGGGGGGAGGGTTCCATTTTTCCGGTATCTCTCTGTCTCTCTTGTTGTTCTCTTGCTGTTCTGTCTTTGGTCATTTGGTAGCTGTTCAGTCAGCCCACATATCTTCTTCAGGAGGAATTAGCCTACTAATAGGTATAATATTGTGGGTTCCATGGAGAAGGTGAGTTTGGAGTCTCCTACGGAACTCTTAGGTATAGTTATTTTTAATATGTCTCTCTTTAGCTTTTGTATAGAGTTAGAAGTTATTTACATAATACCATTACATTCAGAAATCTGAATTTCTCTAGAAATTTACCTTCACCAGTGAGTTTTATACATTCATGTGTCTTTATATTGTTAATTAGTATCCTTTCATTTCAGCACAAAGAACTCCCTTTATCATTTCTTATAAAGCACATATAGTGGTGGTGAATGTCCTCAGCTTTTGTTTGGTAAAGTCTTTCACTCTTTTTTTCTGAAGGATAGCACTGCCACATACAGTATTGGTGACTGGCAATTTTTTCTTTCAATATTTTGAGTTTATCATACCATTAAAACAGGCCTGCAAAGTTTCCATTGAGAAATCCACCAGAAGCTTTATGAGTTTCCTTGTATATGACAAGCATCTTTTCTTTTGCTGCTTTCAAAATTCTGATTCTTTGATTTTTGACAGTTTGATAATAACGTGTCCCAGTAAAATCCTCCTTGGGTTATATCTGTTTGGGGCCCCCTTTTGCTTATGTACATAGAAGTCCATATCTTTCCCTATATTTGAGATATTTTTAGCCATTATTTCTTTAAAGAGACTTTCTGTCATCTTCTATCTTCTCCATCTTGGACTTCAATATGTATACATTGTTTTGCTTGATAGTGTTCCATCAAGAGTCACATGTTCTACTGTCTAAGCCAAGACTAAACCAACCAGGTACCACTTTTGCTAAGAGGTATCCAATCAATATTAAGACTAATCAAGCTTTCCACTTTGCTGTAGTTGCTAGAAAACTCAGAACCAAAGTTGGGTACAGGAACTATACATGACTTAAAGACATGCATATTCACGTACCAACTATTGCTTGAGTTCTACATTATGATCTTATTTTCAATTTCCTATTATCTTAATTGTCCTTTATGATAAAGCACCTCAAATACTTTTTGAAAGGAGGTTAGAGAAAATTGATAAATAGGCAAATAAATTAAAAGGCTACTGTAGGGGCACCTGGGTGACTTGGTGGGTTAAAACCTCTGCCTATGGACCAGGTCATGATCTCAGCGTCCTGGGATCAGGCCCAGCATCAGGTTCTCTGCACAGCAGGGAGCCTGCTTCCTCCTCTCTCTCTCTCTGCTTGCCTCTCTGCCTACTCATGATCTCTCTGTCAAATAAATAAATAAAATCTTTTAAAAATAAAAAAATAATTATTTGTTCCATTTCTTTGAAAAAGATGGATGGTACTTTGATAGGAATTGCATTAAATGTGTAGATTGCTTTAGGTAGCATAGACATTTTCACAATATTTATTCTTCCAATCCAGGAGCATGGAACATTTTTCCATTTCTTTGTGTCTTCCTCAATTTCTTTCATGAGTACTTTATAGTTTTATGAGTATAGATTCTGTGTCTCTTTGGTTAGCTTTATTCCTAGGTATCTTATGGTTTTGGATGCAATTGTAAATGGGATTGACTCCTTAATATCTCTTTCTTCTGTCTTGCTGTTGGTGTAGAGAAATGCAACTGATTTCTGTGCATTGATTTTATATCCTGACACTTTACTGAATTCCTGTATAAGTTCTAGCAGTTTTGGAGTGGAGTCTTTTGGGTTTTCCACATATAGTATCATATCATCTGCGAAGAGTGATAATTTGACTTCTTCTTTGCCGATTTGGATGCCTTTAATTTCCTTTTGTTGTCTGATTGCTGAGGCTAGGACCTCTAGTACGATGTTGAATAGCAGTGGTGATAATGGACATCCCTGCCGTGTTCCTGACCTTAGCGGAAAAGCTTTCAGTTTTTCTCCATTGAGAATGATATTTGCGGTGGGTTTTTCATAGATGGCTTTGATGATATTGAGGTATGTGCCCTCTATCCCTACACTTTGAAGAGTTTTGATCAGGAAGGGATGCTGTACTTTGTCAAATGCTTTTTCAGCATCTATTGAGAGTATCATATGGTTCTTGTTCTTACTTTTATTGATGTGTTGTATCACATTGACTGATTTGCGGATGTTGAACCAACCTTGCAGCCCTGGAATAAATCCCACTTGGTCGTGGTGAATAATCTTTTTAATGTACTCTTGAATCCTATTGGCTAGTATTTTGTTGAGTATTTTCGCATCTGTGTTCATCAAGGATATCGGTCTATAGCTCTCTTTTTTGGTGGGATCCTTGTCTGGTTTTGGGATCAAGGTGATGCTGGCCTCATAAAATGAGTTTGGAAGTTTTCCTTCCATTTCTATTTTTTGGAACAGTTTCAGGAGAATAGGAATTAGTTCTTCTTTAAATGTTTGGTAGAATTCCCCCGGGAAGCCATCTGGCCCTGGGCTTTTGTTTGTTTGGAGATTTTTAATGACTGTTTCAATCTCCTTACTGGCTATGGGTCTGTTCAGGCTTTCTATTTCTTCCTGGTTCAGTTGTGGTAGTTTATATGTTTCTAGGAATGCATCCATTTCTTCCAGATTGTCAAATTTATTGCCGTAGAGTTGCTCATAGTATGTTCTTATGATAGTTTGTATTTCTTTGGTGTTAGTTGTGATCTCTCCTCTTTCATTCATGATTTTATTTATTTGGGTCCTTTCTCTTTTCTTTTTGATAAGTCGGGCCAGGGGTTTATCAATTTTATTAATTCTTTCAAAGAACCAGCTCCTAGTTTCGTTGATTTGTTCTATTGTTTTTTTGGTTTCTATTTCATTGATTTCTGCTCTGATCTTTATGATTTCTCTTCTCCTGCTGGGCTTAGGGTTTCTTTCTTGTTCTTTCTCCAGCTCCTTTAGGTGTAGGGTTAGGTTGTGTACCTGAGACCTTTCTTGTTTCTTGAGAAAGGCTTGTACCGCTATATATTTTCCTCTCAGGACTGCCTTTGTTGTGTCCCACAGATTTTGAACCGTTGTATTTTCATTATCATTTGTTTCCATGATTTTTTTCAATTCTTCTTTAATTTCCCGGTTGACCCATTCATTCTTTAGAAGGATACTGTTTAGTCTCCATGTATTTGGGTTCTTTCCAAACTTCCTTTTGTGGTTGAGTTCTAGCTTTAGAGCATTGTGGTCTGAAAATATGCAGGGAATGATCCCAATCTTTTGATACCGGTTGAGTCCTGATTTAGGACCGAGGATGTGATCTATTCTGGAGAATGTTCCATGTGCACTAGAGAAGAATGTGTATTCTGTTGCTTTGGGATGAAATATTCTGAATATATCTGTGATGTCCATCTGGTCCAGTGTGTCATTTAAGGCCTTTATTTCCTTGCTGATCTTTTGCTTGGATGACCTGTCCATTTCAGTGAGGGGAGTGTTAAAGTCCCCTACTATTATTGTATTATTGTTGATGTGTTTCTTTGATTTTGTTATTAATTGGTTTATATAGTTGGCTGCTCCCACATTGGGGGCATAGATATTTAAAATTGTTAAATCTTCTTGTTGGACAGACCCTTTGAGTATGATATAGTGTCCTTCCTCATCTCTTATTATAGTCTTTGGCTTAAAATCTAATTGATCTGATATAAGGATTGCCACTCCTGCTTTCTTCTGATGTCCATTAGCATGGTAAATTCTTTTCCACCCCCTCACTTTAAATCTGGAGGTGTCTTCGGGCTTAAAATGTGTTTCTTGGAGGCAACATATAGATGGGTTTTGTTTTTTTATCCATTCTGATACCCTGTGTCTTTTGACAGGGGCATTTAGCCCATTCACATTCAGGGTAACTATTGAGAGATATGAATTTAGTGCCATTGTATTGCCTGTAAGGTGACTGTTACTGTATATGGTCTCTGTTCCTTTCTGATCTACCACTTGTAGGCTCTCTCTTTGCGTAGAGGACCCCTTTCAATATTTCCTGTAGAGCTGGTTTGGTATTTGCTAATTCTTTCAGTTGTTGTTTGTCCTGGAAGCTTTTAATCTCTCCTTCTATTTTCAATGATAGCCTAGCTGGATATAGTATTCTTGGCTGCATGTTTTTCTCGTTTAGTGCTCTGAAAATATCATGCCAGCTCTTTCTGGCCTGCCAGGTCTCTGTGGATAAGTCAGCTGCCAATCTAATATTTTTACCATTGTATGTTACAGACTTCTTTTCCCGGGCTGCTTTCAGGATTTTCTCTTTGTCATTGAGACTTGTAAATTTTACTATTAGGTGACGGGGTGTGGGCCTATTCTTATTGATTTTGAGGGGCATTCTCTGAACCTCCTGAATTTTGATGCTCGTTCCCTTTGCCATATTGGGGAAATTCTCCCCAATATTTCTCTCCAGGATACCTTCTGCTCCCCTCTCACTTTCTTCTTCTTCTGGAATCCCAATTATTCTAATGTTGTTTCGTCTTA
>NC_081558.1:152109214-152137326 GCF_022355385.1 Mustela nigripes
TGGTGTCACTTATCTCTCGAATTCTCCCCTCGTGGTCCAGTAGCTGTTTGTCCCTCTTTTGCTCAGCTTCTTTATTCTCTGTCATTTGGTCTTCTATATCACTAATTCTTTCTTCTGCCTCATTTATCCTAGCAGTGAGAGCCTCCATTTTTGATTGCACCTCATTAATAGCTTTTTTGATTTCACCTTGGTTAGATTTTAGTTCTTTTATTTCTCCAGAAAGGGCTTTTATATCTCTCGAGAGGGTTTCTCTAATATCTTCCATGCCTTTTTCGAGCCCGGCTAGAACCTTGAGAATTGTCATTCTGAACTCTAGATCTGACATATTACCGATGTCTGTATTGATTAGGTCCCTAGCCTTCGGTACTGCCTCTTGTTCTTTTTTTTGTGTTGAATTTTTACGTCTTGTCATTTTGTCCAGATAAGAGTAAATGAAGGGGCAAGTAAAATACTAAAAGGGTGGCAACAACCCCAGGAAAATATGCTTTAACCAAATTAGAAGAGATCCAAAATCGTGAGTGGGGAGAAAGGGGATAAAAAGAGGTTCAAAAAGGAAGAAAGAAAAAAAAAAAAACAAAAAGAAAAGAAAAAGAAAAAAAAAAGAAAAGAAAAGAAAAGAATTTTTAAAAAAAGAAAACACCTAAGAAAAATGTAAATATATATATATATATATATTAGATAAACTAGTAAAAAATCGTTAAAAAAGAAAAAGGTAACAGTTAAAAAAAAAATTTACCCGAAGGCGAGAAAAAAAAAATGAAAAAGAAAAAATTAAATTAACTGCAAGACTAAAAAAAATCACAGGAAAAAAGCCATGAGTTCCGTGCTTGGCTTTCTCCTCCTCTGGAATTCTGCTGCTCTCCTTGGTATTGAAACCGCACTCCTTGGTAGGTGAACTTGGTCTTGGCTGGATTTCTTGTTGATCTTCTGGGGGAGGGGCCTGTTGTAGTGATTCTCAAGTGTCTTTGCCCCAGGCGTTATTGTACCGCCCTTACCCGGGGCCAGGGTGAGTAATCTGCTCGGGTTTGCTTTCAGGAGCTTTTGTTCCCTGAGCGCTTTCCGTAGAGTTCCAGAGGACGGGAATACAAATGGCGGCCTCCTGGTCTCCGGCCCGGAGGAGCCGAGAGCCCAGGGTCCCACTCCTCAGTGCGCCCTCAGAGAACAGCGCCCAGTTACTCCCGTCTGCCTGACATCCGGCCGCGCTCTGAGCTCACCGAGCCTGCGACCGGTTCAAGGTAACACGGAGCTGCGAGCTTACTGTCAGCTCTGTCTCTGTAGCCGGCTTTCCCGTTCCAATACCCGCAAGCTCTGCGACACTCAGACACCCCCGATCCTCTGTGACCCTGCGGGACCTGAGGCCACGCTGACCCCGCGTGGGCTTCGCCCCGGTTTAGCCTCTGGAGCGATGTCCCTCAGCGGAACAGACTTTTAAAAGTCCTGATTTTGTGCGCGGTTGCTCCGCCGCTTGCCGGGAGCCGGCCCCTCCCCCCGGGGTCTATCTTCCCGTCGCTTTGGATTCACTTCTCCGCCGGTCCTACCTTTCAGAAAGTGGTTGTTTTTCTGTTTCCAGAATTGCTGTTCTTCTTCTCTTCGATCTGCCGATGGATTTTCAGGTGTTTGCAATCTTTAGATAAGCTATCTAGCTGATCTCCGGCTAGCTGAAGCAGTCTCAGCTTGCTACTTCTCCGCCATCTTGACTCCTCCTCCTCCTCCTCTTCTTCTTCTTTTTCTCCTCCTTCTTCTTTTTCCTCCTCCTCCCCTTCTTCTTCTTCTTCTTTTCCTCCTCCTCCTCCTCTTCTTCTTCTTCTTTTTCTTCCTCCTCCTCCTCCTCCTCCTCCTCCTCCTTTTCCTCTTCTTCTTCTTCTTCTTCAAGATTTCACTCATTTTATTTGAGAGAGAGAGAGTAAGACAGAAAGCAGGAGCGGGGGTGGGGGTGGAGAGAGAGAAGCAGACTCCCTGCTGAACAGGGAGTTCGATGTGGGGCTCAATCCCAGGACCCTGAGATCATGATCTGAGCTGAAGATAGATGCTTAACTGAGCCACCCAGTTGCCCCTAGACATGCCTTCTTCACTAAGCTTATTAATTTCTAGCTTTTGATTTAAGAGATGTGGGACTCTTCCTTTCATTTGAACACATGGAGGCCATTGAAGGGTTATTAACTGGCCTAATTTAAATATCATTGTGTCTCAGGGAATAGGGAAACCCTAGGAGAAGGGAGGGAGAGAGAGAGAGAGAGAGAGACTAGCAGTTGGCCAGTGGAGTAGTCAGATGACACATAATATTTATCAAATTCACCATTTTATATGGGTATTGTTACTGATTCCTTAAGACAATTACCATAGTAACATCAAAGATCACTGAGCATAGATCACCATAACAAAAATAATAATGATAAAATTTGAAATACTGTGAGAATTACCAAATGTGACCTAGAGACATTTGCTGTTGGAAAAATGGTGCCAACAGACTTGCTCAAAGCAGGCCTGTCACAAAACTTTAATCTGTAAAAAAGACAATATCTGTGGAGCACAATAAAGTGAAGTACATAAAATAAGATATTCCTGTATCTTTTTTTTGTTTTATAAATATTAGCAAGAAGATATGTATGTTCTTAATCTACCTTCTTTTTTTTTAAAGATTTATTTTTATTTTTATTTATTTATTTGACAGAGGTCACAAGTAGGCAGAGTGGCAGGCAGAGAGAGAGGAAGGGAAGCAGGCTCCCTGCTGAGCAGAGAGCCAATGCAGGACTCGATCCCAGGACCCTAAGATCATGACCTGAGCCGAAGGCAGTGGCCTAACCCACTGAGCCACCCAGGCACCCAATCTACCTTCTTTTTATACAGAAGATACTATGCTATATACCTTTTTTGTACTATCTTTTTTTTTTTCTTTCTTAACAATATATCTTAGAAATCACTCTGTAGCAGCTCATGGAGATTTTTAATTTTTTAAAAAAATATCTGTATGACTCCACTGTGTATATGCCAGTATTCAATCACTTCTCTATTGATGGACATTTGGATTATTTCCAGTATCTTGTTATGGCAAGTGATGCTACAGTGAATAACTTCGGTGCATATATTGTTTAGTTTTGATGGGGTGTATCTTTAGGAAAGACCCCCTAAAGTACAATTGCTGGATAAATTATAAAGGCATATATAATTTTGGTTTTGCACAATTGCCCTCTGTAAGATTTATATCATTTTCCAATTTTAACAGCACTATATGAGAGTAGTTATTTTTCCACAACCTGATGAATATATCATCAAGCTTTTATACATTTTAGTATAGTTTTAATTTATATTTTAAAAATATGAATGAAATTGAACATTTTTTCCATTTGTTAATGGATAGTATGCTCCTCCCCCATGAATTGTCCATGTCTTTTGTTTATTTTTCTTTTGTGTTTTGATCTTTTTCTTAAGTTTTAAAGGTTATTTTATATATTAGGAAGAGTAGTGCTTTGTGGTATGAGTTGAAAGTATTTTTATCCTAGTTTTTTATGTGGCTTTGACTATTTATTGTATATTTTTAGAAATGTAGTTGAATATGTGGGCTTTTCTATCAGTGAGGAATTCTTTTCTTGCTCTAAGATTATAAAGGAATTCTCTCACATTTTCTTCAAGTAGTTGAGTATGGTTTCCTTCTTTTGAATTATGTTTCTTTTGGAATTTATTCTAGTACAGTAGTCACTCCTATCAGTGGGGGATACATTTCAAGACCACCAGTGGTTGACTGACACTCAGTACTGAACCCTGTGTATATTTTGTTTTTTCCTATACCTACATACCTATGATAAAGTTTAATTTATAAGTTAGACACAGTAAGAGATTAGTAACAATAAACAATTATAACATAATAAGCTTTATAAGTGTGATCTTTCTCTGAAAATATGTTATTTAATCTACTAGCCCTTCTTGTGAGGATGTAAGATGATAAATTGCCTATGCAATGAGATGAAGTGAGGTGAATGCTATAGGCATTGTGATATAGTGTGAAGATACTATTGACCTTCTGATAGATCATCAGCTTCTGGACCATGGTTAACTGTGGACAACTAAAACCATGTAAAGTGAAATCACAGATAAGCCAAACATTAATTTTTCAATTTTATCTTTTTTTTTTTGATAGTGGCACTCTGTAGTCATAGGTTTATTTATTAAAAGGTTTATATACACACAACAAAGGAAAAGTTTTCTTCAGCTTTTATATTTTTTTTCTCCATTTTTTAAACAAGATTTATTTATTTTAGTGTGTGTGGGCAGGGGCAGGAGCAGAGGGAGGGAGAGAGAGAGAGAAAGAAGCAGACTCCTCACTGAGCACAAAGTCTGACACAGAGCCTCATCCTGTGACCCCAAGGTCAGAACCTGAGCTGAACTCAAGAGTTGGAGCTGAACCAACTGAGCCACCCAGGGTGCCCCCTCCTTCTTTTATAAGTTGATTGGTCTTATTCATGAAAAGGAATGTTCCTCTATTTTTTTAAGTCTATTTTTGGGCTTCCAAGAGTCTTCTGAAAATTTTTTCATACAGAATTTGAATATGTATTTTTAAAATAGCTTTGTTGCAATATGGTTCACATAACATATTTACACTTACACATTTAAAATTAAGTCAGTGATTTTTATTTCATGCACAGAGTTGTGCAGTTATCATCAATATCTAATTTCAGAACATATTCATCACCCCAGAAAGAAACCTTGTATGCTTCAGCAGTCACTCCCAAATTTTCTCTAATCTCCTCATTCTCCCTAAGCAACTACTAATGTAATGGAATGCCTTCTGTTCCTATAGACTTTCCTCTTCTGGAAATTTCATATAAATGGCATCATATAATATGTGGTATTTTATGACTGGTGTCTTTCACTTAGCATAGTGTTTTCAGGGTTTGTCTGTGGCATAACATGTATCCTTTTTAAATCTATTTTAGAAAATTAAAAAAAATTGAATGTAGTTGACACATGATGTTATATTAGTTTCAGGTATACAACATAATGATTCAAAACTCCATATGTTTTGCTGTGGTCACCACAAATGTAGCTACCATCTGTCACCATGCAGTGCTATTATAATACCATTGACTGTATTTCTTATGCTGTACCTTTTATTCCTATGACTTATTTCATAACTGGAAGCCTGTATCCCCCACTCCCCTTCATTCATTTTTGCCTACTATGCCACCTTTTTCCCTCTGGCAACTCTTAGTTTTCTGTATTTATATGTCTGATGCTGCTTTTTATTTGTGTATTTATTTATTTTGTTTTTTAGATTCCACATATAAATAAAATCATGGGGTATTTGTCTTTCTCTGACTTATTTCACTTAGCATTATATAGTCTAGATCTGTCCATGTCACAAATGGCATGATCTTATACTTTTTAATGGTTGAGTAATATTTCATTATATACCTGTACCACACACACCTTCTTTATCCATTCATCTGTTGATGGACACTTGGGCTACTTCTTTATCTTGACTATTGCAAATAATGCTGCAGTAAAGCATGTAAAAGTTCTTAAGTTTTTTATATTGCAGAATAATATTCCACTGTATGGGTGTATTGCATCTCTTCATCAATTAATGGACATTTGGTATGTTTTTGATTTTTGGCTATTATGAGTAATGCTGCTGTGAACATTCATGTACAAGTTTTTACATGGATATATGTTTCACATTCTCTTGGGTATATCCCTAGGAGTAGAATTGCTGGATTATATGGTAACTTTATTTTTAACATTTTGAGAGTTTCCAAACTCCTCAAAAGCATCTGGATAATATTACATTTACACCAGCAATGTAAATGGGTTCCTATTATTCACATTTTCTCCAATGCTTGTTTTTGTTTCTCTTTTTTGAATATATCCTGATGAGTATGTGGTGCTCTTTCAGTATAGTTCGGACTTGCATTTCCTTAATGGCTAATGATGTTGAGCATCTTTTCATGTGTTTATTGATTATATGAATATCTTAGAAAAATATTCAGATCCTCTGCCATTTAATTTTTTTTATTATTGAGGTAAATATTTTTTATATATCATGGATACAAGACTTTTTTCAGATATAAGATTTGGAAATATTTTCTTCCCTTCTGTGGGTTGTCTTTTCATGTTCTTGATGATGATTTTTGAAATGCAAAAGTTGTGAGTTTTGGTCAGTTTATCAACTTTTTTTCTTTTGGTGTCATATCTGGAAATGTACTATGTAACTCAGTGTCACAAGGATGCATTCCTATTTTCTTCTGAGTTTCATAGTTTTATCTTACATTGACACATATGATCCACTTGGACTTTTGTGACTGATGTATGATGAGAATCTAACTTCATTCCTTTGCATATACATATCCAGGTGTCCCTGCTCACCTAGTGAAAGCCCACTAATTCTCTTGTCATTTTTGTAAAATAATCAATTGACCATGAATGTGAGGGTTTATTTCTGGGATTTCAATTCTATTTCATTGATCTATGTATATCCTTATGTTGATACTGTGCTGTTTTGATCACTGTAGCTTGGTAATAAGTTATGAAATCAGGAAATGTGAGCGAGCCCTCTAATTTTGTATTCTTGGAAAAACAATTTTGTTCCTTCTGGGTCACTTGCATTTCCTTATAAATTTTAAGATCATCTTGCCTATTTCTGCAAAGAAACCGGCTTAATTTTGATAGGGATTGTGTAGAATTGGTAGGTCAATTTGGGAAATATTACCATCTTAACAGTATTAAGTCTTCCAATCCTTGAAGATAAGCTGTCTCTTTGATTTATTTAGGTCTTTAATATCTTCCAAATTTTTAGTTTTCAGAGTACAAGTTTTGTATTTTTTTGTTAAGCTTATTGCTAAGCATTTTATTCTTTTTGATGCTATCATAAACTATCAAAAAACTTATTTTTTCTATATTGATCTTGTATCCTGTAACCTATTAAACTTGCTCATTAATTTTAATAGTATTTTTGTGCATTCCTTAGGATTTCCTATATACAAGATCATGTTATCTGCAAATATAGATAGTTTTGCTTCTTCCTTTCCAGTCTCGTTGACTCTTATTTATCTTTCTTTCTCCTAATTGACTTGGTTAGAATCTCCAGTAAAATATGGAATAGGAGTAGCAACAGCAGACATCTTTGTCTTGTTTTTTATCTTGGGGCAAAAGTACTCGGTTTTTCATCATCAGTCTTGGTGTTAGTTGTGGGTTTTTTGCAGATGGCATTTATCAGGTTGAGGAAGTTCCTTTCTATTACTGGTTTGTTGAATGCTTTTATCATGAGAGGTTGTTAGATTTTTTCCAGTGTTTTTGCTGCATCTGTTGAGATCATCATGTGGTTTTGTCCATTTTATTGATATAGTTTATTACATTAGTTGATTTTCAGATATTAGTCTTGGATTTTCTGGGCAAATTCCATTTGGTTATTTGTATAATACTCTTTATCTGTTCCTAGATTTGGTTTGCTAGTATTTTACTGAGCATTGTTTTATCTATATTATTAGATATACTGTCCATAGTTCTCTTTTCTCATGATGACTTTGTGTGGTTTTGAGGAAGAATTTGTGAAAGATTGCTGTTATTTCTTATTTAAACATTTGGCAGATTTCACCAGTCAAGTTATTTGGGCCCGTACTTTTCTTTGGAGTAAATTTGTTACTAATTTAACCTCTTTGCTTGTAATAGATCTATTCATATCTTGTTTTTTCCTGAATCACTTTTGGTAGTTTGTATGTTTCCAAGAATTTGTTCATCTCATCTATTGGTATTCAGTTCACATTATTTCCTTATTAACCACCCCCCCCCCTTTTTTTCCTCTGTACATTCACTAGTGGTGTCCCTTATTTCATTTCAGAATTTAATAGTTTAAGTCTTCTCTCTTCAATTCTGGACCAGTCTAGCTAAAGTTTTTCAATTTTGTTGCTTTTCTAAAAGCACTGTTAAAAGTGTTTAAACAAGGAGGCCATTAGACTGAGGTGATGCCCTGGTAGTTTGCATAAGCAAACCAAAACTTAAGTCAGAGGCAGTATACTCTAGCCCAAGAAATTTAAACTTGTGATAAACTAATCACAAACAGTTAATGAGGTTTCCCCAAATAAGGCAAGTGCTTCAGTTCTAACCAATCAAATAATTTCTTTGCTTTGCTTTGCTTCAGTATTTTCTCTGTAAAAACATTGCTCCTCTCTCCAGTTAGTGGAGGGCTTTTAACCAATGACATTTGGTTTGGCACTGTCCAATGCAAATCAATGTATGCTCAAATAAACTCTTGGAAAATTTTATGTGCTTCAGTTTGCCTTTTACCAGAATGATTTTTTTAAAGTTGATTTTTCTTTTTTTTTTTTTTTAAAGATTTAATTTATTTATTTGACAGAGAGAGATCACAAGTAGGCAGAGAGGCAGGCAGAGAGAGAGAGGAGGAAGCAGCCTCCCTGCCGAGCAGAGAGCCCCATGCGGGACTCGATCCCAGAACCCTGAGATCATGACCCGAGCCGAAGGCAGCGGCTCAACCCACTGAGCCACCCAGGCGCCCTAAAGTTGATTTTTCTTTATTATTTATTATTTTTTTTTTTTTTAGCTTTCTACTTCATTGGTTTCTGCTCTTTATTATTGTCTTCCTTCTTACTTTGGTTTTACTTTGTCCTCCTGCTTGTAAATGTCTTAATGTGGAAGATTAGGTATTGATTTGAGACCTTATTTATTTTTAGTATAGACATTTATAGCTATACATTTTCCTCAAAATACTATTTTTACTGCATCCTGTAATAAATTTGTTATATAATGTTTTCATTTGTTATATTCACTAATTTCAAGGTATTTTGCAATTTGTTATGATTTTTTCCTAACCCATTGTTATTTATTAGTTTCTTGTTTAATTCAGACATTGTAAATTTCCAAAATTTTTTTTGTCATTTATTTCTAATTTCATTCTGTTGTCAGGAAACATATGTTGTGTAATTTTATTTTATTTTATTTTTTAATTTTTCAAAACCTGATTTTTAAAAAGACTTTATTTATTTACTAGACAGAGAGAGATACAGTGAAAGAGGGAACACAGACAGAGGGAGTGAGGGAGGGGAAGCAGGCTTCCTGCCAAAGAGGGAGCCCGATGTAGGGATGGATCCCAGAACCCTGGAGGGGGTCTGAAGGCAGGTACTTAATGACTGAGCCACCCAGGCACCCTGTTGTGTAATTTTAATAGAGACACAGACAGCCCCCCCCCGGTGTGTGTGTGTGTGTGTGTGTGTGTGTGTGTGTGTGTGCGCGCGCACGCATGCACACAAGTATATATTAAGTAATCTCTATGCCAAATGGGCTTGAACCTACAACCTTGAGATCAAGAGTCACACATTTCACTGACTGAGCCAGCCAGGCACCCTTATACTTTTATATATTGAAGCTTGTTTTATTGCCTGAATGTGGTCTATCCTGGAGAATGTTCTGTGTGTTCAAGAAGAATGTGCAGTCTTCTTGGATGGAGTTCTATAGATGTCTGTTAAGTCTAGTTGATTTAGAATGTTGTCTTAGAAGACCAGGTTGTTCTGCTTGGTTGTCCTATCCATTGTTGAAAGTTAGGGTGTTTAAGTCTTCAACAATTATTTTTGAATTGTCTGTTTTTCTCTTCATTTTTTTGAAGTTTTGTTCATGTATTTTGGCACCCTGTATATATTTATACTTGACAGATTGATCCTTTTATCATTATAGAATGTTCTTCTAATTTTTATTAACATTTTTTAACATTCTATTTTATGTGCTATTAGTATGGCCTTTCCATATTTATTATAGTTGTGGTTTGCATGATACTTTCCCTTTTCCCTTCCTTCTACTTTTGACCTATTTATATTTTTTTATCTATATTGTGTCTCTTACAGAAAACATATTGTTGGATTCAGTTTTTTTATGTAGTCTGTTAATCTACCTTTGGTTATTTAACTCTTTCACATTTAATGTTATTAGGAACACATGTTTTTTCTTTTTACTTTCTATGTTTTTTCTTTTTACTTTCTATATCTCTTATGTTCTTTTGTTCTCCTGTATTTTTTTTTTTACTGATTTCTTTTGAATTAAGTGAATATTTCTTAATGTAACATTTTAATGTATTTAAGTAATTTTTCTATATTTTTTGAACTTATTCCCAGTTGTTACTCAAGGGGTTACAATGCAGCTTAAAATTTATACTAACTTAATTCCAGTGAGATATAGAAGCATAATTCTTGTATAGTGCTATTCTTTTTTTGTGCTATACATGCATACCTGTAGGTGTCACAAACCTAATAGTACATTGTTATTTACGTAATTTTGTGTGTTTAAAGAAGGTGAGAAGAGAGAAAAATGCATATTTATAGAGTTTGTTACATTAAAATTCTTAATATTTGTGTTTTTCTTTATTTGCTCCTTGGATTTTAGTTACTATCTCTTGTCATTTCCTTGCTCCAATACAGTTTTGCTCTGTTAACTCTAAACAGAGCAAAGAGAACATTTATTTAAGTAAAAAAATGAATTTATTCAGAAATAGCAGAGGAATTATAGTTTTATTTTTGCATAGTCTTTATTGATATATCTTCATATTTGCTCATTCTTCTGCTAACTTACATTTAATGTTGAGGTCTATAGTGATTTATTCTGTTATTATACTCTTCACCTTGAGTATTTCCATTTTTAAAAAATCATTTCTTTCCTTTTATTTTTATCCTTTACTTGATGAGACATTGTTGTCATACCTTCCTTTACTTCATTTAGCACATTTTTCTTTTGTTCTTTGACCACATTTGTCTTCTTTGAAGTCTTTGACATCCCGACATCTGGAACCTCTCAAAGGTGTTTCTTTTGGAGGATTTTTCCCTTGTGACACACTTTCCCATTTCTTTGCATGTCTCATAATTTTTATTGTTGTTTTTGAACTCTGGATATTTTAGATAATATAGCAATTGTGAATATTGATTCCTCCTTTCCTTCCCTCCTTTTTCTCTTCTCTTGATTCTTTCTTGGAAATCAGAAAATACTCAAGATTGTACTTAGCTTCAGAATGTTGAGATTAACAGTGTCTGATTAAAGTTCTTTGAGTCTGTAAAATCCAGTTTGTGTGCTCAGTGATCTCTTTTCTTTTGGTTATGAGTTGTTTGTGAATAAATGAAATTTCCATATAAACAGATATTGTCACATTTAGAAATTTTTCCAAATGCTGAGGCCTTTGTTTTTAAAATTTATATTTATGGTTTTATTTCTTTTGTAATTCAATAATTTAGCTAATGAATCTTGCTTTTTCCTTTTAGGTTACACCTACATTTGAGGATTGGACTACTATTTATTGGCATCAATTTTTCTGTTTATGGGAAAAATTGCCAACTTCTATGAAATGGGTGGCAGAGCTAGTGGGAGTTAAAGAAGGGTTCTTGGCTTGCTGTGTGAAAGGAGAAGTCATAGCCAGAACTGAGAGACAGCATCACTAGATGGCCATCCATAAAAGGTAAATAACCAAAAAAGGTAAATTATTTACCTTTTTGTCCAGTATACTAGACAAAATATGGTCCAGTATACTGGACAATACTTGATTGTCCAGTATTTAACACAGTTTTAGATACATAGTAGTTGTTGAGTTTATTATAGTCACTTCTATTATCATTAAAATAAAAGTTTTAGGGGCACCTGGGTGGCTCAGTCAGTAAGTGTCTGTCTTCGGCTCAGGTCATGATTCCAGGGTCCTGGGATGGAACCCTGCATCAGGCTTTCTGCTCAGTGGGGAGTCTGATTCTCCTTCTTCCTCTGCCTCTCCCCCTGGTTTGTGCATTCTCTCACTCACTCTCTCTCTCAAATAAATAAAATATTTTAAAAAAAGAAATAAGATCAAAGTTTTGGCTGAGCTGTCATTTTCTTGTGTTCACTGAATTTATCAATATTTCAGTTTCTCCTTTAATACTTGTTTAGAAGCCATTATAAATGAAAACCTTTTAAGGTAGAACATTTAAGGGGCACCTGGGTGTCTCAGTTACTTAGGCATCTGCCTTCAGCTTATGTCCCACATCTGACTCTCCGCTCAGCAGGGAGCCTGCTTCTCCCTCTACCTCTGCCTGCTTGCTCTCCCTGCTTGTGCTCTCTTTTTCTGTCTCACTCTGTCAAAATAAATGAAAACAAAATCTTAAAAATCTAATTATTTTATTTACTTATAGATGTGAATCAGAACTGACAACTTAGGGTAGCTTCATTTGAGGATATGCTTCACCTCATTATTATAAATGATTGATTGTTACCATGGAGGAGTGAATTAAAAGATTCAGATGGGGAAATTGAATCATTTGCCTTCTTTGAAATATAATAAAATTATTTTTCTTAATAGTAGTCTCTAATAAATTATTTACAACATAAGCATAAATTTTGTAAGGATTTATATACCTGGATTATTTGTGGTATTACTGCCATTCAAGTCAATACTGGTTTTTATTTTCAAATTCTGTCATTTTTTTGATATATGAGTAGGTGGTCATATAACTGTGTATCAAATATTCTTTTAAATTTTTTTGTGCCATTCTATTTCTTGAACTAAGTCTTATTTCTTGAAATTGGTTAGCAGTATTAAAATATGGAGATCTTTTTGTTATACAAATATTAGTTCCTTGCTATGCTGTAGTACTAATGTATGTCAAAATTTATTTGGTAAACATTGAGCTCAGTCTTTGTCTACTAATCCTATTTCCTATTAGGAATCTTCTCAGAGTATATAAATCCTCTCTTGCTTTTTTGCTCTTTCTTGTTTCTTAGCATATGTTGTATCTTCATTGTAGACATCTTTTACTATACTTATGGTGATTGACTTTCCAGGTTTTTTACTAGTCTTGTGCTATTTTATTTAATCGGTGAAGTTCTCTTAAAGGAAATTAACCAGAAATATGGATGCAGTCGTGGACAGATTCAATCTTTACAACAGTCAACTGTTGTTTATGCAGGTCAGTTAAACAAGGGTTTCCACATTTATTTGAGACTCTGTGGTTTGAGATCAAGTTAAGATTACTTTTTTTTTTTCCAAATTCCATTGTATTTTAGGCTTCTCTAAAAGTGAAGGGGTGAACCTGGGTGGCTCAGTGGGTTGGGCCTCTGCCTTTGGCTCAGGTCATGATCCCAGAGTCCTGGGATCAAGTCCCACATTGGGCTCTCTGCTCAACAGGGAGCCTGCTTCCCCCTCTCTCTGCCTGCCTCTCTGCCTACTCGTGATCTCTGTCTGTCAAATAAATAAAATCTTAAAAAAAAAAAAAGTGAGGGGATCATGGGAAGCTGTAATTGTCATCATAACACCTAAAAATATGGCATTGCTGGGATTTGTTATTCTGCTCCAGAGGACTGACAGCTAGATGAGTAGCTGAACATTTGTCTTCTTCTGTTGCTTAGCACTTTTCTGTTTTTTTTCCCCCATTTTTCCTGTTACAAGAAGAAATAGACACAAAGTTGCCAACAGTTTCCCTTTTCTCATCAAGTTACTGATTAATATTTGTTATTGATTAGGAGGATGGCAAATGGAGAGGGATTTTTGGATTTCTCTTGGACTGTTCTAAATTTCTCTTTTCTAGGAAAGCACTGATCTATCCTTAATAAATCTAAACTCTTATCTCTAAGCTAGGCAAACAGGGACGTTTTGGGTCTGATTTTACCAAGAAATTCTTATAGGCCCTTGGAAAGGAAACCTTGGGCTGCTAGAAGAGTATGGGGATATATATATATATATATGTAAAAGGTTTCGCTGTGAAGGTGTGTGCAAATGTGAGCATACTGAGGGAAAGATGGCAGGAGAAGGTTATAAAAAAGGAGAGATTCTTCAACTCATTGGCATGAAAGATCTCAAATTGCCTGTGGGACTAGTGTTCCCATAGGGCAGTGATTTTCTTTATAACTTGACATTGGCTCTTCTGGCCTCTATTTCATGGGGAATAGCTATTGAGCTGTACAGCCCTTCCTTGATGAAAATATCAGTGGGAGCTTCACTTTTTGTGCTCCTCTCAGCACTTGAATATTTAAATCACCTCAATTTTTCTGTAGTTGAAAAGAGACCCTCACCTGTTTTTAAGAGTTCTCTCTTCCTTAAAAGAAAGTAAGGAAGAAAGAATGAGAGGAATGAAGAGTGGGAGCTTTTTGTTTGCTTTAACATGCTCTACC
The DNA here is from genome assembly GCF_022355385.1 of Mustela nigripes. Classification (NCBI taxonomy): domain Eukaryota; kingdom Metazoa; phylum Chordata; class Mammalia; order Carnivora; family Mustelidae; genus Mustela; species Mustela nigripes. The sequence goes on from NC_081558.1 coordinate 152,123,330, forward strand.
TTAGTTGTTTCGAATATGAAGTTTGTGATTAAGAATAAATGAGATGACATTTAATGTGTTTAGCCCCTCTATTGACCAGTTAGATAGGCCTTTAACATGTGTCTCTTATTCTGTTATTTACACTTTTTGACTCTTAAACTTTACAATTCTGCAGGTAAGCAACACAACAAAACAAAAGTAAATCTAAAGAAATAGAATTATCTATAAAGAATTTTAATTCAATAAATATTATATTATTTTCTTAGGGATGATTACAGTATTTTCCAACTGCCTGGGCTGGCACAACTTCGGAACTACTACCTTCTTAATTTCAGAAGCGTCTTACATTTGGCATCCAGAGGGAGATATGTGACCTCGTCCCAGTGTCCTTACTTAATGCACAGTGAGCCAGGTTCCTCTATGCTTTCTTACTGTGGCAGATCTTACCAGAGCAAATATTGCAGAGATGGAGACTGTTATGAAAAATGCTGTTCTATTTAAGAGGTAAGAAAGTCCCCCTGAGGCGGCTAGGGACAGGAGCTTAAGTCCCGGGTCCCAGGACAGTATCCCCTGGCGCTGAGGCAGAGAGAGTGCAGCAGAGAAACCAGCTCTTGGTCCCTAAGCCACCAGCGCACCCGAGAACACGTGGGGTCCATTTCCTGTGAGGGGATGGGAGCCAGGCCGGCCCTGCTATAGAGCCTGAGATACTCCCCTGAGAGAGATACAAAGGCCCAGCCAGTGCCCTTTGATACGCGCCATTGTTTCATAGCCTAAGATGCCTGCACCAACTCTTCCCTCAGAGAGGTGCACGAAGGCCCAGCCTGGTGCTTTCGGACCTGCACCCCGTTCTCAGAGCCTGAGACCCACGCGTGACCCACAGCCTCCCCTGAAATTGGTGTGCACAAGCCGGGTGCTCTTAGAACCAGAAAGACCAGGCACTCCCAGCCTGGGCCAGCGGGATAATCTCAGTGTGCAATTGCTGCTTGGAACCTCTCTGGCAGTCTGGAGTTGCCCAGACAGCCACCACTGCCTTGGCTTTGGGTACAAGCAAAAGATCCTGCATCCCCAGGGACTGCGACTTGGAACCTGCTCTGCCAGCGGCCAAGGGGGAACTTATTTAGGCTCTGCAGCCAGACTGAGGCCTCTCTCTGAGAGGGAGATCAGGGTGCGGTTTGTTTTCCTCTAAAACTACAAAAACCATCAAAAGTGGTCAAAGTGAGAGAGAAAAAAAAAGTGAACAAACATAAAAACCTCCAGAGAACAAAAGCCTGGAAAAAAAAAAAAAAAGCAGTTTCCTCAGAGCCCACCACCTTGAGGCAGGCGGGCGGGAGGACATAACTCAGGGAACATCATTGACTGAAAACCCACGTGGCAGGCCCCTCCCTGAGAAAACAAACCAAGAAAGAAAAAAAAAAAAAGAGAGAATAAAAAAGGACTATAAGAGAACAACCACTACTTCATAGGAAAACTTTTATTTTTCATTCATTCCCACTATTCTGGTTCATTTTTTATTTATATATAGGTAATTTTTTTAACCTATTTACCATCACAGCGAGCTGTCCAGTACATCAAATTCCATAATAACCTTCTAACCTGAACTTTTTGATACATACACCTATGTTTTTCTTTTGCATTTCTATTTTTTGAATTCCTTTTAAAAAAAAATTTAGTTTAGTTTAGTCTAGTTTATTCCCTTTTTTTAATCTTCTAATATTCATATAGAGTTAAACTTCAAAGTAATCCCCTTTCCCCAATCAATACTACCCCTATAGGTAAACCAATTTTTAATCCCCCTTTATCTTAGGAAAGTTGAGTCCTTTAACAAAGATATCAAGATACCTCCAGGAAGAATCAAAACAACCTTCCTCGCACACACTGAGAATTTATAACCACTCTCCCATCTTTTTCTTCCACCAGTGTTTCTGTGTTTTTGTGTTTGTTCTGATAGTATATAAATCTTAGACTTGGGGTTCTTTTTGACGAGGTTCTTCCTTTATTTGCATATATATATATTTTTCTCTTGTCATATACTTTTATCAGTCTTTTTGTTTATCTATTTTTGTTTGTCTACTTTACAAATGTTACCTTGGGGCCCATTTGGGCTGAACCTTCTCTTTCATTTTCCCTTTCTTTCCTGTCTCTCTCTCTATCTCTTTTTCTTTTTCTTTCTCTTTTCTTTGTCTCTCGTTTGGGTGGGGAATCCTGATTGCTCAGAAGTGTTCTAGGGTGCACCTTGACTGCACCATGGTTGATACATCCAGCTACATTTGTTCAGTCATCTCCCACCAAAATGACTAGGAAGAGAAATGCCCAACAGAAGAAAAATACAGAGGATGGACCTTCTGCAACAGAGCTAACGGCTATCAACATAGACAACATGTCAGAAAGAGAATTCAGGCTAACAATTATCCAGGCAATAGCTAGGTTGGAGAAAGCCATGGATGACCAAACAGAACTGATTAGGGCCGAGCTGAAAGCGATGAGAGATGATGTTCACAATGTTAGGGCGGAGCTTAAAGCTACCAGGGAGGTTCACAATGCTCTCAATGAGTTTCAATCTAATCTAAACTCTCTCAAAGCTAGAGTAACTGAGACAGAAGATAGAATTAGTGATCTGGAGGACAAACAGATAGAAAGGATCAGGAGGAAGCCTGGAACAAACAGCTTAGAAACCACGAAAAGAGAATCAGGGAAATAAATGATGCCATGAAACGTTCCAATGTCAGAATTATTGGAATCCCTGAAGGGGAGGAGACAGAAAGAGGTCTAGAAGATATAGTGGAACAAGTCATTCATGAAAATTTTCCCAATCTCGCGAATGGAACCAGCGTTCATGTACTAGAGTCTGAACGGTCTCCACCCAAGATTATACATTCCAAAAATATTCATGACCCCTGATAGTCAAATTGAGAAATTATAATTATAGGTATAATCTCTTGAAAGCCACTAGGGCAAAGAGGCTCCTTACTTACAGAGGAAAGCCCATCAGAATAATGTCAGACCTATCCACAGAGACCTGGCAAGCCCGAAAAGGCTGGCAAAATATATTCAGGGCACTAAATGAGAAGAACATGCAGCCAAGAATACTTTATCCAGCAATACTGACATTCAAAATGGATGGAGAGATAAAGAGTTTCCAAACTTAAAATTTTCCAAGTTTTAAGAAGGCTTAAAACACTATGCAACCACCAAGCCGACACTGCAGGAAATATTAAGGGGGGTTCTATAAAAGAGGAAAAATCCAAAGAATAGCATTGAACAGAAATATAGAGACAATCTACAGAAAGAAAGACTTCAAAGGTAACTCAATGTCAATAAAAACATATCTATCAATACTCACTCTCAATGTGAATGGCCTAAATGCACCCATAAAATGGCACAGGGTTGCAGATTGGATAAAAGGACAGGACCCATCCATATGTTGTCTACAAGAGACCCATTTTGAACCTAAAGATACACCCAGACTGAAAGTGAAGGGATGGAGAAGCATTTTTCATGCCAATGGGCCTCAAAAGAAGGCTGGGGTAGCGATTCTCTTATCAGATAAATTAGATTTTAAACTAAAGACTGTAGTCAGAGATACAGAAGGACACTACATAATCCTTAAAGGGACTACCCACCAAGATGATCTAACAATTGTAAATATCTATGCCCCCAATATGGGAGCAGCCAATTACATAAGAAAACTGTTAATCAAGATAAAGAGTCATATTGATAAGAATACACTAATCGTAGGAGATCTTAACACGCCTCTCAGAAATAGATAGATCATCAAAGCAGAAAATCAATAAAGAAACAAGAGCATTGAATGACACACTGGAACAGATGGACCTCATAGATATATACAGAACATTCCACCCTAAAACAACAGAATACTCATTCTTCTCAAGTGCACATGGAACCTTCTCAAGAATAGACCACATACTGGGTCACAAATCAGGACTCAACCGATACGAAAAGACTGAGATTATTCCCTGCATATTCTCAGATCACAATGCTTTGAAACTGGAGATTAATCACAAGGAAAAATTGAGAAGGAAGTCAAACACCTGGAAGCTAAAAGGCCACCTTGCTTAAGAATGCTTGGATCAACCAGGAGATCAAAGAAGAACTGAAACAATTCATGGAAACCAATGGGAATGAAGACATTTTGGTCCAAAACCATTGGGATAGAGCAAAGGCGGTCCTAAGGGGGAAATACATAGCCATCCAAGCCTCCCTCAAAAAAAAACCTGAAAAATCCAGAACACAGCAGCTGTCTCTACACCTTAAAGAACTGGAGAATCAACAACAAATCAAACCAACTCCACACATAAGAAGGGAAATCATCAAGATTAGAGTTGAGATCAATGAGGTAGAAACCAAAGATACAGTAGAATGTATCAATAAAACTAGAAGTTGGTTTTTTGAAAGAATCAATAAGATTCATAAACCATTGGCCACACTAATCCAAAAGAGAGAAAGCCCAAATTCATAAAATTATGAATGAAAAGGGAGAGATCACAACTAACACCAAGGAAGTAGAAACAATCATCAGAAGTTATTATCAACAGTTATATGCCAATAAGCTTAGCAACCTTGATGAAATGGATGCATTCCTGGAAAACTATAAACTCCCAAAATTGAACTAGGAAGAAATCGACAACCTGAATAGACTGATATCTAGTAACGGGATTGAAGCAGTGATCAAAAACCTCCCAAAAAACAAGAGCCCAGGACCTGATGGATTCCTGGGGAATTCTATCAAACTTTCAAAGAAGAAATAACACCTATTCTCCTGAAGCTGTTTCAAAAAATTGAAGCAGAAGGAAAACTTCCAGACTCTTTCTATGAAGCCAGCATTACCCTGATCCCCAAACCAGGCAAAGACCCTACCAAAAAGGAGAATTTCAGACCAATATCACTGATGAATATGGATGCTAAGATTCTCAACAAGATCCTAGCCAACAGGATCCAACAGCACATTAAAAAGATTATCCACCATGACCAGGTGGGATTCATCCCTGGGCTACAAGGATGGTTCAACATTTGCAAATCAATCAATGTGATAGAACAAATTAATATGAGAAGAGAGAATAACTCAAATGCAGAAAAAGCATTTGACAAAATCCAGCATCCGTTCCTGATTAAAACGGTTCGAAGTATAGGAATAGAGGGAACATTCCTGAACTTCATAAAATCCATCTATGAAAGACCCACAGCAAATATCATCCTCAATGGGAAAAAGCTTGCAGCCTTCCTGTTGAGATCAGGAACTAGATAAGGATGCCCACTTTCACCACTCTTGTTCAACATAGTATTAGAAGTCCTAGCAAAGGCTATCAGACAACAAAGAGAAATAAAGGTATCCAAATTGGCCATGAAGAAGTAAAACTCTCTCTCTTCGCAGATGACATGATTCTTTATATGGAAAACCCAAAAGACTCCACCCCCAAACTACTAGAACTCATACAGCAATTCAGCAATGTGGCAGGATACAGAGTCAATGTTCAGAAATCAGTGGCTTTCTTATACACTAACAATGAAAATACAGAAATGGAAATTAGAGAATCAATTTCATTTACTATAGCACCAAGTACCATAAGATACCTGGGAATAAACCTAACCAAAGAGGTAAAGGATTTGTACTCAGGGAACTACAGAACACTTATAAAGGAAATTGAAGAAGACACAAAAAGATGGAAGACCATTCCATGCTCTTGGATCGGAAGGATAAACATTGTTAAAATGTCTATACTGCCTAGAGCAATCTATACTTTTAATGCCATTCCGATCAAAATTCCACCTGTATTCTTCAAAGAGCTGGAGAAAATAATCCAAAAATTTGTATGGAATCAGAAGAGACCCAGAATCGCTAAGGAAATGTTGAAAAACAAAAATAAAACTGGGGGCATCACATTACCTGATTTCAAGCTTTATTACAAAGCTGTTATCACCAGCATGGTACTGGCATAAAAACAGACACATAGGCCAGTGGAACAGAGTAGAGAGCCCATATATGGACCCTCAACTCTATGGTCAATTAATCTTTGACAAAGCAGGAAAAAATATACAGTGGAAAAAAGACAGTCTCTTCAATAAATGGTGCTGGGAAAACTGGACAGCTATATGTAGAAGAGTGAAACTCGACCATTCTCTTATACCGTACACAAAGATAAACTCAAAATGGATAAAAGACCTCAAAGTGAGACAGGAATCCATCAGAATCCTAGAGGAGAACATAGGCAGTAATCTCTTTGATATCAGCCACAGCAACTTCTTTCAAGATATGTCTCCAAAGGCAAAGGAAACAAAAGCGAAGATGAACTTTTGGGACTTCATCAAAATCAAAAGCTTCTGCACAGCAAAGGAAACAGTAAAAAAACAAACAAAACAAAACAAAACAAAAAAACAAAGAGGCAACCCACGGAATGGGAGAAGATATTTGCAAATGACAGTACAGAGAAAAGGTATATATCCAGGATCTATAATGAACTCCTCAAACTCAACACACACAAAACAGACAATCATATCAAAAAATGGGCAGAAGATATGGACAGACACTTCTCCAATGAAGACATACAAATGGCTATCAGACACATGAAAGAATGTTCATCATCACTAGCCCTCAGGGAGATTCAAATTAAAACTACATTGAGATATCACCTTACACCAGTTAGAATGGCCAAAATTAACAAGACAGGAAACAACATGTGTTGGAGGGGATGTGGAGAAAGGGGAACCCTCTTACACTGTTGGTGGGAATGCAAGTTGGTGCAGCCTCTTTGGAGAACAGTGTGGAGATTCCTCAAGAAATTAAAAATAGAACTTCCCTATGACCCTACCATTGCACTTCTGGGTATTTACCTCAAAGATACAGATGTCGTGAAAAGAAGGGCCATCTGTACCCCAATGTTTATAGCAGCAATGGCCATGGTCGCCAAACTGTGGAAAGAACCAAGATGCCGTTCAACGGACAAATGGATAAGGAAAATGTGGTCCATATACACTATGGAGTATTATGCCTCCATCAGAAAGGATGAATACCCAACTTTTGTAGCAACATGGACGGGACTGGAAGAGATTATGCTGAGTGAAATAAGTCAAGCAGAGAGAGTCAATTATCAATGGTTTCACTTACTTGTGGAGCATAACAAATAGCATGGAGGACATAGGGAGTTAGAGAGGAGAAGGGAGTTGGGGGAAATTGGAAGGGGAGGTGAATCATGAGAGACTATGGACTCTGAAAAACAATCTGAGGGGTTGAAGTGGTGGGGGGGTGGGAGGTTGGGGTACCAGGTGGTGGGTATTATAGAGGGCATGGATTGCATGGAGCACTGGATGTGGTGAAAAAATAATGAATACTGTTATGCTGAAAATAAAAAAAATAAATTTAAAAAAATCTGCCCATAGCCTTAAGTGGTTTCCCTTGTATGTAACTTTTTGCCTCTCCTTACTGTTTTTAGAATTTTCTTTTTATCTTTAACCTTTGACATTTTAATTATATGTGTCATGGTGTGGAACTCCTTAGGTTCGTCTTGTTTGGAACTCTGTATCCTTCCTGAACCTGTTTTCTTTCCCCAGATTAAGGAAGTTATCAGTTATTATTTCTTCAAATAAGTTTTCTCCCCTTTTCTTTCTGTCTTCTCTCCTGGGACCCTCATAATGAAAATGTTTGTTCACTTGATGTCATTCTAGAAATTGCTTAACTTATCCTCATTAAAATTTTTTTTTTCTATTTGCTGTTCAGCTTGAGTGCTTTCTATTACTTTGTCTTCTAGATTGCTGCTGATCTCCTCTCATCCCCTAATCTATTATTGATTCACTCTAGTGTGTTTTTCATATCACTATGTTCTTTAACTTTGATTAATTCTTTCTCATATTTTGTATCTCTGTGTTGAAATTTTTCACTGAGTTCTTCCCCACTCTTGTCTCCAGTTCAGTGAGCATCTTTAGGATCATTACTTTAAACTTTATCAAGTGCATTGTTTCTCTTTGTTTCAAATAGTTCTTTTTCTAAGACTTTGACTTGTTCTTTTGTTTGGAGCATATTCCTCTATCTCCCCATTTTGCTTGATTTTCTGTTTGTTCCTTTAAATTGAATAGAACAGCTACTTCTGAATTTGAAGGAAAGGTATAATGTGTGATTATTCTGTATATTCTTTGTGGGCCTAATAACTTTGGCTGGCTGGCTGGAACTGTGACTGCCTTGGGCATGGAGTCCCCGGTACTCCTCTTTTGGGCTGCTCTGGTAGCATGACTGGAGATGAAGTGGGCTTGGGTCAGGTGGTTCAGGGCTCTCTGGAAAGGGGTTCTGGCAAGACAGCAAAAACTGAAGTTGGTGCAGGCCAGGGAAGTCCCTGGGCTCTTTATATAGAGAACATCCTGGCAGGATAGCTGGAGATGAAGTGAGCATGGGCCAGGACAGTTCAGGGGATCTCTACCCACAGGGTTCACTGGGAGGACAGCTGAAGCTGAAGTGCGTGTTCTGGGGGACTCCACACAAGGGGTTCCCAAACAGGGTTGCTGGAACTAAGGTGGGTATGGGTCAGGGATTCTTGGAACACTCTGTGCTGGGGGGGGAATATTAGCAAACTGTCTGGAGCTAAAGTAGTATGGGCCTGGGCTGCTTTGCTCCTGGGTGTGCCACCTTGCTGCATCAGCTGGAGCTATAGTGAGTACTGACCAGGGATATCCTCCTGGTGGGTGCCACACTGATGCTGCCTTGGTGGGAGGGATGGGGTTGATGTGGGCTAAGGGTTTGGAGCTCATTGAGGTAGTAGACCAGCTAGTATACCCAGATCCTGCTTCTGTCTTGCTCTCAAGGTGGAGGGGGAGCATAAACTGTGAAACTTGCTGCCCCTATGACCTGGAAAGAGTTCCAGCAGATCTTCCACCATGTGGCAAAATTCTAAGTCTAGTTTCTTTATGTTCTAGTTATTCTTTGTACTTCTATATTATACTGAGTCTACTATTGCTATGATTATGCCTCCTCTGCATGCCCAGAACTTTATTGTTCAAAATTACTAGTATCAGTATTAGGACAAACCAATATCACATACTTCTTCATGTGACAAGTGAGAAAAACACAGCATTGTTTCTGGAGTATTCTTTCAAAAATGTCTAAAATAAATTTAATTATAAGGAAATATTAGACAAACCTAAACTGGGAGGCATTGTACAAAGTAATTGACTAGTACTCTTCAAAAATATCAAGGTCATGAAAAACAAAGACTGAGGAACTGTATCTAATTAAAGAAAAATAAAGAGACGTGAAAACTAGATGCACCACCTTATTCTAGATTGGATTAGAAAAGGGACATAAGTGGAACAGTTGGTGAAATTTGAATAAGGTGTGTAGGTTAGATATAGAATTGTATTAATTTTCTGAATGGAAACTGGTATCTGGCAACTGGCTACCCTTTCCTTTTAGTACTTGGTACTTAAGAGCTAGAAAGCCCAGTTAGCCTTTTTTTTTTTTTTTTTAAAGATTTTATTTATTTATTTGACAGAGAGAGATCACAAGTAGGCAGAGAGAGAGAGGAGGAAGCAGGCTCCCTGCTGAGCAGAGAGCCCGATGCGGGACTCGATCCCAGGACCCTGAGATCATGACCTGAGCCGAAGGCAGTGGCTTAACCCACTGAGCCACCCAGGCACCCCCCAGTTAGCCTTTTGATTGTCTCAGTTTGCCATTAACAACAATTCACAATGAATTATCTCTGCATATGTATTTTCATATTTTTGGTAATGTTTCCTCAGAGTAGATTCCTGTTTGGGATTTTCAAAGTTAAGGACTTATGTCACTTTATTAGATTCCAGACTGCCCTGCAGGTCATATTCTCACTAATCTATTACCCCACAGCCTTGCCAACAGAATCCATTTTTAGAGGTTTTCATTTTATCTCATCTCATCTAACATTTTGAGCAATAAAGTTCAAAATGTTAGATGAGAAATTGTATCTCAACATGGTTTAAGTGTGCATTTCTTCACTTGTGAGTGATGGTAGAGATGTTTTCATATGTTTCAGGATTTTTTTTCTTGGTTTGTTTGTGAATTTTCTGGTTATGTCTTTTCCTTATGTTTCTACTGGGTTTGGTCTTTTCCCTCTCCTTTTAAAGGATCTTTTCAAAATTGATTAGAGTTTTTAGCTGCTTTTATACATATATTACAAATATATTCACAAAATTAATGAATTGTCTTTTGACTTTCATTGCATTGTTTTTGTCATGCAGAATTTTAATTTTTTACTGATTTTAAAATCAGTCTTTTTCTTTCTTTCTTTCTTTTCTCCTCTTGAATTATCATAGAAAACTTTGTACTGAGATTAAAAAATAATTCATTCAGGGACGCCTTGGTGGCCCAGTGGGTTAAGCTGCTGCCTTTGGCTCAGGTCATGATCCCAGGGTCCTGGGATCGAGTCCCGCATCAGGCTCCTTGCTCAGCAGGGAGCCTGCCTCTCTCGTCTCTTCCTGCTTGTGTGCTTTCTCTCTCTCTCTTTCTGACAAATAAATAAATAAAATCTTAAAAAAAATAATTCATTCATGTTTTCTTCTAGTATTTATAGGTTTGAATTTAGATTCCTGATGCATTTAGAATTTAATTTTGTGTATGGTATGAAATCTGGTTTTAATTTCATTTTTCATCCAATGGTTCTCATTTATAAAAAAGGGTCTATCTTTAACTTAGTAATTTGAGATGCTATCATTATTATATACTAAATATCTATAAATAACTAGGTTTATTTCTGGACTTTCTATTCTACTTACTATTCTTTTTGTCAATTCATGAGCAAGTGCCATATTTTTAATTATAAAGGCTTTATATAGGGGTACCTGGGTGGCTCAGTGGGTTAAAGTCTCTGCCTTCGGCTCAGGTCAGGATCCCAGGGGTCTCTGCTCGCAGGGAGCCTGCTTCCTCCTCTCTCTCTGCCTGCCTCTCTGCCTACTTGTGATCGCTCTGTCAAATAAATAAATAAAATCTTTAAAAAAAAGGCTTTATATATGTTTTAATCTTTGATAAGGACCTTTCACAGATAGTTTTCAATATTTTTCTAGCTATTCTGTGTATTTGCCCATATGAAAGTTAAAGTGTTTGTTGATATTTTATTGGGATTGGATTGAAATGAAACTTAGAATCGACATCTTTATATTGTTTTGTCAACCTATCCAAGGATAGGTAACATCTTTGATTTTGATCTAGTTTTGTGATTTTCAAGAATTTTCAAAAGATTTCCTCAAGTAAGTTTTTAGAAGTTTTAGGTTTTACTCACACAGGTTTTATACATTTCTCATTAGGTTGTTCCTGCTTATTCTTTAGTGTTATTTTAATTGGTGGCTTTCTTCTATGATGTCTTCTACATAGTTATTATTTGAGTATGTAAAGACTTTTTGTATATTTTTTATCCTATTTTTATAATTCTTTTATTGTTTGAATTACTTTAATCACTAATTCTCTAGAATATTCCAGGTGTATTATTGTATCATCGGCAAATAGCTATTTTACTTCTTCCTTAAGAATTCATGTGTTTTTAATTCATTTCTATTAATTGCATTAGCTGATACCTCTAATATGTAATAGTATTAGGGATGGTGGTAATAGACAGTGGGCATTTTTGTTTTGTTTGGGATCTTAGAGGAAATGCCTCTGGTGTTACTTTAGGAGGGTACTGTCTTCAGGACTATGATGGGTGTGTATATATGTAGGTTTATATGTATGCATTATCATTTTAAGAAAGTGTCCATTAAATGAAACTTCCTTGAGTACTTTTATCATGATTGGATATTGAATTTTGTCAAAAGATTTTTTGGTATCTACAGAGATATTGATAGGGTTTTTCTCCTGTTTCACCTATTAACACAGTACATTATATTAATAGATTTCCTAACATTGAATCAAACATATGTTCCAAAATAAATTTAATTTGGTCATCTTATTTTATTACATGATGTTGGATTCTGTTTGTTAATGTTTAAAATAGTTAATTTTGCATTGTTATTTCTAATAATATTGGTCTATATTTTTCTTGCATTGTGTGTTTTTTGGACTATCTTTATTCAAGTTTTGGTATCAGACTTTCTTCATAAAAAAGAATTATGATGGGATTGGGAGGGAGACAAACTATAAGTAACTCAATCTCACAAAACAAACTGAGGGTTGCTGGGGGGTGGGGTTTGGGAGAAGGGGGTGGGATTATGGACATTGGGGAGGGTATGTGCTTTGGTGAGTGCTGTGAAGTGTGTGAACCTGGTGATTCACAGACCTGTACCCCTGGGGATAAAAATATATGTTTATAAAAAATAAAAAATTAAAAAAAAAGAATCCGTTAATAAGCTAAAAAAAGAAATTATGAAGTGTTGTTTGTTTTTAGTGTTTTGCAGTAATTTATACAGTCTTGAGATCAGTAGAAGGTTTGATATGTTTACTGTATGAAACCACCTTGGATGGTTACTTCTCAATCATTTTGTTGATTTCATTTTTTCAGAAATTAGTCTCTCTAAGCTTTCTATCTCTAATAGGGTCAATTTTAGTAATCTGTATTTCCCTAGGAAATTATCTGGATTTTCAAATATATTTTTATAGAGACTTATTTGTAAGTTAGTTTCTTATGAATTTTAAGTATTTTTTCTTTTTCAATAGTTATTCCTTCTTTGTAATTTTCTGTTTTGTGAATTTCTACTTTGTGTTTTTTCTCGATCAGATTAGCTAGTGGCTTATCTATTTTAAAATTCTTTAAAAATCTAGGATTTGGGGGTTCCTGGGTGGCTCAGTGGGTTAAGGCCTCTGCCTTCAGTTCAGGTCATGATCCCAGGGTCCTGGGATCGAGCCCCACATCAGGCTCTCTGCTCAGCAGGGAGCCTGCTTCCCTTCCTCTCTCTCTGCCTGCCTTTCTGCCTACTTGTGATCTCTCTGTCAAATAAATAAATAAAAATCTTAAAAAAAAATCTAGGATTTTTAGGTCTATTTTTGTATTATTATTGTATTATTAGGTCTATTTTTTTAATGTTAATGATATAGTTTATTTAAACCAATAAACCCCAAATATGGCATTTCAACTTATAATCAATATAAAAACACCAATGAGATACTTTACAGTCCTTTTTATACTTAGAAATGGATGTATTTCCATCCATTTAGAAGAAATGGATGTATTTGAAACTTGCAACAGCCATCAATTCAGAAGCTATACTTAAATTAGAAAAAAAAATCATCTATATTTAGATGTAATGTAACATATAGTAGAGAAAGTAGATTCACAGACTCAAATATTTCCAAATATACCTAAAGTTTGACCAAAAATTGAGTAGGGCATAAAAATAATTTTTATTTAAAATTTATTTTTATAAAACCTAGTTTTTTAGAATAATTTAACTTCAAAGCAAACTGTACCATTTCAAAATTATGTCCATGATAAGTAAATTCACCAACTCACATCAACTCTCTACTCCTAAATTTGAATTCTAATGGGTGCTACATAAATTTGAAAGCATCTTTAAACTTATCAGTATCAACAAAATGTTCATTGAAAAATGTTGTAGTTTTTGAAGCTCCCCATCATAAAATACTATCAGTTATAATTAAAGTCTTCTTCATATAGAGTTATATTAGGAAAAAATGTGCAAAATTATTATTGATCTATATTATGAAAAGTTTAAATTTTAATATAAACTCTTGCATTGTTTAGCTAAGTAACAAACTTTTTTCCCCTTACATCTTCAAATTCAATCTTTTATATGCAGTGGAATATTGGAGAGAAAAAATAAACAACATGATAGTATTTTTTTTTAAGTTTTAATTTTTTATTTTTATAAACATATTTTTATCCCCAGGGGTACAGGTACAGGTCTGTGAATCACCAGGTTCACACACTTCACAGCACTCACCAAAGCACATACCCTCCCCAATGTCCATAATCCCACCCACTTCTCCCAAAACCCCTCCCCCCAGCAACCCTCAGTTTGTTTTGTGAGATTAAGAGTCACTTATGGTTTGTCTCCCTCCCAATCCCATCTTGTTTCATTTATTCTTCTCCTACCCACTA
>NC_081558.1:152137426-152156391 GCF_022355385.1 Mustela nigripes
GTCTCCCTCCCAATCCCATCTTGTTTCATTTATTCTTCTCCTACCCACTGAAGCCCCCATGTTGCATCACCACTTCCTCATATCAGGGAGATCATATGATAGTTGTCTTTCTCTGCTTGTGCGACAACATGGATAGTATTTTATTTTTGACCTTTTTTTTTTTTTTTGATTCTTGACTATTTGGCAACCATTCCTTTTTTTTTTTTTAAATTAACATATAATGTATCATTAGCCCCAGGGGTACAGGTCTGTGAATCGTCAGGCTTACACGCTTCACAGCTCTCACTATAGCATATACCCTCCCCAATGTCCATAATCCAACCACCCTCTCCCTACCCCACTCCCCCTGGCAACCCTCAGTTTTTTTTTTTTTTTTTTGTGAGATTAAGAGTCTCTTATGGCTTGTCTCCCTCCCGATCCCATCTTGTTTCATTTTTTCCTTCCCTACCCCCCAAATCCTCCACCTTGCATCTCAAATTCCTCATATCAGGGAGATCATATGATAATTGTCTTTCTCTGATTGACTTATTTTGCTAAGCATAATACTCTCTAGTTCCATCCATGTCATCACAAATGGCAATATTTCATTTCTTTTGATGGCTTCATAGTATTTGGTTGTATATATATATACCACATCTTTATCCATTCGTCTGTTGTTGGACATCTAGGTTTTTTCCATAGTTTGGCTATGTGGACATTGCTGCTATAAACATTTAGGTGCATGTGCCCCTTCAGATAACTACATTTTTATTTTTAGGGTAAATACCCAGTAATGCATGTCCTGGGTCATAGGGTAGCTCTATTTTCAGGTTTTGGGGAATCTCCATGCTGTTTTCCAGAGTGATTGCACCAGTTTGCATTCCACCAACAGTGTAGGAAGTTTCCTCTTTCTCTGCATCCTCACCAACATTTGTCATTTCCTGACTTGTTAATTTTAGCCATTCTGACTGGTGTGAAGTGGTATCTCAATGTGGTTTTGATTTGTAGTTCCCTAATGCCAAGTGATGTTGAGCACGTTTTCCTGTGTCTGTTGTCCATCTGGATGTCTTCTTTGCAGAAATGTCCATTCATGTCCTCTGCCCATTTCTTCATTGGGTTATTTGTTCTTTGGGTGTTGAGTTTGATAAGTTCTTTATAGATTTTGGATACTAGCCATTTATCTGATATGTCATTTGTGAATATCTTCTCCCATTCTGTCAGTTGTCTTTTGGTTCTGTTGACTGTTTCCTTTGCTGTGCAAAGGCTTTTGATCTTGATGAATAGTTCATCAGGAACTATTCCCAACTAGAACATTTCCTAATAGTTCATTTTTGCCCCTCCTTCCCTTTGCCTTTGGTGATGTTTCTAGGAAGAAGTGGCTGTGGCTGAGGTTGAAGAGGTTGCTGCCTGTGTTCTCCTCAAGGATTTTGATGGATTCCTTTCTCACATTGAGGTTTTTCATCCATTTTGAGTCTATTTTCATGTATGGTATAAGGAAATTGTCCAGTTTCATTCTTCTGCATGTGGCTGTCCAATTTTCCCAACACTGTTTGTTGAAGAGACTATCTTTTTTTCCCACTGAACATTCTTGCCTGCATTGTCAAAGATTAGTTGACCATAGAGTTAAGGGCCCATTTCTGGGCTCCCTATTCTGTTCCATTGATCTATATGTCTGTTTTTGTGCCAGTACCATACTGTCTTGATGAGGATAGCTTTGTAATAGAGCTTGAAGTCTGGAATTGTGATGTCACCAACTTTGGCTTTTTCAACATCCCTCTGGCTATTTGGGGTCTTTTCTGGTTCCAGATAAATTTTAGGATTATTTGTTCCATTTCTTTGAAAAAAAATTGGTGGTATTTTTCTAGGGATTGCATTAAACATGTAGATTGCTTTAGGTGGTATAGACATTTTAAAATATTTTTTCTTCCAATCCATGAGCATGGAACATTTTCCCATTTCTTTGTGATTTCCTCAAATTCTTTCATGAGTATAGTTTTCTGAGTACAGATTCTTTGCCTCTTTGGTTAGGTTTATTCCTAGGTATCTTATGGTTTTGGGTCCAATTGTAAATGGAATTGACTCCTTAATTTCCCCTTCTTCTGTCTTGCTGTGGTGTTATAGGAGTCAATTTGATTTCTGTGCATTGATTTTATATCCTGACACTTTACTGAATTCCTGTACAAGTTCTAGCAGATTTGGAGTGGAGTCTTTTGGGTTTTCCGCATGTATCAAATTATCAACAAAGAGTAATAGTTTGACTTCTTCTTTGCCAATTTGGATGCCTTTAATTTCTTCTTGTTGTCTGATTGCTGAGGCTAGGACTTCTAGTACTACGTTGGATAGAAGAGTGATAATGGACATCCCTTCTGTGTTCCTGACCTTAGCAAAAAAGCTCTCAGCTTTTCTCCATTAAGAATGATGTTCGCCATGGGTTTTTCATATATGGCTTTGATGATTTTGGGGTATATACCCTCTATCCCTACACTTTGAAGAGTTTTGATCAAGAATGGATGCTGTACTTTGTCAAATGCTTTTTCAGCATCTACTGAGAGTATCATATGGTTCTTGTTCTTTTTTTTTTGTTAATGTATTGTATCACATTGATTGATTTGCAGATGTTGAACCAACCTTGCAGCCCTGGAATAAATCCCACTTGGTCGTGGTGAATAATCCTTTTAATATACGTTGCATCTTATTGGCTAGTATTTTGGTGAGAATTTTTGCATCCATGTTCATCAAGGATATTGGTCTGTAATTCTCTTCAAGGTAATGCTGGCCTCATAGCATGAGTTTGCAAGTTTCCTTCCATGTCTATTTTTTGGAACAGTTTCAGTAGAATAGGATTTAATTCTTCTTTAAATGTTTGGTAGAATTCCCCTGGGAAGGTTCTGGCCCTAGGCTCTTGTTTTTTGGGAGATTTTTGATGACTGCTTCAATCTCCTTACTGGTTATGGGTCTGTTGAGGTTTTCTCTTTCTTCCTGGCTCAGTTTTGGTAGTTTATACATCTCTAGGAATGCATCCATTTCTTCCAGATTGTCAAATTTGCTGGTGTGTAGTTGCTCATAATATTTCTTATAATTGTTTGTATTTCTTTGGTGTTGGCTGTGATCTCTCCTCTTTCATTCATGATTTTATTTATTTGAGTCCCTTCTCTTTTCTTTTTGATAAGTCTGGCCAGGGGTTTATCAATCTTATTAATTCTTTCAAAGAACCAACTCTTAGTTTTGTTGATTTGTTCTACTAATTTTTGGTTTCTATTTCATTAATTTCTGCTCTGATTTTTATGATTTCTCTTCTCCTGCTGAGTTTAGGCTTCTTTGCTGCTTTTTCTCCAACACCTTTAGGTGTAGGGTTAGGTTGTGTATTTGAGACCTTTCTTTTTTCTTGAGAATATTTGTATTGCTATATATTTTCCTCTCAGGACTACACTTGCTGTGTCCCACAGATTTTGAACAGTTGTGTTTTTATTTTCATTTGTTTCCATGATTTTTTTCAATTCTTCTTTAATTTCCTGGTTGACCCATTCATTCTTTAGTGGGATGCTCTTTAGCCTCCATGTGTTTGGGTTCTTTTCAAATTTCTTCTTGTGATTGAGTTCTAGCTTCAGAGCATTGTGGTCTGAAAATATGCAGGGAATGATCCCAAACTTTGGTACCAGTTGAGACCTGATTTGTGACCCAGGATGTGATCTATTCTGGAGAATGTTCCATGTGTACTAGAGAAGAATGTGTATTCTGTTGCTTTGGGATGGAATGCTCTGAACATATCTGTGATGTCCATCTGGTCCAATGTGTCATTTAAGGACTTTATTTCCTTGTTGACCTTTTGCTTAGATGGTCTGTCCATTTCAGTGAGGAGAGTATTAAAGTCCCCTACTATTATTGTATTATTGTTGATGTGTTTCTTTGATTTTGTTATTAATTGGTTTATATAGTTGGCTGCTCCCATGTTAGGGGCATAGATATTTACAATTGTTAGATCTTCTTATTGGGCAGACCCTTTGAGTATGATATAGTGTCCTTCCTCATCTCTTTTTATAGTCTTTGGCTTAAAATATAATTGATCTGATAAAAGGATTGTCACCCCAGGTTTCTTTTAATGTCCATTAGCATGATAAATTGTTTTCCACCCTCCCTTTATATCTGGAGATGTCTTTGGGTCTAAAATGAGTTTCTTGTAGACAGCACATTTATGGGCTTTGGTTTTTTATCCATTCTGATACCCTGTATCTTTTGATTGGGGCATTTAGCCCATTTACATTCAGTGTAGCTATTGAAAGATATGAATTTGTTGCCATTGTTTTGCCTGTAAGGTGACTGTTACTGTATATTGTCTCTGTTCCTTTCTGATCTACTACTTTTAGGGTCTCTCATTGCATAGAGGACCCCTTTCAATATTTCCTGTAGGGCTGGCTTGGTGTTTACAAATTCTCAAAGTTTTTGTTTATCCTGGAAACTTTTTGTCTCTCCTTCTATTTTCAATGATAGCCTAACTGGATATAGTATTCTTGGCTGCATTTTTTCTCATTTAGTGCTCTGAATGTATCATGCCAGTTCTTTCTGGCCTGCCAGGTGTCTGTGGATAAGTCTGCTACCAATCTAGTATTTTTACCATTGTATGTTACAGACTTCTTCTCCTGGGCTGCCTTCAGGATTTTTTCTTTGTCATTAAGACTTGTAAGTTTTTACTATTAGATGATGAGGTGTGGACTTATTTTTATTGATTTTGAGGGGGGGCTCTCTGTGCCTCCTGGATTTTGATGCTTGTTCCCTTTGCCATATTAGGGAAATTGTCTACACTAATTCACTCCAATATACCTTCTGCCCCCCCCCCCTTTTCTTCTTCTGGAATCCCAATTATTCTAATATTATTTCATCTTATGGTATCACTTATCTCTCGAATTCTCCCCTCATGGTCCAGTAGTTGTTTGTCTCTCTTTTGCTCAACTTCTTTATTCTCTGTCATTTGGTCTTCTATATCACTAATTCTCTCTTCTGCCTCATTTATCCTAGCAGTAAGAGCCTCAATTTTTGATTACACCTCATTAATAGCTTTTTTGATTGCAGCTTGGTTATAATTTAGTTATTTTATTTCTCCAGAAAGGGCTTTTATTTCTCCAGACAGGGTTTCTCTAATATCTTCCATGCCTTTTTCAAGACCAGCTAGCACCTTGAGAATCATCATTCTGACCTCTAGATCTGACATATTACCAACATCCATATTGATTAGTTGCCTAACCTTTGGTACTGCCTCTTATTCTTTTTTTTTTTTTTTTTTGTGGTGAGTTTTTCTGCCTTGCCATTTTATCCAGATAAGAATATATGAATGAGAGAATAAAATTTTACAAGGGTGGAAAAGACCCCAGAAAAATGTATGCTAATGAAATCAGAAGAGACCCCAAATCTGGGGGGAGAAGAAGGGAGCTAAAAAGAAGTTTTAAAAAGATTTAAAAAAATTTTCAAAAAAATATATATATATTAGACTGATGAATAGAACAGAGCCACCGACTTGATTTTGGGTGTATTTTGGTCTCTTAGGAGAAACTACCTCCCAGAATTTTAAAGAAAGAAAAACATATATATATATATATACACACACACACACACACACATATAAATAAGGCTAAACATGATGAAGGAATGAAATATGAGTGTAAAGATGAAAATTTAAAAATGGAATTGATAAGTTGGCTGGAAAAAGAAAGAAAAAAAAAGTGGAGAGAATTTGCTTGGACTGGAGACTAGAACAATGCCCTGTGCTAGATTTAGGTTATATTTTTATCTATTAGAAGAAATTGTTTCCTAAACATTTTTAGAAGAAAAAACCCTATAAGTATACAAAAAATAAAGTTAGATACACGGGGGGATAAAATATGACTATAATAGTGAAGGTTTAAAAAGATTTTCTTTTTTTAGGAAGGTATTGTGAAGATAAATTAGTTAAGAAACTTTAAAAGAAGAAAGAGGAAAAGTTAAAAAAATTAGCATAAGAAAAAAATAAAATAAAGGAATTAACTTTGCAAGACTAAAGAATCATGTGGAGAAAGCCATGAATTCCATGCTTTGCTTTCCCCTCCTCTGGAATTTGCTCTTCTCCTTGATCAGTGAGCTTGGTCTTAGCTGGATGTTCTTGCTGATCTACTGGGGAAGGGGCCTGTTTTAGTGATTTTCAAATGTTTTTGCCTGAGGTGAAATTGTGCTGCCCTTACCAGTGGTTGAGGTAAGTAATCTGCTCAGGTTCACTCTTGGGAGCTTCTTTCTTCTGAACTCTTTCTGTAGGGCTTGGAGGATAGGAATGAAAATGGCGGCTTCCCAATCTCTAGCCCAGAGGAGCTGAGAGCTTGGGGCCCCACTCACCAGTGCGTCCTTGGAGAAATGCACTCAATCACTCCCATCTTCCTGGTCTCTGGCTGCTCTCGGGCTCACATAGCTTGTGACTGAATGTTTCTGTTTCTGACACACAGCCCCACTTGGAGTCTCCAAACCCAGCAGATTCTTGCTCCTCTGCTCTTGCGGTAAATGAAGGTGGGTCTCCCCAGATCTGCCACTTGTGGGGTCCCTGCTCAAAGAGTAGTGGCCCGACTGTGCTGCAGATCACAGTTTAAGTTAACCCTGAGCTGAGAGCTCACTCCTTGGCTCCATCTCTGTAGTCGGCATCCCCACTCCGATACCTATAAACTCTGCTACACTCAGATACCCCCAATCCTTCTGTGACTCCATGGGACCTGAGACCACACGGTCCCCACAAGGCCTCCACCCCCACTTAGCCTCCGGAGCGATGTCCTTCAGTGAAGCAGACTTTTAAAAGTTGAAATTTTGGGGGTACCTGGGTGGCTCAGTGGGTTAAAACCTCTGCCTTTGGCTTGGGTCATGATCTCAGGGTCCTGGGATCGAGCCCCACATCAGGCTCTCTGCTCTGCAGGGAGCCTGCTTCCCCTTCTCTCTCTGCCTGCCTCTGCCTGCTTGTGATCTCTCTCTCTGTCAAATAAATAAATAAAATCTTAAAACAAATAAAAAAATAAAAGTTCAAATTTTGTGCTCCATTGCTCCACTGCTTGCCAGGAGCCTGCCCCTCCCCCCACGGTCTATCTTCTCATTTCTTTGGATTCACTTCTCTGCAGGTCCTACCTTTCAGAAAGTGGTCGATTTTCTGTTTCTAGATTTGTTGCTCTTCTTCTCTTCAAGCTCCTGTTGGGCTTATAGGTATTCAGAATGGTTTGATAACTATCTAGCTGATCTCCTATTACCTGATGTCATCTCAGTCTGCTACTTTTCTGCCCTCTTGGCTCCTTTGGCCTATTAGGTCTATTTTTAAAAATATACCTTATTAATTTCTTCTTTTAATATTACATTTCATTCTTCTTGCTTCCTTTTTATTTTGTTGCACTTTTTCTTTCTTTATTTTGTTGAACTAGGAATTTGCTGACTTATGTTTTTATTGATAAATGCTGTTTTTAGTGTGGTACTATGAATTTAGTACTGTGAATTTTCCTGTGGTCTCTATTTTAAGTATAGTCCACAGACTGTGTGACATGTAGAGATTTTCATTTTATTTGTTAGAAATTATTTAATTTTCATGTTTTCCTCTTTTGCCCAGGTGGAAGTGCTTTTTTTTTTTATTCTGTTAAATGACTTCTAGTCTTATTACACTGAAATCTAATATTGTTCTTTGTAACACATATACTTTATGGAACTCACTGATGTTTCTTTGTGATGTAATACATGGCCAACACAAACTAAATATGTTCTCTATTATAAAGATAAAATGTTTGAGGTATAGTCATAAAGCCTGCTTCATTGATTATGTTCATTAGGTCTTCTTTATTTTTATTTATTCCTCTCCTCATCATTTCATCTGTCTTTTAATTAGAGTGGTTTACTGAAGTCCACTAATTGTTAATATATTTCTGTCTCCTTGTATCTCTTGTCTTTGCTTCATTAAATAATTGCTTGTTATTTGGTGTGTATGTACTCATAATACATATGACTGATTGATAATCAGTCTATCTTTATTATGATTGTTGTTTTTAGCAGTAAATTTTACTCTCTTTTGTTTAATGCAGTTTATCCGTCACTGCTTTCTTCTTGCTTTCCTTTGCCGAGAAACTTTTTTGTCCATCCCTTTAGTTTTAGCCTTTTAGAATCAATTTGGTTTAGATATACCTTTTATGTACCACACTGAGATGTAATTATCTTTCCTTTTTGAACCAAATTGAAGAATTTTTAAAATTAAATTAATTAATTTATTTTCAGAAAAACAGTATTCAGTATTTTTTCACCACACCCAGTGCTCCATGCAATCCGTGCCCTCTGTAATACCCACCACCTGGTACCCCAACCTCCCACCCCCCCCACCACTTCAAACCCCTCAGATTGTTTTTCAGAGTCCATAGTCTTTCATGATTCACCTCCCCTTCCAATTTCCCCCAACTCCCTTCTTCTCTCTAACTCCCTATGTCCTCCATGCTATTTGTTATGCTCCAAAAAAAGTGAAACCATATGATAGTTGACTCTCTCTGCTTGACTTATTTCACTCAGCATAATCTCTTCCAGTCCCGTCTATGTTGCTACAAAAGTTGGGTATTCATCCTTTCTGATGGAGGCATAATACTCCATAGTGTATATGGACCACATCTTCCTTATCCATTCGTCCATTAAAAGGCATCTTTGTTCTTTCCACAGTTTGGCGACCGTGGCCATTGCTGCTATAAACATTGGGGTACAGATGGCCCTTCTTTTCACGACATCTGTATCTTTGGGGTAAATACCCAGAAGTGCAATGGCAGGGTCATAGGGAAGTTCTATTTTTAATTTCTTGAGGAATCTCCACACTGTTCTCCAAAGAGGCTGCACCAACTTGCATTCCCACCAACAGTGTAAGAGGGTTCCCCTTTCTCCACATCCCCTCCAACACATGTTGTTTCCTGTCTTGTTAATTTTGGCCATTCTAACTGGTGTAAGGTGATATCTCAATGTAGTTTTAATTTGAATCTCCCTGAGGGCTAGTGATGATGAACATTTTTTCATGTGTCTGATAGCCATTTGTATGTCTTCATTGGAGAAGTTCTCAATTCTCAAATTATTTTATAATTACGTGTATTGTATATTTACTATGTTTATTTTTCTGCCTAAGGATACTCTTTGGAGTTTTATTTTTATATTTGGAAAGGTATATATTTTTGTTCTAGCAGGTACCTGTGTCTTTTTTATTATTTGGTTTGTCAAGGTTTTTTGTTTGTTTGTTTTGGTTTTTTAAGATTTTATTTTTAAGGAGTCTCTACATCCAACATGGAGTCTCTACATCACAACCTGGAGAACAAGATTCACATGCTCTTCCAAATGAGCTGTCCAGGTGCCCCTGGTTTGTCAAGATTTTAATGGAATTCTGTAATACCCACATATTGCCTGAAGTGTAGTCATCAACATTGAGCTCACTTTTTCTTTTTCTTTTTTTCTGTCCTTTTCCTTCCATTTAAAAAGTACATTATTTCTACTTTGTCTCAACATATAACATGTATACACTAATTTTCCACCCTTTCCCCCATCTTTGTAGGGTGTAAAGATGGAAAATTAATATAATCTACATTTTTATTTATTCAAATTCTTACCATTGGTCTTAATGCTGAACCACTTCTAGTCATCTCTTGACCGGATGAGACTTATCCACTAATAGATCTTGAGTACTAATATAGTATAGAATTTCCTACATCTTGTATGTTTAAAACTGTTTTTCTATAACCTTAATATTTGAGGCACATCTTGGATGGATTTAAATTTTTTGTCCATGCTTTCTTTTATTGAGTTTTAGGAAAATGATCTTTCTTTGCTGTGCCTGCTGTTTTTAAGAATTTTAATGGGAATATAATTCTTTTGTGCTAAATATGTAGGTCTTAAGATGTCTTTTTCATATCTTTGAAGTTTGATAATTTTACTGGGCCAGTTAGTTAGCTAATGCTATGAAACAAATTAAGATCTTAGTAGCTTAGGGGTGTGTGGCTGGCTCAGTCAGAGGAACATGCTATTCTTGATCTTAAGGTCATGAGTTCAAGCTCCATGTTGGGTGTAGAGATTACTTAAAAAAAAAAAACTTAAAAATATATCTTAGAGAACGTAGTGGCTTAAAGGCAACAAAAAATATATATTAAAGTTTCTGTGAGTCATGAACTTGGGAGCACCTTTGCTAGTGGTCTGGTTTGAGGTTTTAGTAAAGCTGTTGGCTTTAGTAAAGCTGTTGGCTTCAGATAACTATAGTTATCTGAAGGTCTGAGTTGGATCTGCTTTTAAGATCTTGCACACACACTGGCAAACTGGTGCTCAGTTCTCCATGTGAGCTTCTCCACAGAGCTGCTTGTTGTCCTTATGCATGACAGTTAGCTTCCCCTATAGTAAGTAATCCAAGAGAGAGAGCAAAATTGAAGCTGCAGTGTCTTTTAAGGGCTAGCCTTGGTTTTAGATGTTTTGAGTGACAGGCTAACTTGGTCCCTATTACACCATCCTTGTTGGAAACAGAAGTCTCTTGGCTATTACTTCTTTAATAATTTTCATATCTCATCCCATTTTTTTTTCTTTCTCTTCATGGTACTTCAATTTTGTGAATGCTCGGCCTTTTAGGGCATAGGATCTATTATTTTACATTGATATTTTATCAGTCAGCTTGACTGAACTCAAACTCTAAACTTTGTCTTCCTGTAGTAGACAGTAACTCAAACCCCTGTTCAATTGGTTAGACTTTTAACTGGCTGCTTGGAGTCTGCCTACACTTGCATAGATTAGAGGGCAGCCAGATATTTAGGCAGAATTTATATGAAGAATTTGGGGTTCTCCTTCTTTGGATCTCTCATTTCTGGACTTTCTCCTTTTTTTTTTTTTTTTTTTTTTTTAATCTCTTGCAGTTATTCTGAGCTCTTTTTCAATTTCTGCCTATCAGTAAACTCCAGGTTTCAGTTTCTCTTTTTGGTCACTCTCCAGGTCCTTCAATTATTTTGTCCAGAGTTCATATTACATAGGATTTGTTTTTAATGAGAGTCTTATGACTCTATTTTGAATGATTTCTGTTTAATGGATCTTGGTGAGGCCTTCTCTAATTATGCCATTTAAAAATTACAGAACCACCCATCTCCTGGTGCTTCATACACAATTCTTACCAGTTGACATAGAATGCATTTTAACATTTGTTTGTTTTCTGATTTCCACAACTAGAATGTAAGCTCTAAAACAGTAGACATATTTCCCTCTTGTTCAGTGCAATTTCTTCAGTTCTTAGAACAGATCAGATTAATGCTTAGTAAATATTTCGGTATGCATGAGTGAATCAATACATTATTTTTTCCTGCATCCTTATATAGTGCCCGAAAGGTAATGGATGAGGAAGAGGAAGCAGTTGAAGAATATTGGAATATGTGAACTATTTGGGTGACTGGCAGAAAAGGTTTAACTGAAACGGAAGCAGCAGCCCTTATTGTGGAAGAAGCTAAAATGATTCTGCAGCAGGACTTAGTTGAAATGGGAGTGCAATGGAATTCATACTCCCTTTTAAATTCTGATACACACTCATTGACCAGCAGTGAGTCAGAAGTAAAGGAACAGAAATTTATACCCCAAACTAAAAGATCTTGTGAAAGGTTAACATCAAAGAAAAAAAGTAACTCGATGTTTAGTGATTCTTCTGCTAAGCATTCATAAAATACTGTGCAGGATTTAGAGAAAAGTGGAGAGCATACAAACTCCTTTTATTATAAGTTACAGAATGGGAATCAAGAATGCCAGGCACATTCCATTTCCAGAGCAAGAAAATGGGCTTCTTTGAATTTAAGTAAAGAAAAGCTAAGAACCTTTCTGAATGAGGGAAAAAACATGCACTAAGAAAGTTGTTCCGATTCTCTTATTTGAGAAAACTAAAAAAGAAGCTCAGAGTTTCAATTCAGAAAAGATGAATCCTCTGGATTTTGGAAACATAGTAAACATGTAAAACAATCTAGACACAGTAGCCATATGAAAGACACTGAGATGTGTAGAATTGATTTATAGGAGCAGACTATGTCTAATCCTGTTTATTGTGGAGATGCATTTACCTTAGATGAGAAGAATGTGGAATTTAGAAGTCCAGACCCTTTTGCTAAAAATGTATCATTCTGTGCTGAGGGAAAATATAGCAAAGCATCATTCTCATTAGAAAGAGAACAAAGTTCAAAGAACAAAACAAAAACTAATGATGTTCTTGTGGAACATTTTATCACACAATCCCAGAGTAAAAAAGTGACTTGTAACCCGCTAGTATGGTTAGTGAAAATGGAAGAGGATTTGCTGTTGTTGAGTCAGAAAAAATAAACACAGTTTTGGTGGTAGAAAACGATTAAAGAGGGCACAGAATGCATGGAGCACTGGGTGTGGTGAAAAAATAATGAATACTGTTATGCTGAAAATAAATAAAAAATAAATTTTTAAAAATGCTAAAAAAAATCCAGAATGTTTATCTAAAACATGACACCTACTCAGTTAACTACTGCCCAGAAAAACAGTCTGATAAGCAGATGAACACTTATACCAAGCAGAAAAAAATAATAGAGAGACAAATGTCCTGTGAGACAGGCAGTAGTTATATGAATAAAGACTCAGATATTATTATCAAGTGTGGAATTATGAAGTTTAATAGTGAATAAAATAAATCAAATAACCTTTAGGAATCAGGAGATAATATAAGCAAAGCTGAGATACTCCCAACTCGAGGATCAGAAGGCCAGGATGAAAATTTACTAAATACATCTAGAAAACAAGAAAAAACAGAAGCTTATGTGGCAAACAAAGAATAATTGTGTTTCTGAATTAGGTTTAGTTCCTTGTGAATTTGAAGATAGTTTCTACATGAATACTCCATCAGAGAAAATAATACAACAGATGGCAACTGAAAAATGCCAAACCAGGAGTAGTGTGCCAAGCTGGCAACAGGGATGTTGCAGAAGAGCTTAGATGACCAGAGTTTGGTACACTCTTTTCATAATGAGATTTGTATTACTTTTTCTGGTGAACAACATTCTCCAGAAGTGACAAATAAAGATCATTTGGAACTTAAGACTGTAAATACTATGAAACAAGACACTGATTTGGATGGGGTTGATATTCTGACTCCAGAAAGCTTAATTTTTCTTTCTCCAATACTCTTGAAGGTAAATGGCCCTTGTTTTAAAAGGAATGAACTTTCTGTCACTGACTCTCAAATAGTTTTCTTCAAGGTTATCAAACACAAGAAGCTATGAAACCAGTTATATCTCTGGTTCTTCAAAAGAGAACTACCACTGGTATAGAAGCAGAATGTCTGCCAGTTCCTGAAACAAGTTTGAATTTGAGTGATGGCTTACTGTTTGACAGTTTGGTGAAGATTACCTAGTAAAAGAACAACCACCTGACATACAAGTGAAAGAACCCCTCTGTTCTTCACTAACGTCAAACCATTTCAGTCATTCTGTGTGTCTGTAATGAGAGGGCACAATTAGAAAATCAAATGAATGAGAATCAAGATAATCAGCAACAGTACACTTGTTTCAGTGATGAGTCTATTATATTTTCAGAAGTGGATTCTGATCAGGTGGTTGAAGCTTTGAACAATGTAGAAATATGTCCTGTCCAGGAGAAACAGAATACTGCAGTTTCAGAGCATTAGAACTAAGTGATCCAGTGACTGTAGGTAATGATTATCTACAAAGAGAAGTAATTGGAGGAGATAAAGATGAAAGGTCTCAAAAACCCAAATTAACTGAGACAGAGGAAAATAATGCATTCATATGGTCAGGGGTACTATTTGATTTAAGTCCAGGACTGCAGAGAATTTTAGACAGTGTCCAGTCCTCTAGAAAATGAAAAGCAAAAATTAACCACTAAAAACTTGTCAATTTTTTTTTAAAGATTTTATTTATTTATTTGGCAGAGAGAGATCACAAGTAGATGGAGAGGCAGGCAGAGAGAGAGATAGAGGGAAGCAGGCTCCCTGCTGAGCAGAGAGCCCGATGAGGGACTCGATCCCAGGACCCTGAGATCATGACCTGAGCTGAAGGCAGCAGCTTAACCCACTGAGCCACCCAGGTGCCCAAACTTGTCTAATTTGAAAGGAAAAAATGTAGAGGTAAATGACAAACAAAAAGTGATTTCAAATTTGGAGCGAAATCAAGTGCAGGGAATTTCATTTTCTCCTAATATTGAAGTAAAAAGCAAGATTGGGACACTGGGGACCGATGCCCTTCATGCTGAAACCTCATCCCACTTGCCTTGTAAGGAGAACTGTATAGTTGATAGTTGATGGTAATAGACTCATTCCTCTTACACCTATTCCAGCATCTGCTTCTAAACTGATATTTCCAAGTATTTCTGGAACATCTTATGTAAAACTTCAGAAAACACATACCGTTTTACAGCTTGGTGAAAGTTACTCCTTTGACTCATCTTCAAATATTAAAAACCAAGATTTAAGTTCAGAGAGTAGAAATGGTTTAAAGAAGTCCTACTAGAGACACAACTTTTTACTGCGGTTATCACAAGATGGATTGCAGTTAACTCCAGCCTCATTCAGCTCAGGAATTTTGGCCATAATTGATGTAGCTAGTGACCGAACTCTCTTTTGAACATTCATTAAGGAGTGGCAGAGCAAAAAGCGATTTTCTATGTCACTGGCTTGTGAAAAGATCAGTAGTTTGACATCTAAAAATGCTGCTATTGGTGGTAGGTTTAAGCAAGGTAAGACTTAAAATTTTTTTTTTCATATTTTCATCTTTATGTAAAGTAGTGGGTTGGGATGGGCCTGAGCCTTTTCAGTATGGGATATTAAATGTAATAAACTTATTCAGAGTTCAATTAAAGTTTCTTCTATGTGGGTTTAGAACAGCTTTATTGTTGAGCACAACTAGATTAATAATAGTTGCCATCTGGTCTAAGAAATGGGTGACTATAGGACATGTGGGTATGAAAGTCAAGCACTGAGAAAAAAAAGCTCAAGCTGGGCTACCGAACTCATGTAGACCACCAAGGCACTACTCATTTACCTAGCACTGATCCACTGTTGTAGCTGGCCTAATCAGGCCTGTGTCTGCCTCTTTCTTCACAAGCCACGGATCCCACCTAAACAGCCTTCCTAGAGTAGATCTCCACACTAGGTGGTCCAGAGGGAGTTCCAGACCAGTCTTTTCTCTCAGGACAAGGACATAGAAGCCAAGCTTCTTGCTGCTGCAGCCACCACAGTTGTGGCTGGTTTGAGGGCCAGCACTTGACCATTGGGTGTATCAGGAATCCATCTCTCAAATGGCAGCTCTTTCTCCAGTGCTAGTCTGGACTTGGCCTTGTGTGAGGCCATGGAACTCTTCTGTTTGATTGTTGACTTCCTTATCCTTTTCCCTTTATGAGGCTTCACAGAGGTCACCTATCTGTCACTTCTTCTTCAACTCCAGGCCATATTTGGTACTAGAGTATGCTAAAATTTGCCATTAAACATGGTGTTTCTTTTTTGAGATGATCATATGTGTGTGTGTGTATGTGTGTGTGTGTGTGATTATTTATATATAATATATTAATATTAGAGTATAAGTTTGTAAAACCTATGTATTTTGAACAAGGATCTCCTTTTTTTGGTATTTTTAATGACATAGTGTCATGGTTTTTATTAATCATCAGTGCTCATGAATTATTTTTTATTACATTGTAATTTCCTTATATACTTACATAATCACAAAAGTACATAGAAAAAAAGGCACTATATTTTAAACAATGTATATAACCTACATATTTCAGTACTTATGTCAAGTAGACTTGTACCTCCAACTGGTGTTCATGAATTCTGTGCCAAAATGTTGACCGCAAAGCCTCATAGAGCCCTTCCAGGTTTAAGAGACTTGAACCTTTTGTTAAATAATGCCATTTAATATAGACACCTGTCTTACTTCATGACAAAAAGGATTTTGTGTCATTGGTAATACCTGTAGTCAACTTGACAACCTTCTGTGGAAAGCAAAGATTTGATAAGGTTTCTTAAATCTCTGTATTTATGCATGAATTTGTTCATCAAAATTTTATTATTTAATCTTCAACTTATAGAACATGTATTTTTTAAAATTTTTTGAGTATAGTTGACACATATATTAATTTCAGGTATACAACATAGTGATTTGAGAAATTTAAACATTACACTGTGTTTACCAGGAATATAAATACCATCTGTCCCCATACATTGCTATTACAGTATCATTGACTATATTCTTTATGCTGTGTCTTTTATTCCCATGACTTATTCATTACATAACCGGAAGCCCATATCTCCCATTCTCTTTCACCCATTTTGCCCAAACCCCCAATCTTCTCTTCCCTCTAGCAACCATCAGTTATTCTCTATATTTATAAGTCTGATTCTGTGTTTATAGCCGCAATGTCCACAATGGCCAAACTATGGAAAGAACCTAGATGTCCACCAACAGATGAATGGATAAAGAAGTTGTGGTATATATATATATACACAATGGAATACTATGCAGCCATCAAAAGAAATGAAATCTTACCATTTGTGACAACGTGGATGGAACTAGAGGGTATTATGCTTAGTGAAATAAGTTAATCAGAGAAAGACAATTATCATATGATCTCCCTGATTTGAGGAAGTTGAGAGGCAATGTGGGGGGTTTGGGGGTAGGAAAAGAATAAATGAAACAAGATGTAATCGGGAGGGAAACAAACCATAAAAGACTCTTAATGTCACAAAACAAACTGAGGAGTGTGGGGGGAGGGGGAGGGAGATGGGGTTATGGACATTGGGGAGGGTATGTGCTATGGTGAGTGCTTTGAAGGGTGTAAGCCTGGAAATTCACAGACCTGTACTCCTGGGGCTAATAATACATTATATGTTAATAAAAAAATAAAAACATAAAAAATAATAAAAAAATATGATTCTGCTTTTTATTTATTTGTGTGTTTTTGTTTTAGATTCTACATATGAAGTGAAATCATATGGTATTTGTCTTTCTTAGTCTGAATTATTTCACTTAGCATCATACCCTCTAAGTTTATGTTGTCTTATAGGGCAAGTTCTCATCTTTTTTTTTTTAAGCACTGTATTTCATTGTATTATGTACCACATCTTCCTTATTCATTTGTCTATCAGCAGACACTTAGGTCATGGACCACATGTGTTAATGACATGTTTTATGTACTTTTTGCATTGACTAATACTTTCCATTTTTTATTCAACATACATAAAATTGAGCACATTCTCTGTGCTAGGAGTTAGAGGGATAAAAATTTTCACTTAAATTTAACAAATATGTGCCATTTATTTTCAAGGTATTAGGGATCTTATTACAATAATATATACTGGTTTTTGACCTATATTTATAAAGTTGGAGATGCCTTATTTTAGAAAAAATGTTGAATCCAGATACCAAATCATGCCTGATTCTTCACCAAGAAGTAAGATGCTTATAGTGTTCAAATGGTCTTTATTTCTGTTTGAGTTACAGCAATTCAAAATGCAGCTTTAAAAAGATTTAGTTAATAACCATTTTACTTATTATTATAGATCTATTTTAGGAAATCTTTGGTAAATTTTTCATAGTGACAATTATCTTAATAGATGGAAAGTCTAGAAAGATCTTACACATACCTAAAAATGACCATCCAAATAATGCATATTTTAGAGATCTGTATTATTATCATTTTTTTAATTTATTTTTAAAAATTAACATATAATGTATTATTTGTTTCAGGGGTACAGGTCTGTGATTCATAAGTCTTACACAATTCACAGTGCTCACCATAGCACATACCCTCTCCAATGCCCATCACCAAGCCACCCCATCCTTCACACTCCCTTCCCTACAGCAATCAGTTAGTTTCCTGAGATTAAAAGTCTCTTATTGTTTATCTTCCTCTTTGGTTTCATTTTCTTTCATTTTTCCCTCCCTTCCCCTATGATCCTTCATCTTATCTCTCAAATTCCACATATCAATGAGATCATATGATACTTTTCTTTCCCTGATTGACTTATATCACTTAGCGTAATACCCTTTAGTTCCCTCTATATCATTGCAAATGGCAAGATTTCATTTTTGATGGTTGCATAATATTCCCCTGCACATATACATTACATCTTCTTTATCCATTCATCTGTGAATGGACTTCTAGGCTCTTTCCATAGTTTGGCTGTTGTGGACATTTCTGCTATAAACATTGGGGTGCATGTGCCCCTTCAGATCACTACATTTGTGTCTTTGGGGTAAATATCCAGTACTGCAATTTCTGGATCATATAGTAGCTCTATTTTCAACTTTTTGAAGAACTACATACTGTTTTTCAGAGTGGCTGCACCAACTTGCATTTCCACCAACAGTGTTAGGAGAGTTCCCCTTTCTCCACATCCTCACCAGCATCTGTCATTTCCCGACTTGTTAATTTTAGCTGTTCTGACTGGTGTGAGGGGGTATCTCATTGAGGTTTTGATTTTTATTTCCCTGATGTGAAGTGATGTTGAGCACTTTTTCATGTGTCTGTTGGCCATCTGGATGTCTTCTTTGCAGAAATGTCTCTTCAAGTCTCCTGCCCATTTTTTGATTGGATTATTTGTTCTTTGGGTGTTGAGTTTGATAAATTCTTTATAGATTTTGGATACTAGCCCTTTATCTGACATGTCATTTGCAAATATCTTCTCCTGTCAGTTGTCTTTTGGTTTTCTTGACTGTTTCCTTTGTTGTGCAAAAGCTTTTGATCCTGATGAAGTCCCAATAGTTCATTTTTGCCCTTCCTTCCCTTGCCTTTGGTGATGTTTCTAGGAAGAAGTTGCTGTGGCTGAGGTTGAAGAGGTTGCTGCCTGTGTTCTTCTCAAGAATTTTGATGGATTCCTTTCTCACATTGAGGTCTTTCATCCATTTGAGTCTATTTTTGTTTGTGGTGTAAGGAAACGGTCCAGTTTCATTCTTCTGCATGTGGCTGTCCAATTTTCCCAACACCATTTGTTGAAGCGA
>NC_081558.1:152156491-152209746 GCF_022355385.1 Mustela nigripes
GTGCAAAAGCTTTTGATCCTGATGAAGTCCCAATAGTTCATTTTTGCCCTTCCTTCCCTTGCCTTTGGTGATGTTTCTAGGAAGAAGTTGCTGTGGCTGAGGTTGAAGAGGTTGCTGCCTGTGTTCTTCTCAAGAATTTTGATGGATTCCTTTCTCACATTGAGGTCTTTCATCCATTTGAGTCTATTTTTGTTTGTGGTGTAAGGAAACGGTCCAGTTTCATTCTTCTGCATGTGGCTGTCCAATTTTCCCAACACCATTTGTTGAAGAGAATGTCTTTTTTTCCATTGAACATTCTTGCCTGCTTTGTCAAAGATTAGTTGACCATAGAGTCGAAGGTCCATTTCTGGGCTCCCTATTCTGTTCCACTGATCTATGTGTCTGTTTTTGTGACTGTACTATACTGCCTTGATGATTACAGCTTTGTAATAGAGCTTGAAGACCAGAATTGTGATACCACCAGCTTTGCTTTTCTTTTTCAACATTCTTCTGACTCTTTGGGGCCTTTTCTGGTTCCATATACATTTTAGAATTATTTGTCCAATTTCTTTGAAAAACATTGATGGTATTTTGATAGGGTTTGCATTAAATGTGTAGATTGGTCTAGGTAGCAGAGACATTTTCACAATATTGGTTTTTCTTATCCATGAGCATGGAACTTTTTCCATTTATTTGTGTATTCCTCAATTTCTTTCATGGGTACTTTATGGTTTTCTGAGTGCAAATTCTTTGCCTCTTTGGTTGGATTTTTTCCTAGTTAACTTACAGTTTTAGGTTCAATTATAAGTGGAATTGAATTCTTAATTTCTCTTTCTTCTGCCTTGTTGTTGATGTGTAGAAATGCAACTGATTTCTGTGCTTTGATATTATGTCCTGACACTTTACTGAATTCCTGTATGAGTTCTAGCAGTTTTAGAGTGGAGTCTTTTGGGTTTTCCACATAAAGTATCATATCAACTGAAAAGAGTGAGTGTTTAACTTCTTTGCTGATTCATATGCCTTTTACTTCTTTTTGTAGTCTGATTGCTTAGGCTAGGTCTTCCAGTACTGTGCTGAATAGCAGTGGTGATAGTGGACATCCCTGCTGTGTTCCTGACCTTAGGGGAAAAGCTTTCAGTTTTTCCCCATTGAGAATAATACTTACTGTGGGCTTTTTATATATGGCTTTTATGATATTGAGTTATGTTCCCTCTATCCCTACACTGAAGAGTTTTAATCAAGAATAGATGCTGTACTTTGTCAAATACTTTTTCTGCATCTATTGAGAGTATCATATGATCCTTGTTCTTTTATTAATGTATTGTATGACATTGATTGTTAGTTAACATTAGTTAATGTTAAAAAATGTTAAATGTTAATGTTAAAAAATAGGTGTTGACCTATTTTTATTGATTTTGAAAGGGGTTCTCTGTGCCTCCTGGGTTTTGATGCCTGTTTCCTTCCCCAAATTAGGGAAGTTCTCTGCTATAATTTGCTCTCTATACCTTCTGCCCCTCTCTCTGTTTCTTCTTCTTCTGGGGCCCCAATTATTCTAATATTGTTTTGTCTTATGGTATCATTAAGTCTCGTATTCTCACATCATGATCAGGTTGTTGTTTATATCTCTTTTTCTCAGCTTCTTTATTCTCCATCATTTGTTCTTCCATATCACTAATTCTCTCTTCTACCTCATTTATCCTAGCAGTTACGGCCTCTGTATTTGATTGCACCTCATTAATAGCCTTTTGATTTTGATTTGGTTAGATTTTAGTTCTTTTATTTTTCTGAAAAGGATTCTCTAGTACCTCCTTTGCTTTTTTCAAGCCCGTCTAGTATTTATATAATCATTATGAACTCTAGTTCTGATGTCTTACTAATGTCCATATTAATTAGGTCCCTGGCAGTCAGTACTGCCTCTTGTACTTTTTTTTTAGGTGAATTTTTCTGTTTTGTCATTTTGTCCAGAGAATAGATGAATGAGAAAGCAAGATGCTAAAAGGGTAACAAGGACCCCAGAAAATATACACTAAACAAATCATTAGAGACCCCAAACTGGAGAGAAAATGAAGGAGAAAAAGAAGGAAAGAAATAATATCAGGATAGTGAATAGAACAGAGCCACACACTACATTTTGAGTATATTTTGGTCTGCTAGAAGAAACTGCCTCCTAAAATTTTAAAGAAAAAATATACAAAAATAATGGTAAATACAATGAAGGGATAGAATATGACTATAAAGATGAAAATTTTAAAAGATTTTAAAAAAGGAATTGATAAGAAGTTTGCTGAAAGAAGACAGAAGAAAAACTAAAAAAAAAAAAAAAAAGGAGAGAATGTGATCAGGTGAGAGAGTAGAACAAAGTCATTCACTAAATTTAGGGTATATTTTGGTCTCCTAGAAGAAACTGTATCCCAAAACTTTAAAGAAAGAAAAACATATATATACAAAAAATAAGGTTAAATACAATGAAGGGATAGAATATGACTGTAAAAAAGGAATAATTAGATGAAAAGATAATAAGATAAGCTCAAAATAAGGTAAATTGAAAAAGGAAAGAAGAAAAATAAAAAGAATAGAAAAAGAAAAAATAAAGAAAATTAAAAACATTAATTTTGAAAGACCAAAAAAGCATGGGGAAAATGTTTGAATCTATGTGCCCTATTCCCCTAGTGCCAGAGTTTTGTGGTTCTCAATGATTGATTAACTTGGTTTTTGCTGGATATTCTTGCTGATTTCTGGCAGATCGGCCTGTTGCAGTGGTTCTCAAAGGTCTTTGCCTGAGGTGGATGGAATTGCACTGCTTTGTCAAGGGCCAGGATAAGTAATCTGCTTGAGTTCACGCTCAGTAGCTTTTGTTCCATGAATGTTTTCAATATGGCTTTGAAAGGTAAGAATGAAAATGGCAGCCTTCCAATGTCTGGCCCCAGAGAAGCTGAGAACTTCAGGGCCCCACTCAGAGAAAAGCAGTCAATCACTTCTCTCTCCCTGGTCTCTGGCTGCCTTGGATTCACTTCTTTGTATATCCTACTCTCCAGAAAGTGGTCGCTTTTCTGTTCATTGAACTGCTGCTATTCTTTTTTTCGATTTCCATTGAGTTCATAGGTATTCATTATGGTTTGATAACTATCTATCTGAATTCCTGTGACCAGATAAAATTTAGGTCTCCTATTTCTCCACCATCTTGCTCCTCCCCAATCCCTGTTTTTCTTTTTTTTTTTTAAACATTCAGTTTAATGGCTTTGTTTTGAGATTTTAAACTATTTCACTTTTGATTTACTTTGTTGGCTCACCTCAGGAAACCCCTATTAGAGATGATGGCATTCCTCTTAAAGGTTGTGATGACATCCTGGTGGTTGGTCTGGCAGTATGCTGGGGTGGAAGAGATGCTTATTATTTTTTACTGCAGAAGGAACAAAAGCATCCTGGTAAGTAGTCACTATTGGCTTAATAACCATATAATTTTAATTAACCTCTATCAGGATAATGACCTGTTTGTTGAGAATAACTTCCTGATACTTAACTAGAATTTATTTTTAGGCTTAAAAATTTTGGGGGGTGGGATAGTGACTATTGTGTACCTTAGTTCATTTATTGACTTAGGCACCATCTTTATTCCCCTTTACTTATCCCATGGACTACTGATACTATTTTTTCTTCTTGAATTCAGTGGAGTAGGGACTTCCTGGTCACCTTGAAGGTTTATTTTTGAAGATTGGATCATAGCAGTTTCTTTTCAGACTTTTTTCATGTTATTGACTGGGTCTGGAACTTATCGAGATACAGAGATGAGTTGAACATCTACAATAGTTGAATCATACAGCCTTTATAGATGTCTGTAGAATTGAGAGATATGATCTGGAAATACCTTGTGATTTGATTACAGTTATTGCATTACCTAGCTGATAGATTGGTTTTAGACAGGAGCAAAATTAACAAGTAAACATTTTAAATAATGCCATGAAGAATGGAATATTTTTCTGTTGTTTTGAGGGAAAATGTGTTATGTTAAATAGATACTTAAATTTCATTTTTTTTGATCTAGCATTATATGTTCATACTAAATCTTTTAAAAATAGGGAGTTCGTTTAAAATTCATAATACCTTTTATGTTTTTAACTCCTTATTCTGAGAAATGTAAATTTATTCCTAGAAATCTTATTTAAATATTTCACCTGATAAGTAGAGCATTATTAATTACATAGCACAAGCTGTAATTTTAAGAATATGAAGCACTTCATCTTTGTAGCCAATGAGACCTGAATAAGGTGATGCTGAATTATTGGTTCCATGGAGTTAGACCCTTAGGCTTTTTAGTCTTTTCGTTAAAGATTGCTGCTTCAAATGAATGCATGTAATGTTTGCCTTAAAACCTTTTGTTTGTTTTCTAAAGAAATTAGTTCCAATTTTGTCCCACCTTCTCTGGATCCAAGCCTGACTGTGAAAGAGAAAATGTGGTACCTTCTATCCTGCTTTCAAGAGGAATCTGATAGAGAACATTCTATTATCATCTATAACTTCATCCAGAGCTATAAGATTCTTCTTCTGTCTTGTGGTATCTCCCTGATGCAAAGTTATGACGATCCTAAGGTTTCATGTATTATTTAATTTTTACCATACTTAAAAAATTTTTTAATACATTGTGTGAATTCTTAAATGACTTGGTATTTATTTAGCTCCAACAATGAAGCTTAAATTTTTTATAGTAGTCATTCTTTTATCTAGTAATCTCATTCACCAAGAACAGAATGTGATGCACCAGCTACCTCTGTGTAGATAAAAACAGAGATTCCACAAATTCAAAGCATTGAAGTTCATACCTTTCTTCAGAGATGTAAAAATGTTTGGATTTTGGTTATGTTTGGTTTTCTTTCTCTCAGTAAATTAGAAATGAAATGAGAACTGTCAGATTTAAATATATGATAGGAGAATGTTTCAAATATCAATGAAGACAGAGGCAGAAAATAGGAAAAATGTGTAAACCTAAGATGTCAAAAAGAATGGTAGTTAGGGCCATTTGGCATAAGACAGATTACCTTTCTAGCCCTTGAGAACTTTGCTATTATAATAGCAAAGCATGAAACACTTCTCATAATGATGATTCTGAGTTAAGGAAAGGGTAACTTATGTTATTCTAACATATATTTTACAATATAATACATTTTCATAAGACATTTATTTATAATATCATAGCTTTCAAAGGAGTATCATTTTTCCTCCTGTTGATACTGGATACATGAGGCATATGGAATATTAATTTTAATTGATATATGATATTACTTGGTTCTTATTAGCAATATAATCAATAATAGGATAAATCTTGATTTCTTAGTTTCTTTAGCTTTTTGAGGGAAAGACTTCCAAAGGCAGTATCAGATAAACTGAAGATATTGTCCTTTTCTGTAGTTTAGGCTAGGCTCGGTTTACATGTGATAAATTCTGTGTAGTTTTTTTTTAAAGATTTTATTTATTTATTTGACAGAGAGAGATCACAAGTAGACAGAGAGGCAGGCAGAGAGAGAGAGAGGGAAGCAGGCTCCCTGCTGAGCAGAGAGCCCGATGTGGGCCTCGATCGCAGGACCCTGAGATCATGACCTGAGCCGAAGGCAGTGGCTTACCCACTAAGCCACCCAGGCTCCCTCTGTGTAGTTTTTAAATTGACCTTTCCTGGATATAAAAAGTTGTCACTTAATTTTGATGTTCCATACTACTCAACCTTAAAAAAAAAAAAAAAGGATCATAGAGAAAGAGAGGGAAAAGCAAAACAATACAAAATCAGAGAGGGAGACAAACCATAAGATACTCTTAATCATAGGGAAAAAACTGAGAATTGCTGGGTGGGGAGGGTATGGGGTAAGCACTGGGTATTATATAACACTGATGAATCACTGAACTCTATCTCTGAAACTGATAATACAGTATATGTTAATTAGTTGAATTTAAACAAAAGAACTCAAAAAGATTTTGATGTTCCAGAGTCCAAAATGAGAATATATTTAATACAAGTTTCTCATGAAAACTACTATACCAAAAACACGAAAACAACAACAAAAAACTATACCATCTCAGATTTATTATAGTACTTTTTACATAAACTACTTGAAACATTGCATAGTTGGTTTTTTCAGTCATAACACTTTTGATGCAATTTTTAAAATCTCACTTTTATAAGAAACATGTGTCAACTTTTACATCAAACTACCTTATTCAATATTCTCTAAAAGGTTTCTGATCACCAGTTTCTAATGTGGTGGTGGGGAGGTCCCCACACCTCCAGCAATTCCCTGGGTACCAGCTGATTATCTTACAGTTCAACTCAATTCTGACACTGCCTATGCAGTTGTTACCTGTCCTTCTGACCCACCAGCTATAAATTAAAGTTTCCTACCACTCCCTTCTTGGGTTCAATTAATTTGCTGAAGGGGCTCGCAGAACTCATGAAACCAGTTTATTCCTTAGAATTTTTTTTTTTTTTTTTACAAAATATATTCAAGGATATGAATCAGTAGCCAGATGAAGAGATAAATAGGGAGAGGTATGTAAGAAGGGGCATGAAGGGCACCTGGGTGGCTCAGTGGGTTAAGCCGCTGCCTTCGGCTCAGGTCATGATCTCAGGGTCCTGGGATCAAGTCCCGCATCGGGCTCTCTGCTTAGTGGGGAGCCTGCTTCCTCCTCTCTCTGTCTGCCTCTCTGCCTACTTGTTATCTCTCTCTGTCAAATAAATAAATAAAATCTTTAAAAAAAAAAAAAAAGAAGAGGCATGAACCTTCTATACCCTCTCCAAACACACCACTCTCCCTGCATTTCCATTTATTCGCTGACCTGGAAGCTCTCCAAACCTGCCTTTTGGGTTTTTATGGAGACTTCATAGATAGGCATGATTGATTAAATCATTAGCCATTGGTGTAGCCACCAGCCATTCCCCCATCCCAGGAGGATGGGACCGAAAGTTCCAACCCTCCAATCACAGGAATGGTTCTTCTAGCAATCATCCCCCATCCTTAGGTGACCTAGAGACATTCCAAAAGCCACCTCATTAACATAACAAAAGAATTCTTTTCTTTTCTTTTTTTTTGGGGGGGGTGTGTCTCTCAGTTTAGCAAATTTCAAGGATTTTAGTTCTGTGCCAGAAATGAGAAGGAGGACCAAATACATATTTATTATAAGTCACAATGTCACAGTCCACCCCTGGTCTTCAACCATTATTGTTAAAATGTGAGTATTATAGCAAAACAATAATAAGAGTTAAAAAAAGTTGGCACATTACTAGAATTCCATTTCAGTTATTAACTATGCAGTGCATCATCATTATATGAAAATGTATCTCATGTTTGTAGACTTCCATTTGATTTTACCAGGTTCCAAAAACAAGAGGGTTGTCAGCAATATATGCTTTCAGGTGTCTACCTCCAGTAGGGCTTCATCAATGTGTTTTGGTTTTATAAAACCAGGTAGGTAGAGGAAGTGTTCCCCAGGCAGACATGACACTATTACCATAAAATATTCAGGTAAAGGCGATATTACTTCTTTTTCTTTTTTTCAAGGATTTTATTTATTTGAGAGAGAAAGCGCATGTGCTCACCTGACAACAAGTGGGGAAGCAGAAGGAGAGGGAGAAGCAGACTCCCTGCTGCGCAGGGAGCCAGGGCTTGGTCCCAGGACCCTAGGATTATAACCTGAGCCAAAGGCAGATACTTAACTGACTAAGCTACATAGGCACCCCAGGAGATACAACTTCTTTACATAATACCTGCTCAAACATTCCAGTTTACATAATCCTATCAACCATTAAATTATTGCAATTTTCTTATTCTAACTGTAGCCCAAGTCAAGTCTTTACCAATGGGTTTTAGTACTAAGGTTCTTAGATCTCCCTTCAA
Source organism: Mustela nigripes (assembly GCF_022355385.1). Classification (NCBI taxonomy): domain Eukaryota; kingdom Metazoa; phylum Chordata; class Mammalia; order Carnivora; family Mustelidae; genus Mustela; species Mustela nigripes. The sequence goes on from NC_081558.1 coordinate 152,164,348, forward strand.
GGAGTCCTAGGAACTTCCCTTTTCTACCCCCTGACAGCTTTACCTACTGTTGTCTAAAGGCTTTGGGTCCCCAGAGAGGGGTTGAGCCAAGGGACCCCAGCCCTTTTATCAGTCTTTAACTTGATTAATCTGCCTAACCACTGATTGCTGGTCAGGTTTCTCATTGTAGCTTAATGTCTTTAAGCTTCTTAAGTTTCCCCAAATTATGGTAAATAGAGCAATCTTGTTTGCCCCCCCCCTTATTTAAAAATTTTATTTATTTATTTGACAGAGAGAGAGAGAGATCATAAGTAGACAGAGCATCAGGCAGAGGAGAGGGGGAAGCAGGCTCTCTGCCAAGCAGGGCGCCCAATGCAGGGCTTGATCCCAGGACCCTGAGATCATGACCTGAGCCGAAGGCAGAGGCTTAACCCACTGAGCCACCCAGGTGCTCCTGTTTGGGACCATTTAATGGGGGTTGCTTTGACCCACCCAACCTTGGTTATGATTTATTAAAATCTTTTTTTAATCCATCAATACAGATTTTATTCATCACTTTTCTTAATAACCATCTAAAATTTCCATCCTGCTGGGGTGAGTCCTGAGACTCCTTTCTGTTTCCTCTTTCCCTTGCTCCTATCAATATTTGCTTCACATTCACCTTATTTCTTAACCTTTTTAAAAATTTCCACCTTGTTGGGTAGTCTCTTGACCTCCCCTGACTCTTCCCATTCTCTTGTCAATAAACCTAATGTTTTTATTACCATCTGTAAAGCCTATGAGAGAAAGCTGAGAAGGCAAATTTGATGAGGCTTTCCAAACTGTCTTTCAGTTTTGCAACAGTAAGGTTATATGCAGTGCCTGTGTGAAAGGGGCTGCCTTAAAGCACAGCAATTACTATGATCTGAGTAATGGCTAGATTTCAGCAGATAAATATCTCAGTTATCATAAAGCAGTCCCATATGCCTTGCATATGAAGAGTATCAGCTGCTTCATCTGGGGAATTCCAGCTGGCATTTGTAAGAGAAGAGGGACTGTTCCCATAGGAACAAACTCCCATGTGTCTGGATCACATACACTCAACTTCGATTGTACCATAGAGAGCTCTGTGTCCTACATCAACCCTCTCCTCTTTCATTCTGCAACATCCCAAACCGAACACTCCTAAATTACTCTCATAATCCATTTTAGTAAATGTTCCACAAGAAGTCGATGATACTGATCCACAAAATGAAACAACTCTGTCATACTCTACTTCCTGGTTTTGATAGTTTCTAGGCGTTGCACTCCTACAGGATTACCTTACTGGTGACCAGAGGTCTTAGGGTTGTTTCATGTTGCCCCTGCACAGCTGACTTAGAGGCTAATGGCTAAAGTTCAGACCAACTCAGATCTGAGTTTTGTTTACCATTAACTCCAGACCTATCACTTTCCTTTACTTTTATTTATCTATGCAGATAACAGTAACCAAGAGATTGTATGTTTAGTATGCTTACTGTTTTTCATGTACTTATATATCCAATGACCCAACTCCTCAGGAGTTAGGTCTGCCATTTCTAAATTGCATTAGTAACTTTTACCCTTAGTAACTGTAGTGTAGCTACAGTTTCATACATGGGTCACTAGGTAGCCATCCAGGGATCAAAGCATCATCATCCCTATCCTTTTATCCTTTTTCTTTATATAAACTGTATGTTTCTGTGAGCCTGGCCCCTCTAGTAAGACCCACTTCTCTGACACCAAGTAAAATTGTTCTGAGACCAATTCTGATGTGTTTGTAGGGTTTCTCCCATATCATCAAGACATGTGGAAACACTAGCTGGGTTTCCTACAATTCAGCTCAATTCTGATACTGCCCCCCTGGTGATAGCATCAGGTTCCACAGGGTAAGGGTCAGTGCCACAGTACTGCCCACTATTTTGAGGCCAGCTGCAAGTCCAGGTTAACACCTGTGCTTCTGACCAAGTGACTATAGACTAGAGATTCCAAGGTTTCCCCCTCCTCCAAGGACATTTGGCAAGGATATCAGATGCCAGTTCTAAGTTCAGGTCCTTACCTCTATTTCTGACTGACTATAAATGACCTCCTCCCCTTTCAGATTCAATTAATCAGATGGAAGGGAGATTCCACGCTTGGTCTAGGCACACTACTCTTTTTTTTTTTTTTAATATTTTATTTATTTATTTGACAGAAAGAGAAGTCACAAGTAGGCAGAGCAGAAGGCAGAGAGAGAGGGGAAAGCAGGCTCCCTGTTGAGCAGAGAGCCCAATGTGGGGCTCGATCCCAGGACCCTGAGATCATGACGCGAGCCGAAGGCAGAGGCTCAACCCACTGAGCCACCCAGGCGCCCTTAGGCACACTGCTCTTGCCAGCATCTCTGTGTTCATCACCTCAAAGCTTTCCAAACTCTATCATTTTGGGATTTTATGGAACCTTATTACATAGGCACGATTGATTAAATCATTAGTCATAGGGATCAGTCCAACCTCCAGGCACCTCCTAGCAGGTCAAGGGGCCAGGCTGAAAGTTCCAACCTCCAATCACAGGATTGGTTCTACTGGTAGCCAGCTCCCACCCTTAGGTAACCTAGGGGCATTTCTAAAGTCACCTCATTAACAACAAAAGATGCCTTTATCTCACAGATTAGGAAATTTCCAAGGTTTTAGAAGTTCTGTGCTAGAAATGGGGACAAAGACCAAATTTATATTTCTATTACAATCCACAATATCACACTTCCCTATCAAACTACATTCTTAATGTACAGAAGTAATTGAGTCATATAATTGTCAGAATTATGAAAAGGGCTTAGGTTTCCTTATTCTAATTCAGTTTTGATTGGCTAGATCATCTAGTGTTAGAAACTACAGGAGATAAACCATAAGAGACTCTTAATCATAGGAAATAACTGAGGGTTGCTGGGGAGCAGGGAATGGGGTAACTGAGTGATGGATATTAAGGAGGTCACGTGATGTAATGAGCACTAGTATTATATAAGACTGATGTGTCACTGAACTCTATCTCTGAAACTAATAATATAGTATATGTTAATTAACTGAATTTAAATTTTTAAGAAAAGGAAGTAAAAGTCATACACACATAAGAAACTACAGATTTTCTAATCTGGCAGGGAAGTTAAAATTAGCAATCAAATGATTTGTTGGATGGCCCTGTTGGCAGGCCCTCATCCTGAGGGAAAAGCCTAGAGGCTTTCTAAAATTTGGGGTATAAAATTTTAATGGTATCACTTATTATGATGTTGAAAGAATTTTTAAAAATCTGAAACTTATATAGGCCCATTTTTATTATACTAGCTTAACCAAAATCAGCCTTTGTGGAGAAGATTCCATCTACATTTTCAGAAATATGGTTTTAATTATCTGAGAGGCACTTGGATTTCAAGGCTATTTCAGAACTAGATCAGCAGGAGGGCTTAGTAATGGAAAAGTTGTAAGTTTTCTTTCTTTGAAAACTGCTCTCACTAGTACCAAAAATAAGTTCCTGTGCAATTTACAGTTATACTTTCATTCTCTCCTGGGAAGACCACTGAATTATTATTAAATGAAAAGGAGTGAGATTAGAAATGAGTATTTTCCCCTTTTAACTTAAGTGTGTACAGATGTCTTTGAACACATTTAGGTGGTATGCTGGTTAATAGATCCAGATTCTAAGGAGCCAACTCTTCACAGCATAGTTTCCAGTTTTCTACCTCATGAGCTTTCCCTCCTGGAAGGAATAGAGACTGGACAAGGAATTCAGAGTCTGGGGCTGAATGTCAACACAGCATTCTGGGAGATACAGAACATCCATAGGTAAAAACAACCTTGTTGGCATTTTCATGCTGTTACAGACTGGTGACAGTTCTATATTTAGCCACTTTTGATCACGGGTCTTCATCACTTTTTATCACACTTCCAACACCAACTCTATTTTTGGGTTTTCTAGGACAGGGTCAACAAACTTTCTGTAGAGGCCCAGGCAGTCTTAATCATAAATATTCAACTCTGCCATAATAGAAAAGCAGCCATAGACAATATGAAACTAAGTGTTCTGATAAAACTTTATTTATATAAACAGGCATCTGGCCCCGGTTTGGCACTAGTTTGCAGACCTCAGATTCTATTGTGGCATTTTATCATTTATTGCTAATTTTATATTTAAAGTTTATCCAATGATTTTTATTCACACTTAAAACATAATCTATTATGGAATCTAAAAAGTGACCTGTTTTCTTTTTAGAACTATAAATCGTTATTTCTCTAGCAAAGAATATTCATGTGAATTTTTATGTCATGATAAATAGCATGGGCTTATTGTGCAGTCTGTTGGCCCAGAGTGAGTACCTTGACTTCAGAGAGCATATCATACACTTATGGTAGAAATGATTAAGTGGAACAAAGTTGACTTCATTGTGAGAAGATTTAAACTGTGAATTTATTACCTGATCAAAAAATACTAGAAATAACAGATTGATGAATTTGCACAGACCAAGTTAAATATGGGCTGTATCACTTATTAGTGAGAGGCCTTGGGCAAGCTACTGACACTCTTTAAATCTATTTCTTATAATGTTATAAATATTAAATGAGAGAGAACTTAATGATGTGTTTGCTGGATTAGGTACTCATGACTGTCTTAGTTGATGATGATGATGATGATGATTTTTATTACTAGTGTAAGTGCTCCATGCTGATACTAATGTTCTCCCCGGCATCACTGGGGTAGAATAATATAAAGATCAAACTGACTTGTTTGTTCATAGGAGACTTGCTTAAGTGATGTTAATTAGCAGCTTTGAACATACACTGAAATATTTCAAACTCAGCTTCTCTAATATAGGCAGGCCAAGGAGTTGGAGTATATGGTACATATGCCAACAAGACACTTTCTGCATTCATGGGTGATAAGGCCGAATGAACATGGCTCTCTTTCCCTCAGTCAGCTTTGTTTGCCCTTAGAATCTAATGTTTGGTGCTGGTGATATGGATTAGTCTGTAGCTTTTTATGAATATTTGTTGCCCATTAACAAAATTAAAACTTTCAGTATCTTTGGGAGGGAACTTTTCCACTCTTAAAGACAATTTTTCACCTATAGGAAAAAGTATAAGAAGCACTCTAGATTCGTTATTTTTAACTTTTACAGTTTCAGTGTCCCTTGAAAACTCCTTTTTAAATGCAAATTTTCAAAAGTGAGTGAACTGGAGTTATTAAATGCATTCTTGTACAGTGCAGTCTTTTTTATTCATAGAGTCCATAGAATTGAAGTACATTGAGATAAAGTTTTTAGAGAGAATGTAAACAATTGTCAATTTTTTTGGAAAATGATTATTTCAGGATGTGTTTGAAGGATCTCTAGAATCTTCATCTTTTTCTTTTCTCATTTCTTGCCTGTTGGGTGAGTATGTTCTGGCAGCCCACCCAGTAAAGAAGTTCTTTACTTCTTTACTTCTCCCATTCTGAGCTGATTTTTTGTGTGTGTCACTTAATTTTAATAACAATGTGACTTTGCTCAATGTGACTCAGGACCAAATATCCTGTTCTCTTCACATGGATCAATTAGGTCCTTTCTAAAGTGGTTTGAACATAGATGATTTTCTAGGGATGGAGTGAGTTGGTTTCTCTCTTTTTTAAAGTGGATCTCAACTATACAGATTTGTATTTGTCATAATCTTTCTTTCATGTACACTATCATCATTGGTCCCATATGGTCCTCTTATTATTTATTATTTTTTTAATATGTAATATCTGTTAATTTAAATCTTTAATAATAGACATTTGTGTCTGCCTATGTGGTCCTCCTTTCTTGCACATCCCAGCTTTTATGTTTATCATTCCCTTATTTTTTATTTTAAATTTTATTTATTTTTATTTTAAAACATTTAGCATATATATGCTAATAAATTTTACATATATATATATGCTAAAATATATCCAAACAATATATTATTATATATCATTAATTTTGCTTGTTTTTGAGCTTTATAAAACACATGTCACATTGGGACTTGCTTTTCTTACTCAGTACCATGTTAGTAAGATTCATGCATGTTATTGCAAGAATCTATAATCTATTCATTTTCACTGTTCTGTTTTATATCACTGTGTGAATGTGCCAAAATTTATTTGTCCATTTTACTGCTAATGAATGAGCAGGTTGTTTCTATTTTTTTTTTTAATCTTGTTTTTGTTTTTTTGTTTTGCTATAATGAGTAGTTCTATATACATATTCTTACACTTATACATGCTTCCTGGTCCATGTGGGCAAGAATTTCTTTTGAGTGTGGAATTGCTCTGTCACAAGAATGGAAATATTCAATTTTATAAGATTATGCTAAATTGTTTTCCAAAATAATGTATACCTTTACTTTCTAAACAGTAATGTGAAAGAAATCTTGCTGATTCATATTGTCTCAACTTTGCCAATTCATTGGTTATAAAATGGCTGTAATTTTTAATTTCTTATGCTTTGTATTTGGTAAAGAAGTTATTCTAGTTTCATGGGATGAGTTGATAGATATAATCTTTTTTTCCTTTGGAGGAGGAGTTTATATATCATAAAAATGAGGTGTTTGTTCCTTGAAATTTTGGTAACGTTTACCTATAAACTCTTTCTTTGTGGAAATATTTTTAGTTAATACATTGATTTCTTTAATAACTGTAAGATTATTCAATTGTATCTTTAATTAGGTTTGGTAAACTATATTTTTATTATATTATTGTTATATATTTTATTATAATGAACTATTTTTTTAATGAATTTTATATTTTTAAGAATTACCCATTTCATCTAGATTTTCAAATTTATCATCATTAAGCTATCATTGATTTTTTATAATAATTAAAAAAATATTTTTATAAACATATAATGTAGTATTAGCCCCAAGGGTACAGGTCTGTGAATCACCAGGTTTACACACTTCACAGCAGTCACCATAGCACATACCCTCCCCAATGTCCATAACCCCACTACCCTCTCCCTACCCTTCCCCCAGCCACCCTCAGTTTGTTTTGTGACATTAAGAGTCTCTTATGCTTTGTCTCCCTCCTGATCCCATCTTGTTTCATTTATTCTTTTCCTACCCCCCAAACCCCTGACGTTGCTTCTCTACTTCCTCATATCAGGGAGATTGTATGATAATTGTCTTTCTCTGATTGACTTATTTCTCTAAGCATAATACCCTCTAGTTCCATCCACGTCATTGAAAATGGCAAGATTTCATTTCTTTTGATGTCTGCATAGTATTCCATTATATATATGTATACCACCTCTTTTTTTAAAAAAAAATAATTTATGTATTTATTTGACAGACAGAGATCACAAGTAAGCAGAGAGGCAGTAGAGAGAGAGGAGGAAGCAGGCTCACCAACAAGCAGAGAGTCTGATGCGGGTCTTGATCCCAGGACTCTGAGATCATGACCTGAGCTGAAGGCAGAGGCTTAACCCACCAAACCACCCAGGCGCCCTATACCACCTCTTCTTTATCCATTCATCTGTTGATGGACATCAAGGTTCTTTCCATAGTTTGGCTATTGTGGACATCACTGCTATAAACATTTGGGTGTAAGTCACCGTTTAGATCACTACATTTGTATCTTTTTTGTTTTTTTAATTTTTTAGTTTTTATAAACATATATTTTTATCCCCAGGGGTACAGGTCTATGAATCACCAGGTTTACACACTTCACAGCACTCACCAAAGCACATACCCTCCCCAATGTCCATAACCACAACCCCCTTCTCCCAACCCCCCTCCCCCAGCAATCCTTAGTTTGTTTTGTGAGATTAAGAGTCACATATGGTTTGTCTCCCTCCCAATCCCATCTTGTTTCATTTGTCTTCTCCTACCCCCATAACTCCCCATGTTGCATCACCACTTCCTCATATCAGGGAGATCATATGATAGTTGTCACTCTCTGCTTGACTTATTTCACTAAGCATGATATGCTCTAGTTCCATCCACGTTGTCACAAATGTCAAGATTTCATTTCTTTTGATGGCTGCATAGTATTCCATTGTGTATATATACCACATCTTCTTGATCCATTCATCTGTTGATGGACATCTAGGTTCTTTCCATAGTTTGACTATTGTGGACATTGCTGCTACAAACATTCAGATGCACGTGCCCCTTCGGATCACTACGTTTGTATCTTTAGGGTAAATACCCAGTAGTGCAATTGCTGGGTCATAGGGCAGTTCTATTTTCAACATTTTGAGGAACCTCCATGCTGTTTTCCAGAGTGGTTGACCAGCTTGCGTTCCCACCAACAGCTTGCATTCCCTTTCTCCGCATCCTCGCCAGCATCTGTCATTTCCTGACTTGTTAATTTTAGCCATTCTGACTGGTGTGAGGTGATATCCATTGTGGTTTTGATTTGTATTTCCCTGATGCTGAGTGATATGGAGCACTTTTACATGTGTCTGTTGGCCATCTGGATGTCTTCTTTGCAGAAATGTCTGTTCATGTCCTCTGCCCATTTCTTGATTGGATTATTTGTTCTTTGGGTGTTGAGTTTGCTAAGTTCTTTATAGATTCTGGACACTAGTCCTTTATCTGATATGTCGTTTGCAAATATCTTCTCCCATTCTGTCAGTTGTCTTTTGATTTTGTTAACTGTTTCCTTTGCTGTGCAAAAGCTTTTGATCTTGATGAAATCCCAATAGTTCATTTTTGCCCTTGCTTCCCTTGCCTTTGGCGTTGTTCCTAGGAAGATGTTGCTGTGGCTGATGTCAAAGAGGTTGCTGCCTGTGTTCTCCTCAAGGATTTTGATGGATTCCTTTCGCACATTGAGGTCCTTCATCCATTTTGAGTCTATTTTTCTGTGTGGTGTAAGGAAATGGTCCAATTTCATTTTTCTGCATGTGGCTGTCCAATTTTCCCAGCACCATTTATTGAAGAGGCTGTCTTTTTTCCATTGGACATTCTTTCCTGCTTTGTCGAAGATTAGTTGACCATAGAGTTGAGGGTCTATTTCTGGGCTCTCTATTCTGTTCCATTGATCTATGTGTCTGTTTTTGTACCAGTACCATGCTGTCTTGATGATGACAGCTTTGTAATAGAGCTTGAAGTCCGGAATTGTGATGCCACCAACTTTGGCTTTCTTTTTCAATATCCCCTTGGCTATTCGAGGTCTTTTCTGGTTCCATATACATTTTAGAATTATTTGTTCCATTTATTTGAAAAAGATGGATGGTACTTTGATAGGAATTGCATTAAATGTGTAGATTGCTTTAGGTAGCATAGACATTTTCACAATATTTATTCTTCCAATCCAGGAGCATGGAATATTTTTCCATTTCTTTGTGTCTTCCTCAATTTCTTTCATGAGTACCTTATAGTTTTCTGAGTATAGGTTCTTTGGTTAGGTTTATTCCTAGGTATCTTATGGTTTGGGGTGCAATTGTAAATGGGATTGACTCCTTAATTTCTTTCTTCTGTCTTGTTGTTGGTGTAGAGAAATACAACTGATTTCTGTGCATTGATTTTATATCCTGACACTTTACTGAATTCCTGTACAAGTTCTAGCAGTTTTGGAGTGGAGTCTTTTGGGTTTTCCACATATAGTATCATATCACCTGCAAAGAGTGGTAGTTTGACTTCTTCTTTGCCGATTTGGATGCCTTTAATTTCCTTTTGTTGTCTGATTGCTGAGGCTAGGACCTCTACTACTATGTTGAATAGCAGTGGTGATGATGGACATGCCTGCCGTGTTCCTGACCTTAGTGGAAAAGCTTTCAGTTTTTCTCCATTGAGAATGATATTTGCAGTGGGATTTTCCATAGATGGCTTTGATGATATTGAGGTATGTGCCCTCTATCCCTACACTTTGAAGAGTTTTGATCAGGAAGGGATGTTGTACTTTGTCAAATGCTTTTTCAGCATCTATTGAGAGTATCATATGGTTCTTGTTCTTTCTTTTATTGATGTGTTGTATCACATTGACTGATTTGCGGATGTTGAACCAACCTTGCAGACCTGGAATAAATCCCACTTGGTCGTGGTGAATAATCCTTTTAATGCACTGTTGAATCCTATTGGCTAGTATTTGGTGAGAATTTTTGCATCTGTGTTCATCAAGGATATTGGTCTATAGCTCTCTTTTTGATGGGATCCTTGTCTGGTTTTGGGATCAAGGTGATGCTGGCCTCATAAAATGAGTTTGGAAGTTTTCCTTTCATTTCTAGTTTTTGGAACACTTTCAGGAGAATAGGAATTAGTTCTTTTTTAAATGTTTGGTAGAATTCCCCCAGGGAGCCATCTGGCCCTGGGCTTTTGTTTGTTTGGAGATTTTTAATGGCTGTTTCAATCTCCTTACTGGTTATGGGTCTGTTCAGGCTTTCTATTTCTTCCTGGTTCAGTTGTGGTAGTTTATATGTTTCTAGGAATGCATCCATTTCTTCCAGATTGTCAAATTTTTTGGCGTAGAGTTGCTCATAATATGTTCTTATAATTGTTTGTATTTCTTTGGTTTTAGTTGTGATCTCTCCTCTTTCATTCATGATTTTATTTATTTGGGTCCTTTCTCTTTTCTTTTTGGTAAGTCTGGCCAGGGGTTTATCAATCTTACTAATTCTTTCAAGGAACTAGATCCTAGTTTTGTTGATTTGTTCTATTGTTTTTTTGGTTTCTATTTCATTGATTTCTGCTCTGATCTTTATGATTTCTCTTCTCCTGCTGGGTTTAGGGTTTCTTTCTTGTTCTTTCTCCAGCTCCTTTAGGTGTAGGGTTAGGTTGTGTACCTGAGACCTTTCTTGTTTCTTGAGAAAGGCTTGTGCTGCTATATATTTTCCTCTCAGGACTGCCTTTGTTGTGTCCCACAGATTTTGAACCGTTGTGTTTTCATTATCATTTGTTTCCATGAACTTTTTCAATCTTCTTTAATTTTCTTTAATTTCAATTCTTCTTTAATTAACTGGTTGACCCATTCATTCTTTAGAAGGATGCTGTTTAGTCTCCATGTATTTGCGTTCTTTCCAAACTTCCTCTTGTGGTTGAGTTCTAGCTTCAGAGCATTGTGGTCTGAAAATATGCAGAGAATGATCCCAATCTTTTGATACCGGTTGAGTCCTGATTTAGGACCGAGGATGTGATCTATTCTGGAGAATGTTCCATGTGCATTAGAGAAGAATGTGTATTCTGTTGCTTTGGGATGAAATGTTCTGAATATATCTGTGATGTCCATCTGGTCCAGTGTGTCGTTAAGGCCTTTATTTCCTTGTTGATCTTTTGATTGGATGATCTGTCCATTTCAGTGAGGGGAGTGTTAAAGTCCCCTACTATTATTGTATTATTGTTGATGTGTTTCTTTGATTTTGTTATTAATTGGTTTATATAGTTGGTTGCTTCCACCTTGGGGGTATAGATATTTAAAATTGTTAGATCTTCTTGTTGGACAGACCCTTTGAGTATGATATAGTGTCCTTCCTCATCTCTTATTATAGTCTTTGGCTTAAAATCTAATTGATCTGATATAAGGATTGCCACTCCTGCTTTCTTCTGATGTCCATTAGCATGGTAAATTCTTTTCTACCCCCTCACTTTAAATCTGGAGGTGTCTTTGGGCTTAAAATGAGTTTCTTGCAGGCAACATATAGATGGGTTTTGTTTTTTTATCCATTCTGATACCCTGTGTCTTTTGATTGGGGCATTTAGCCCATTTACATTCAGGGTAAATATTGAGAGATATGAATTTAGTGCCAATATATTGCCTGTAAGGTGACTGTTACTGTATATTGTCTCTGTTCCTTTCTGACCTACCACTTATAGGCTCTCTCTTTGCTTAGAGGACCCCTTTCAATATTTCTTGTAGAGCTGGTTTGGTGTTTGGAAATTCTTTCAGTTTTTGTTTGTCCTGGAAGCTTTTAATCTCTCCTATTTTCAGTGATAACAGAGCTGGATATAGTATTCTTTGCTGCATTTTTTTCTTGTTTAGTGCTCTGAAAATATCATGCCAGCTCTTTCTGGCCTGCCAGGTCTCTGTGGATAAGTCAGCTGCCAATGTAATATTTTTAACCATTGTATGTTACAGACTTCTTTTCCCGGGCTGCTTTCAGGGTTTTCTCTTTGTCACTAAGACTTGTAAATTTTACTATTATGTGATGGGGTGTGGGCCTATTCTTATTGATTCTGCGGGGCATTCTCTGCACCTCCTGAATTTCGATGCTTTTTCCCTTTGCCATATTGGGGAAATTCTCCCCAATAATTCTCTCCAGTATACCTTCTGCTCCCCTCTCTCTTTCTTCTTCTTCTGGAATCCCAATTATTCTAATGTTGTTTCATGTTATGGTGTCATTTATCTCTCAAATTCTCCCCTCGTGGTCCAGTAGCTGTTTGTCCCTCTTTAGCTCAGCTTCTTTATTCTTTGTCATTTGGTCTTCTATATCGCAAATATTTTCTTCTGCCTCATTTATTGTAGCAGTGAGAGCCTCCATTTTTTGATTGCACCTCATTAATAGCTTTTTTGATTTCAACTTGGTTAGATTTTAGTTCTTTTATTTCTCCAGAAAGGTCTATTTTATCTCCCGAGTGGGTTTCTCTAATATCTTCCATGCCTTTTTCGAGCCTGTCTAGAACCTTGAGAATCGTCATTCTGAACTCTAGATCTGACATATTACCAATGTCAGTATTGGTTAGGTCCCTAGCTTTCGGTACTGCCTCTTGTTCTTTTTTTTTGTTGTGAATTTTTCCGCCTTATCATTTTATCCAGATAAGAGTATATAAAGGAGCAAGTAAAATACTAAAAGGGTGGCAACAACCCCAGGAATATATGCTTTAACCAAATCAGAAGAGATCCCAAATCATGAGGCGGGATAAAGGGGATAAAAATAGGTTCATAAAGAAGGAAAGAAAGGAACAAAAAAGAATTATAAGAGAAAATGAATAAAGAAAAGTATAAAAAAGAAAAAATATATATATTAGATAAACTAGTTTAAAAACGTTAAAAAAGAAAAAGGTAAAAGTTAGAAAAATTTAGCAGAAGAATAGAAAAAAAATGAAACAAAAAAAATTAAATTAACTGCAAGACTAACGAATCATAGGGAGAAAGCCATGAGTTTCGTGCTTTGCTTTCTCCTCCTCTGGAATTCTGCTGCTCTCCTTGGTTTTGAAACTGCACTCTTTGGTAGGTCTTGGTCTTGGCTGGATTTCTTGTTGATCTTCTGGGGGAGGGGCCTGTTGTAGTGATTCTTAAGTGTCTTTGCCCCAGGCGGAGTTGCACCGCCCTTACCAAGGGCCAGGGTGAGTAATCCACTCTGGTTTGCTTTTGGGATCTTTTGTTTCCTGGGCGCTTTCTGTAGAGTTCCAGAGGATGGGAATACAAATAGCGGCCTCCTGGTCTCCAGCCCAGAGGAGCCAAGAGCCCGGGGCCCCACTCCTCAGTGCACCCTCAGAGAACAGTGCCCAGTAACTCCCGTCTGCCTGACTTCCGGCCGTGCTCCGAGCTCACCAAGCCTGCGACCGGTTCAAGTAAACCCCAAGCTGGGAGCTCACTGTCGGCTCTGTCTTTGTAGCCGGCTTCCTCGTTCTAATACCTGTAAGCTCTGCGACACTCAGACACCCCGATCCTTCTGTGACCCTGCGGGACCTGAGGCCATGCTGACCCAGCATGGGCTTCACCCCGGTTTAGCCTCTGGAGCGATGTCCCTCAGCGGAACAGACTTTTAAAAGTCCTGATTTTGTGCTCCATTGCTCCACCGCTTGCTGGCATTCCGCCCCTCCCCCCGGTGTCTATCTTCCCATCACTTTGGATTCACTTCTCCGCCAGTCCTACCTTTCAGAAAGTGGTTGTTTTTCTGTTTCTAGAATTGCTGTTCTTCTTTTCTTTGATCTGCTGATGGATTTGTAGGTGTTTGCAATCTTTAGATAAGCTATCTAGCTGATCTCCTGCTAGCTGAAGTAGTCTCAGCCTGCTACTTCTCCACCATCTTGACTCCTCCTGATTTTTTTAATACATCTTTGCTTTATCTGTTATATTGTCTTTTCTTTCACCATATTTGTTGTTTAATCTTATTAGAAGTTTATCCAATCATTCAGTCTTTCCAAAGAACCAACTTTTGCCTTTGATTTTTAGTTCTGACTTTATTTTGCATCCCTTTTTCTAAATCCATAAGTATGACACTAAGTTCATTATTTTTCAAATCATTTTTTTCTTTTCTAATTGAGGTATTAAAGTCTATAAATTTCCCTCAAAGCTCTACTTGCATTACATCTTAGAAATTTTGACTTGTAAAGTTTTCATTTTATCTTAAATACTTATTAACATTTTTTGTTATGACACTTTTGACTCATAAATTATTTAGAAGATTGGTTTTCAATTTCAAATATTTGGAAATGTTTTGTTTGTATTTTGTATGTTTGTATTTTTTAATATTCAAACTTAATTGTGTTGTGATTAAAAAGCATGACTACTCTTTTGAGAAGTGTCAGCAGATCGAAAAATCCTCTGATTCTTACTTTAGGAATCTTTCTCTTTATTCTTTGGTAAGAGCATTGGAAAATTAAAAAACCTCCATTTTTAATTCTTTGTGCAAGTATTCATACCATGGAACCAGGAATATTGGAAATAATTTCAGGATATTAACTCATTGTAATCAATTTCGCAAATAAGTTTGGTTTTCATGCTCTTGCCAAGAGTAGAAGCAGAACCATTGTCTTGGGAGAAATGCAATTTCTTGTAGTACAGACTAGTCATAAGACTGCCAGTTTTTCTGCTTTTTATATAGACAAGTGTAGTAGTCTAGTACTGAAGTAGAGATTTAGGAAGTACTTTTACGCCTTTTCTTGTTGGCCTGAGAGTGTTCCTCATGAGACTGGATCACGAAGAATAACTTCAGTAGCATCTCTTAATTTGCCTAGAAAAATTCCGTGTGTTTAGATGATAGTGTTGATCTAGTCACTTTACTGGTGAATTAATGTTTTAGTTTTCTTTTTTTTTCTTCCAGATATTTTTTGTAAAGTGGAAATTCCCCCTTGGTACTGCTTGGCCTTGCTAGAGCTAAATGGAATTGGCTTTAGTACCACAGAATGTGAAATTCAGAAACATGTAATGCAAGCCAAGCTGGATGCATCTGAGACTCAGGCCTATCAACTAGCTGGACACAGTTTTTCCTTCACCAGTTCAGATGACATCGCCAAGGTGGTATCAAGGGAATGGGGAATTTTAGAGTTAAAAATTATTTGTGTGTGTGTGTATTTCCTAAATGTGTTTGCCTAAACACCAAAGATACCGAAGAACACAGTTCAAAAAATTTTTAATTTGATGAGTGCTTTGGAGATAGAGTATTCTAGCATCTAATTTATAAATTATATCTGTGTTTATGAGAATAGAAGTTAGTAAAAAAGCCTCCTAGAAGGTATGCTCCATGAGATCTGCCTAGAACAGCGGAGGTACTCTAAATATTTGTTGAACAAAAGATCCATAGTGATTGTTATATAACAATGTAGTTGTTTCTCCATGAAGTTAGTAATTTCATGAACTCTCACCCCTTCCATACCCTAAAATCCCTTTTTGGACAATAAAATTAGATATTTTTCTCAATTATTACTGAAAAAGGATTTTTGGGATTGTTTGCTTTTTAAAACCTAAATAAGATTTTATAAACTTAACATAAATTTGGACACACTTTATTCTTATATTTATTTTCAGAGGTTGGTGATCTATTCTTTCCTCTCCCCACCACAGTCCACAAAGGATGTCTGGGTTCTTGTGGAATGGTTACAAATATAGGGTGGGTGCTTATACTTGATAGCATTGAAGTTCAGGTGACTTGTAGATGCAATTCAGTAATGTAGCATGTTGTGAAGACCATAGGCTTTCAAGCCAGACTTCATGGGTTTGAATCCCATCTCCTCCATTTATTAACCCTATAACCTGGAACAATCCATCAACTCTTTGTATCTCAATTTCTACATCAGTAAACTGGGTTATGATAGGAATACCTCAGAATTGTTGTGAGGAAAAAATGATGAATGTATAACACTTAGAATAATGCCTATCTCATAGTAAAAGTTCAGTAAATGTTATGTAGACTCATAAAAAAATGCCCTTTTTAAAAAGCCACAGTGTTATATTTTTTAAAAAATGAGGAATTTTTGTTTTTCTGAATCACAGGGTACATTTGTATGGAATTCAGAAGTGCTGTTTTTTGTTTGTTTGTTTGTTTTGTTTAATTTTTTCTTTTGAGTTCTTTAGCTCGGAACTCCCCATCCAATACCCAACTGACTGCACATAAAATTACATAGGGACCTTATGAAAAACAGAGGATCTCTGGATTTCAGCACAAGTAGGGCAAAGGCAGAAATCCATCCCTCTGTGATTCAGATACTAAGGCCATAGACCTAGACCAAACTCTGGGCCAGAATAAAAGGCCTTTGATGTTAATGGCTTGTTCTTAGGTCTTCATTCTAAAAGGGAAGTTATATTTAAGGTAATCTAACAGTTTCACATATTGACTTGTTAATCCTTGGTAATTTTAAGGGGAATCTTTGAACTGGGCAGGATAGTACTAATCCTCTAGAACTGTTATATAGCCACTTATAGCTATTTAAATTTGAATTAATTGGGACACCTGGTGATGCAGTCAGTTAAGCCTCTGTCTTTGATTCAGGTCGTGATACCAGGGTCCTGGGATTAGCCCTGCATCAGACTCCTTGCTCAGCAGGGAGTCTGTTTCTCCCTCTGACTCTGCTGCTCCCCCTGCTTGTGCTCTTTCTCTCTCTTTCTAACAAAATAAATAAATAAAATCTTTAAAAATAAATTAAAAAATTTAACTTAATTAAAATTAATTTAAATATCAGTTCAGTGCCTTAGTTGTGTTAGCCACATTTTAAATGTTCAATAATCACATGTGGTAAGTGGCTACCATAATGGAGAGTGCAAATATAGAACAATTTCATTATTGCAAAAAGTTCTTTTGGATGGCACTGGCCTAGAGTGGGGATCGGCAAACTACAACTTGTGGGCCATATTTGTTCTGCCACCTGTTTTTGTAAATAAAATTTCATTGGAGCATAATCGTACTTGTTCATTTACTTACTGTCTATGGCTCTTTTTGTTCTGTAGTGGCACAACTGAGAATTTGTGACAGTAAAACCCGCAAAGCTGAAAAAATCTGTTATCTGGCTCTTTTTAGGAAAAGTTTGCTGATCCCTGGTCTAGAGGGAAGCATGAATTAGAGAAAAAGAAAAATGACATTTGAGTTAGAAGACTATGGTTTCTAATTCTTAATTTTTCTACATTATGGTCATGTAACTTGAAGCAAGTTTCTCCAGCTGGTATAAACTTTTCAGAAATGTCACAGAATTATTGTACATATGACATGAGATGACACATGTTAAAGCTTCCAGCATGATGGCTGACGCATAGTAAGTGCTCAATAAATATTAGTGCCTCTTACCCTCATCCAATTCAACCCCCTCATTTCACAGATGTATTCACTGAGAATTGGAGAGGTAATTTATATGAAGTTTTCACAATTAATTCTGAAGGTTTCACCAAAAACAGAATCTAAGATAATAACTTATAAATATTAAGGTGAGATTTTTGAGTTGTCCTAATTATGGTAGGTCTCTCTTCCTGGGTTTGTTGATTTATTGCTATTTGAAAAATAATGTTTCATTTTTCTATTCAATTATTTGGTTCTCTTTCCTCTCCTGGCATTTATATGCTCTTTGATATCTGTACTAGAGTTGCCTAGATAAAATACAGGACATTCAGTTAAATTTGAATTTCAGATAAACAATGAATAATTTTTTAAAAAGATTTTATTTATTTTATTTGACAGAGATCACAAGTAGGCAGAGGCAGGCAGAGAGAGAGGAGGAGGAAGCAGGCTCCCTGCTGAGCAGAGGCCCATTGCGGGACTTGATCCCAAGACTCTGGGATCATGACCTGAGCTGAAGGCAAAGGCTTTAACCCACTGAGCCACCCAGGCGCCCCGACAATGAACAATATTTTAATATAAGTATGCCCCATGCAGTTCAAAATTTAACTAAACATCTTGTAATTTTATTTGTTATGTATGACAACCCTGATCCCTACACATGCAGCCTTATATAACACAATTCTTGGGAAAAATAGTTATTAACATCCATAGCAAGCCTCAGTATCTTTCATACCTAAGATTCCAGTTATTCCTACTACTTAAAATTGAACCAGATCTTTGTTTCTATCATCACTGTTGTTCTACAGAATAACAGATACAGATACAGATAACAGATACAGGTCTATCTTTCCTTCTACCCCTTGCCCAACTTGTGGCCAATAAAGATTCTTATATAATGCGAATGTTCTTAATTTTTAGGATTATTAATTGGGAAAATAATCCAAGGTTCACTAAGCCCACTCAAGGTACATAAATGAATGAATGGAAGTAGTAGATAGTATTCTGAATAGCCTTGAGTTTTAAATTGAGCTAGTGATTTTAGGTATACATGGGAACTTCCTTTTGCCCCAGTACCTGGATCCTGTCCTGTGTAGGCTTAGTTTCTTCAGCAGGTCCTTATTAGCTCCCCTAGCTATCATTATTGATTTCTGCATTGGGTTGGCCACCTTTCCCTGACTTTTTGTGTCCAGGGTTTCATAGGGTCTAGCCTTACTGTGGTGGGAGTAGATGGCTTTTTCTATCTCTTTCTACCTCAGTATTGTCTGATTTTTGTGATCATATAATAGCCACAAAGGCTCCCATGTTGGTCCTTACTGAGGCTTAAATGATCGAGCAAACATGTTGATTAATTACCACATTAAAGGGTACTTAAGAGAGTTCACAGTCCTCAGAGAAACCTAAAGTCTCAATGTCAGTAGCTTATTTATCACTTGTTCAGTGATAAATAAAACTCAACCCAAGCCCTGCCCTCAACTCAGCACCCCCCAGACCCCAGTAGCTTGCCCCAGAACCCAAAGAGCAGTTCTGCCATACCCCTAGTCCCTAACCCTAACCCTTGGTTGGGTTTTCAGGCATCCATCTCTAGAGGCCTGGTCTTGATTTCCTCCATATGGGGAGACACAGTGTATACATTCCTGTGTTCTTGACTTTTTAAAAGCCTCTAATTGATATTAATCTTATAGTGCCTACATTAGGTTATAGATTGCCTACTTGACATACAAATTTTCATTGTCATTATTTATTGAATGTGGTAATTTAATGTGTTATAAAAAGTTCTCACAACCCGTGTTGAATTGTATGGATTTTCTCAAATAACTTTTAAAAATGTTATGTGAATGACAATGCTTGTGATTTGATTCTTAGCGTATCATGCTTAGCGAAATAAGTCAAGCGGAGAAAGACAACTATCATATGATCTCCCTGATATGAGGAAGTGGTGATGCAACATGGGGGCTTAAGTGGGTACGAGAAGAATAAATGAAAGAAGATGGGATTGGGAGGGAGACAAACCATAAGTAACTCTTAATCTCACAAAACAAACTGAGGGTTGCTGGGGGGAGGGGGTTTGGGAGAAGGGGGTGGTATTATGGACATTGGGGAGGGTATGTGTTTTGGTGAGTGCTGTGAAGTGTGTAAATCTGGTGATTCACAGACCTGTACCCCTGGGGATAAAAATATATGTTTATAAAAAATAAAAATAATAAAAAATAAAAAATAAAAAGAGAGACACAAACCAAAAAAAAAAAAAAAAAAAAGAAGCATTAATTTCTTGCAGGTTTTATTTTTGGAATTGAAGTTGTCACCAAATGGAGAAGTACAATACCAAGGCAGCAAGAAAACTTTGGGTTCTACCAGAGAGGGAATGACAATGGGCACAAGCTAAAGCTGGGAAAACAGTTCAGCACTAGTAAGGTGCTCTTCAGGACAGTTGCAGGGCAGAATTTGATTTACTTTTAGCACTCTGGTGTCTTGAAAGAAAGCTGATGAAGTCAAGACCCAGCATAGCCCATTGTTTGAATGTATCCAGATTAAAACAAATTAGTTTGTGTTTTGGCTCCCTGCAAAAACTGCAGAGACATTCCATCATGGAAAATCTGGACCAAAATCTGATTTAGCAGTTACGTCCTTCCTATCATTAAAACAGTATAATGGTGTATGAACTCAGACCCACAGACATTATTTAATTATTGACATCTGATACTCTTGGACTTCAAGTGTAATATAATTTGAATAGTGTAGGAACATGAACAAAGATGTGGAAGAATTAAAAAAAGAAAGAACAAGTCATTACAAATAAACATTTTTTTTTCAATTATAGGGCAAAATTTATATACATTTTTCAATTATAGGGCAAAATTATAGGGCAAAAATTTTCCATGAGTTTAAGAATCTAGTCTACTAATTTCAAAGTGAAAGCGTAAATTACAATCCATGGAAACCATATGCTTAGGAGAGAAGAGAGAAAGTGCGTATTGTTACATTTTTACTGAATGAATTTTTAGTGAAATAATAAGGATAGAAAGTATCACCATAACAGGTAAGGAAAGAGCAGTTCAAGTTGCCATTTTGACCTTACTGTCATTAACTATGACTTACCTGCCCTAGGAAAGTTTCCACAGTTTCATTCTGTAACAAAACTTTTTGTTTTATCTTGCCCTCTAACCTCACAAGTTCCTGTTTCTTCACAGTTTACCCAAACTCTGTGGCATAGAAAGTTCAGAGTTTTAAAGATGAATGTCTTCTGACTTTCTTGATGTAGAAATGATCAAAGTATTAGGGCAAAAGGAAAAGAATGAGAAACTTCCAATCACATGAGAAGAGAGGAAGAAAATATAGACAAAGGAAAGACATGATATAGATTCTTGGCTGGTGTGAGACTGGGCAGTTATAGTACCTTGTTAAGTTGACGTCTTTTTTTTTTTTTAAAGTAGATCTAAATTGATATTATTTAGCATTAACATGTTTGCATTTTACCATCTATAGTTGCTATAGTTTTATCATTATGGGGATGCAAAAACCCAAAGCGTAATTTTGAGTTATAGATATAGGAGTTAACAAATTTAGTTTTGAGGTTATATTATTTACCTAAGGGAGAGTCTAGTTTGGTATGGAATTTGGACAAGAATCTGATCTTACTTCATTATATTTCTTTGGCAAGATGTTTTAAATAAATTAAAGGGATTACATTGTTTTCCAGGCTTGATATTAGAATGGAGAAGAATCACTAATGCTATTACTAAAGTGGTCTTTCCTCTGCAGCGGGAAAAGCGTCTAAATCTTTTTCTCGGAATGGAAAGAATCTATCCTGTATCACAGTCACACACTACTACAGGTAATGAGAAATCTAAAATATGGATAATACTCAATTTTGAAAGAAAACTTTTCATATATAATATTTGCTTTGATAACCGAGGAATTCAAGTGTTGATCATTGGATTCTGTGAAGTCCCATAAACATTTATGTAACACATTCTACATCCCAAATATAGATGGATACTATTTGCAGAGATGAGATTTAGTTAGAGTTCCAGCTTTCAAGTACTATATAGAGTAACTAGAATGTCTGCAACTGTGCTTCAGATTAATACTTATTTGAGTTAGTCATCTAATTTCAGTCCAGACCCTCTCCTGAACCTCCCGAGTCTGATGAATCTAGGTAATGCTGGAGAGCATCTGTGTAATAGATAAGTATCTTATTTTTCTTAACCAGAAAAGAGCTGTAGAGTCTTTTGGGTATCTTGTAGCACTCTTGAGATGGGTATGAGTAACCTAACCTAGTAAAGAAGAAAGGATTCTTGTGCTAGGCAGTGCAAAGCTAAGTATCTGCCAAATGTAATGTGCATTAGAAGAAAGGACAGCATTAATTCTCATCAGAGAGACAGTTTAGGTTGGCAGTGTAGAATGTGGGCTTTGATATCAGACTTTTACAAATTTTGAATCTTTATTCAAGGTAGCTTTGTGCCTGAGTGTCCTCCTGTGTAAAACACAGTAATAATAGTCTCACTTCACCAGGGCATGCTGAGGATTAAATAGGCTAATACATTTCAAGTGTTTCGAATAGAGCAGAGCACTTTGTGCGGGCTCCTTACCAGCTGTTGCTGTTATTACAGAAGGAGGCACCAGGAGGAGTTGCTTTTTTTTTTGTGCTGTTTGTTGCCTGTTCTAAACAAACTCTTTTCCTTCTTCCGTATTTAGCTAAGCTCTTAGATCACCATAGCCATTTCTTGCCCTGATGGTGTTTAAATTTCGAGATATATGCTAATGATGTAAACTTACATAAAATAAATCCTTGGTAAAAAACCAAAACCAGCCCGGAGTTTCTAAAGGTGTTGCATTTATCTGTTGCTTATAAAGTATAAAGAAAGACATCAATTTCTTTTTTTCTGATTGGTTTTCACCATACTATGCCTACATTTAAAGAATATTTTGGAAATACAAGCTTACCTAAGCAAAGCAAAGCCATTTCATTAGAATTCATCTCCATGATGTTACATTCATGTTTTAGAATTTATTTTTGCCATCTTGTCTGCTAGTGTTAGTCTAATTAATTCAAAAAATAGACCTGAATATTAAATATTATTATAGAAAACAAGACAGTGTGCTGAGGCAACAAGAGACTTGAACGCCTTCTGCTGTCAGCTAGTTTTATAAACATTGAGAAGGACATTTAATGGTAATAAGTATATTAATATCTACCATTCATTGAGCACTAATTTTTCTTAAAAGCTAAATAACAAGGACATATATCAGGGGTTTGTTCAGAAAAAGAGTATCCAAGGTACCTAAAATGTCTGACTCATCAAAAGAAGATGAAATTATATATACTAGCTGGTAGAGAGCCATTACAATGAAGAGTATATTATAAAACAGAAGATTTTGTGTTGCTATATATGTATTGTAAAACTGTAATAACAAAATCAGTTCCCCCAGACTCTTTGAATAATGCTTCCGTGTTTCAGAAAAACTCAACCAATAAATAAATAATCTGTAAAATATTTGGGGGGGAGAATAAAGGCTATAAGCATTAAAACATAGAGCTTTTTCTTTCCTAGAAAGTTCATTAATCTGATTCTAGTCTCTAGCTTTGTCAGTGCTACCACTGGTTCTCTTGTTTAGTGAGGATGGTGAAAAAGGAAAGTGGCCAGGTGACGTCCGGCAAGTGATGTTCTAGTCATCACTTCTCATTACTCCATCTTCTACAGAGTAGCTGGCCCCTTGGGCCCTGGGTTATCCCTTTCCAGCAGTCCATTGCTCTTTTGCTGCAGATCCTCTCTCTGTGTCTTGTGTATTCCTGAGTTTTGAAGGTTTCTGACAGTCATTTTTCCTAGGATCCATTTAAATAGTCTTTACTCATTAATACCCCTGCTAACAGTCATATAGTGCTGACAGCTGGTATTCATTTTAGCACAGAACTACTTCAACCTATTGAATTACTTCTCATCATGGGCTTGTTTTCTAGAGAGCTAGGTTAATGTAAAACATTCTATTGCAGTTGATGCATATATTCACTTACATTAGGATTGGTCTTGTACTTATTTTATCCTTGTTAGATGCATGAACATAATGAAAAACATTTAAATACAAATTTAGTTTAGCATTGGTGAAAATGCATAATTCAGAAATATAATTACTGTGAAAATAAATGTCAGATCCCCTCAAACATCTCAATTTTCTGACTTCATTCTCTTTGATTTTAGGATGAATAACCTTTACAGAACCAAATATTCAGAATGTGCCAAGAGATTTTGAGATCAAAATGACAACACTAGTAGGAGAGAGTCCACCTTCCCAAGCCCTACTTCCCATGAACAGGTAGATGCTATTTCTCTTTATTTGTGTTATATACTTTTGTGAGTATGAAAGCCTCAAAATAAGACTAGTGGACAAAATAATGAAGTTAGTTTAATTTTCTGTTCTGGGCATACACATTTCTAGGTAATATCCATTTAAAATCCTGAGTCTGTCTATAAAAAAGCAGGTTGATGGTGAAAGGCTGAAAACCTGGACCACTAATTAAATAATCAGCATGATGTGCTTTTCTAACTCAAATGCTACAGAGAAGAGTTTAACTATGTCAAAAGCCTCTCCCCCTCTGCTCTCCCCAAATTCACATGATGGGAAGGAAAAGCATAGATAATTTATGTTAGATATGGTCAAAAAGATTTGTTGACTTGAGATAAATGTCAGTAATTTTTTCAGAAGCAGTTTGTGGCAAAAGCTATTACAGATATGCCTTATTTTCTTTAATTAAATGTTTGCTAAAAAAGAAAATCTAGTATCTATGTTAAGCTTTAAAGTGAGTTTCAAACGATAAGGTTTTTAAGTTTTCTAGATGAAACTGTTGACTTCACTGTAAAATGAGACCTTCCCCATATATTTGAGACTGCTTCATGTCTAGCTGCTGAAATTGTTTGACTGACGGAGGAAGAGATAAAGAGTCGTGGCCTGAACTGTGGATAGTAGGCATAGATGGAGGAGAGAACCCCAGACAGAGGAATGCCATTTTCAGTCTGCATACGGCATGTTTTTGTGCCTTTTCCAGGTAAGATGATAGATGGTTTTTTGAACTTCTCAATGCTGTAGAAATGGTTTTCAAAGCACTGATAAAGCCTGCATTATGAATAAAACTCAGAAGTATGCATTGGTCCCTCCATCTTTCCTCTCTTTGGTGTAGCCTGTTTTTACCTTTGTGTAGTCAGGTTGTCAGTCACCATTGTCCTCATGATCTGCTCTGTGGAAAACTCCTGTGGTGTATGCTTGTAAGCAACAGTCTACAGAAACCATGTTTTCCAACGTGATTGTAAACTTTTTTTTTGCAAAGTCCAGCAGATTTCATTAGTCCTTGTACTCTTTGACAGACTCTTGTGCAGACTCTTCTGTACAGCATTTATACTGTTAATTAACCCTCCGTTTCCTCAATTTCTGTCCTCCCTTGATCTCAAAGGGCACAATTTTCTTGTTTCTCTGACTTGCTTTGCTCTTTTGCTTCTATCCTTTCCATACCACTGTTTTCTATTGCAGGGGTAACCCCCAAGGCTGCCCTTCTCTTGCCTAACCACTCTTTAGTACTCCAGACAACAGGCCTTTCATGAAAGGTTGAACTCAATAAACTCTAGTCATGAGACATTTGGAAGTCAGGATCTAACTCCTAAATCATCCCTACTATTTCTATATGAATTTGTGCCTTTATCTTCTGCTGGTTGGCAGGTCTGGGTGAGTGCAGCTAACTATCTGAATTGGTTTTAATTCTGTCAGAAAATATTCTAAGGGGGAATCTAGGTCCGTGACAGTGTCACCTGGTTGGTAATTTTCCGTTTTGCTCTCTCAGTGTAAACTATCAGCACTATATCATTGTAACCATCTTTAAGTGTTCAGTTCTCTGGCATTAAGTACCCATCATGGTTGTTTGTGCATCCATCACCACCATCCACAACTGAAACTCTCTATTGAACAGTTACTCTCCCTTCCATCAGCCCCTGGTCCCTGGCAGCCACCATTCTACTTTCTGTCTCTGTGAATTTGACTTCTTGAGGTATCTACTATAAGTGCATTATACAGTATTTGTCTTTTTGTGTCTGGTTTATTTCTCTTTGCATCATGTCTTCAAGATTCATCCATGTTGTAGTATATGTCAGTATTTCCATTCTTTTTGGGTGCCTGGCTAGCTCAGTGGATTAAGCCTCTGTCTTCGGCTTGGGTCATGATCCCAGGGTCCTGGAATCAAGCCCTCTGCTTGATTCCTCTGTATCTGGCTCTCTGCTCAGTGGGAAGCCTGCTTCCCCCCCAGCTCTGCCTGCCTCTCTGTCTACTTTTGATATCTCTCTCTCTGTCAAATAAATAATAAATAAATAAAATCTTAAAAAAAAGAATTTCAGTTCTTTTTAAGGCTGAATAATATTTGATTATATGTATATACTTTATTTTGTTTATCTGTTCATTCATCAATTTATTCTTACTTAAACAATAAAATTGTGTTTAACATGACCAATTTTATACTGCTTTAAAAAAATTTTTTTAAGTTCATTGAAATTAAACATATATGGATTAAATCTGAAAATTTCTGTCATTTAAATGTAGT
Organism: Mustela nigripes; assembly: GCF_022355385.1. Lineage (NCBI taxonomy): Eukaryota > Metazoa > Chordata > Mammalia > Carnivora > Mustelidae > Mustela > Mustela nigripes. Next base: position 152,190,285 of record NC_081558.1, read on the forward strand.
GTTTAGGGGCACCTGGGTGGTTCAGTGGGTTGAAGCCTCTGCCTTCGGCTCAGGTTGTGATCCCGGGGTCCTGGGATCGAGCCCCGCATTGGGTTCTCTGCTGAGCAGGGAGCCTGCTTCCCTTCCTCTCTCTCTGCTTGCCTCTCTGCCTACTTGTGATCTCTGTCTGTAAAATAAATAAACTCTTAAAAAAATAAAATAAATGTAGTGTTTAGTCCATTGGCATCTAAAGTAATCATTGGCATACAGTTGGTTTAACTCTACTGTCTTGTTATTTGTGTTTTATTCTATCTGTTCTTTATTTTTTAAAGCTTTAAGTGACCATTTTTATTGTGCTTCTTATTTCCTCTATTGTCTTATTAACTATCTTAGATATTTCAGAGTATTCAATACGTATATATGTATTCCATCACGTACTGTCTTTAATAATCTTATACCACTTCATCTGTAAAGTTTTTTTCTATTTCCCCTCTTACATAATAGATTTAATTTCTATGATTTATAAACTCTACCATACAGTTATTATTTTTGCCTTAAAAAGTCTATTATCTTTCAAAGAAAGCAAGAAATAAAAAAGTGTCTTTTCTACCTGTCCACTTTTTACCATTTCTGGCACTTTTCATTTCTTGGAGTAATTCAAGTACTTCCTCCAGAGTACTTCCTTTAAGATTTCTAATAATGCAGTTCTACTGACAGTGATTTATCCCAGTATTCCCATGTCTCTAGATTTCTTTTGTTATCCTCACTTTTGAAAGATAATTTTATGTGACTTAGATTTCTAGATGTACAGTCCTTCTCCTTCAGCACTTTAAATATATATTTCCATTAGCTCCTGGTTTGTATTATTTCTATTGAGAAGTATACCGTCATTTTTCTTGCTCCTCCTCTAAGCATAATACAACCAACTTTCCCCTGGATGCTTTTTAAATTTTGTTATTGAGACTCTTTGGGTAGTTTTTCATGCTTTGCTTCTAAGACTTTTGAGTTTGCTGGATTTCCTAAGTTGGCTTAGTTATTTTTTTTTTAATATGCGTGCTTATATTTTTCAGTAAATTTGAAACATTTTCAATCATTATATCTTGTAAATTTTTAATTTTTTATATTCTTTAATTTTTAAAAATATTTTATTTATTTATTTGAGAGAGAGAGAGAGAAGCAGAGGAAGAGGGAGAAGCAGTCTACATGCCAAACAGGGAGCCCAATGTGGGGCTCAATAACAGGTCCCTGGGATCATGACCTGAGCCAAAGGCAGGTGCTTAACCAACTGAGCCACCTAGGCACCCCTCTTATAATTTATTAAAAAGATTATTTATTTTAGAAAGAGAGTAAGAGAGTGTGCACAAGCATGGGGGTGGGGCAGAGGGAGAGAATCATCAAGCAGACTCCCCTGCTGAGCACAGAGCCCCATGCAGGACTTGATCCATGACTTATGAGATCATGACCTTAGCTGAAACCAAGAGTCAGACTCTTAAATGACTAAGCCACCTAGATGTCCACTTGTAATATTTTTTGTTCATTTTTCTCTCCTCTCTCCTTTCTTCTTGTTGCTCCAAATATACATATGTAATACCACTTGGTATTGTTCCACAGGTCACTGAAACTTTTTTCTTTTTTATTCTCCCTCTTTTTTTTTTTTTATTCTGTGCTACAATGTATATTTTCTACTGACTGTTAAATGTTCATGGATTTCTCTTCTACAGTGTCTAATTGCTGTCTCATCCTTCTAATGAATTTTACATTTCAGATATTGTATTTTTAGTTTTATAATTTTCATTTGATTTTTTTTTTTTAAGATTTATTCATTTGACAGAGAGAAATCACAAGTAGAGAGGCAGCCAGAGAGAGAGAGAGGGAAGCAGGCTCCCCGCCGAGCAGAGAGCCCGATGTGGGACTTGATCCCAGGACCCTGAGATCATGACCTGAGCCGAAGGCAGCGGCTTAATCCACTGAGCCACCCAGGCGCCCCTTCATTTGATTTTTGTCTGATTTTTATTACCTTATAGCAATTCACTATTTATTACATCATTATATGCATATTTCTTTAAACTCCTGAACATTATCTATGGTAGCTATTTAAAATTCCATCATCTCTTAATTTGGGGGTCATTTTTCTATTGATTAAATATTCTCCTGCTCAGCGTCACATTTTCCTGGTTCTTCTTATGTCTCATATTTTTTTTTAAATTGTGTGCTGGGCATAATGGTTGCTACATTATTGACTTGGGATTTTGTAGTCTTCATTAGTAACATTTTCTTCTGGCAGATGATTACTTTCACATTCAGCTTGGTCATTTTGTGATTTTTAAAACTGTGTTAGCAAATGTTTATAGTGGCTTTTTTTACAATCAGATTAGCCCTGATTATAAGCTGTGGCCTTGTTGAGGTCTCTACTTGGTGCTCAGTGTGTTAACAGGGTCTGTCTACTCGGTCTGGTCACAGCTTGAACATCTCTCAACATTCAAGAGGTTATTATTCAAGTAGTTGATCAGCTGACAACTATGTGATGGTGGCTGTTTCTTTGGTAGTAGTTATTTCTTTAGTATTGTTTTTTGCCTGGTTTCCTGAACTTTCTCGCTCCTTTAGTACTTGGTCAAATTACCACAAAATTCTAGCCTCCTCAGTAGGCATAAACTCTAGTCTCTTTCCTCAGCTCAGAACATAGTGCTTTGTTTCATCTCTTCTTCCCTGCAATGTGTTCTGGTAAATTCCTCCTTTCAGAAAACTGAGAGAGTTGCATGGCTCCCCTTGTCTCCTTTCTCCTCCCTGCTTCTTAGAGACTGTAGTCCTGCACTGTCTATTCCAACACCTGAAAACAGATTTGTCAGTTTTTTTCTTATTTATGGCAGGAAGGCCATAAAAGTTATGGTAATTTATTTTATATTATTATATATTTTTAAGTTGTTCATTCATTCTACATAGTTTCAAAATCAAAGTATATGAAAGGTATGTATTGAGAAGTTTGCTTCCTTCCATGTCCTAGCTATCCTATTGTCTACAGCTCTTCTAGATGACCTCCTATATGAGTTTCTTATATATTCCTGTAGTATTTTTTATGCAGAGGTAAGCAAATATGAATATATATTTTCTTCCTCTATTCTTACACAAAAGTAAAGACTCCAGATACACTGTTATGTATCTTTTCTCATGTAATGTTTTTATAATGGAAAGTTGTGATTATCAGTAAATAAATTTGAATGTAAACCAGTTTAATCTCTGTGCAGGTCATCTGTGTAACAAACTATGGATTTGCTGAGTCACAGAGTAAACCTGACCAATTTTGATAGATATTGTTGAATTGCATTGTAGTAGGGGACAGTGACCATTTAGTTCCCAATAACAGTAAGTGTTTCTTTCTCAGCCTTGCCACAGAATGCACTGTCCAATTTCTGGATTTTTCAGTAGAGAAAAATTGTTTCTTGCTATAGTTTTAGTTTACATCTCTTTTATTGTGAATGAAGTTGAGCATTCTTTGGTATGTTTAAGGTTCTTTTGGTTGTTTCTGTGAACTACTTGTTTATATTTTCTCTTGTTCTTGATTTGTAGCATGCCTTTTTTATAATATGGCAATGAGTGTGTGGTGATATCAGTCGCATTTTCCCTCCTTTTTTCTTAGCCATAATCTTTTAAATTTTATTTTTGCCATATATATCTAATCCAGTAATTTCCATTACATAGGTAAGCCTCTGAATCCTCTAAGTAACCCTTCTCCACATATCAACCCCTTGTTTCCACTGAGTGCTTTTTTTCTTTTTAATTTTTATTTAATTTTTTTATTTAGGCTTTATTTTTTCAGTGTTCCAAGATTCATTGTTTATGCATCACACCCAGTGCTCCATGCAATACGTGCCCTCCTTAATACCCACCACCAGGCTCACCCAACCCCTCACCCACCTCCCCTCCAAAACCCTCAGTTTGTTTCTCAGAATCCACTCCACAGTCCACTGAATGTTTTTATTGTCAAAGCAGAGCACATGTTTCTCTCCAGCCCACTTACAATGTGCACACATTGCAAACCAGTTTCTTCATTCATTCATTCAACAACTATTTAAGGAGCTATGAAGTATCGGAACTGTGCAAGGTTTTTTTTTTTTTTTTTTTTTTTTTTTTTTTTTTTTTTAATGTTTTCTTTATTTATTTGAAGAGAGAGAGAGCACAAGTAGGCAGAATGGCAGGCAGAGGGAGAGACTCCCCACTGGTCAGGGAGCATGACATGGGGCTCGATCCTAGGATCCTGGTATCATGACCTGAGCTGAGGGCAGATGCTTAACTGGCTGAGCCACCCAGGTGCCCCATGCATAAGGGTTTGCATAGAATGCAAAAGAAAATTAAGTATCCCATCCCTAATGGCTCTGTGCTATGTGGGAGAGGCACAAAAGAACCATTTTAGATTATGTGTCAAATGCTACAGAAACATTGAGGAAAGCACTAGCATAGTGGTTTAAGGGGCAGAAGTCAGGGGTGGCTTTACACATATTACATATACTTGAAAACTGAACAGAAAAAAAATTATCTAAGTTACAGAACTGAATTGCATCACATTAAGAGCAAGATTTTAACTTTTGGGCACATAATGTCTTTTTTTATGTTCAGTTAGCCAACATATAGTACATTATTAGTTTTTGATGTAATGTTCAATGATTCATTAGTTGCATGGCTCTCTTCACCACAGGTGTCCTCCTTAGTACCCATCATCCGGTTATACCATCTCCCAACCCCTCTCCTTCTGTAACCCTGTTTGTTTCATGGAGTCCAGAGCCTGGTTTGTCTCCCTCTCTGATTTCCTCCCCTTCAGTATTCCCTCCCTTCTCTAATCTTATGGTTCTAAGTTAGAACTAAATTTCTGTCATCCTGCTCAGTTGCATAAAATGTGGACTTATTTTTGTACCAGCTTTTCTAAAATCATTTCTATTTCAGGTGGCTTAATATTAGCTGCTGTTTACTCTCAACTTGAACTGAGGATCTTGGCTCATTTATCCCACGATCATTGCCTCATTCAAGTATTAAACACTGGGGCTGATGTTTTCAGGAGTATTGCAGCTGAGTGGAAGATGATTGAGCTAGAGTCTGTTGGGGATGATCTGCGGCCACAAGCAAAGCAGGTGAAATGTTTAGCATATATGAGAATATTAATGATTTAAAAAATTTTAAAAATGCCTTGATCATTTGCAGTTGGGGAATAATGATTTCTCCATCTGTGGATCTTTCAAACCATATTCAGCTGAGCTTGTCTCATGGTATTCATCATACTCTCCTTCATAGAGTCAGTAGAAAGAATCAGCTAGACTTTGTCTGAGGCTAGCTCACATAAGGAAAGCCATCCACATTAGTGGTAGATATCGTGGTGGTAGTAGTTGTTATTTATGTGTATGTATGTGTATTTTTAAAAATGTCTTTCAAGTCTGTAAACAGTTTCATATTTTTATTTTTATAGGTGTTCTCTAAATGTTTATTGAAAAAGAATCACTGAACTGTGGATTATAATTAATAACTGATAGCTTTTTTGTTTTTTGAGATCATTGGTTAGCTAAACACATGTGAAACTTTATACTGTCCTTGGACTTTTTAAGGGGGTCCTTATTAGTTCTTACTCTTGGATGACTGTTACGCACAGAGAAAGTCAAAGGCCACATTTATACCATTTTCTGGCCTCTATTGACACTGATACTTCTTTTGCCACTTGGTCTGTGGGAAATCTGAAGCCATTTTTGAAAAATAGGATTGCTGGCTGAGACAAAAAACCATCACTCCCACTTTTACGATCCCGCTGTGTTAGTTTTGCATTTATACTTCTAGTTACTCACAGCTGTAAGTCTTGACTGGCTCATTAGACATGAAACCCCTCCTCTCAGCCATTGCCTGTTCAGCACCAGCACATGTTTCTCCCACTCTTTAGAAAACCAGCTTTGCCCTCTCTGTTTAATAATCTCTGGGCTCCTGCATTCAGCAAGAATTGAACCTTGGATAAAGAACTAATGTTCCAATATTTAATATTATTAATAATAAACCCATGAAATAGGTACAATTATTATTGCCATTTTAAATAGGCATAAAGGGAAGCACCAAAAGTTAGTAATTTGCTAAAGATCATACAGCTATAAGTGGTGGAGCCAGGATGAGCTCAGAATGCCAGAACTTAGACATGCTGACTTTATCATCTAAACACTCATCCACTGATGATATCTGCCTCTTTTTAATAAGTTCTTACATGAGTTAATAGTGTTTATGTTCTGCACCATCTACTCCTTGGGTCTGACTGAGATCTCAGCCACTGCTGTGTACTAAAAAAAAAAAAAAATTAAAAAAGAAGCAACAGTAAAAAAAAAAAAAAAAGTAGAACCACCAAAAAGGAAAAGATAAAAGGATGGAAAAAAAATCCTTCTCAATGTATTAAAAAAGACAGGTAAGGACAAAAACTTGTAGTTGTTTTATCAAAAAAAAAAAAAAAAGTAGCTTATGGACTCTGATGATCATCTTTTACAAATTATATTTTAAAATTATATTTAATGACATTTATATGAACTTGCTTTATGTTAGTTTTCTGAACATTTAGAGGTAATAATTTAGTAATCTTCACAATTCCATGATGCAGGTATTACTATCCTCATGGATGAAGAAGTCAAGATACAAGAGTTTAGGTAGCTTCTGCAAGATAATCTTATAAATTCTGGAACTAGGATATAAACTGGTTATTTGGAACTAGGATTTAACTAGTTAAACTTGTTAACTATTTATTTAAACTAAATACTTATTATTAAATTTACAGTTTCCTACTGACCTGTTTAGACTATTTCCTTCTACTACTCCCCAAATTTCCTCAGGAACTTGTTTAACCCAAATGAATTCTGCAATTGTGGGATATCAGGAGGCATATTTATTTCCAATCAAGTATTCCCTATTGTCGAACCCTGAAGCCTTCTCTTCCTGCTCTGTCCTATGCAGGAGCCAGGATAGGAATGTTTGTAATGCTTCTCTTTCCTGACTCCTGGGTGCTTGTCTAAGCAGAAGTTAATGAGGTATTATTATGAGAGTAGAAAGCTACTCTGAAGACTACTGGATACATGACAAAGAGTCAGAAATAAATCTTCCTTTTAAATCACTAGGATTAGTTTCTTAAAACACACACATTCACAATTATTCATGTTCTTCCCCTTCCTCCCCCAGCCTGAAAGAATTGTTAAAAGGCAGAAAAGAGAAAAGATGTTTTCTGGATATCAGGTTATATGAATTTAACCTACCAAAAGCAGATCTAATCATTTCTTTGACACACTATGAAATAAAATGTTTACCAAATTTCAATCCTGATCAACTTTTTATATTTGCAGTTTATGTAGTTATGACCTTTACTTTACTTACTGAGTGTGATGACTCCTTTTCAAATTTGCTATGGAATCATTTATGGAATGGGTACTAAATCTTTGGCAGAGCAGATGGGCATTAAAGAAAATGATACATTGATTCCTTCAAATCCCGATATACAGGTAAAGAAACATTAATTATTAGTTATCTTTTAGATACTAGTCAATTATCTTGCCATATTTTTTTTAGATTTTTTTAAAAGATTTTATTTATTTATTTGACAGACAGAGATCACAAGTAGGCAGAGAGGCAGGCAGAGAGAGAGAGAGGAGGAAGCAGGCTCTCCTCTCAGCAGGGAGCCCGATGCGGGACTCGATCCCAGGACCCTGAGATCATGACCTGAGCCGAAGGCAGCGGCCCAACCCACTGAGCCACCCAGGCGCCCTTATCTTGCCATATTAATTGAAAAAATAGTGTTACAAAATTTTCTGTTAACATTTCTATTACTGAAAAGTTTCCCCCAGATATTGTTAATTAAATAACATCATCCTTATGATTATTTGCTAAAATGGTCTTTTTTCATAAAAATAGGAGCAAAAATGGGATTAAAAAAACCCAACTGATGTATATGCTAGTTTGTCATTGTGAATATGCCATAAAGTCTTGGAATTGTGCTATGCTTTAGGTTTTAATAGCTTCAATTCGAAACAGTAAACCATTGATTGAATGTACCTGAAACTATGAAAGAACAAGAGCAGTTTGAGTATTATTGTTTAAATTATCTTGTATTTTGGCAATTTATTGAGGTACTATTTATATACAATAAAATTAACCCTTTTAAGATGTATATTTGTATAAGTTTTGGCAAATACACAGAGTCCTATAACCTACATCACAACATAGATATGGAATCATGACCATATCATCCCAGAAGTTTACTTCATACCCTTTGTAATCAGCCCTGACCTCAGTCCCCAAAAAGAAAACTTTATTCACGTATGACATGATCTTATACATAAAAAATAATTTCGATTCTACGAAACAACTACTAGAACAAATAACTAAACGTTTTTTTTTTTTAAGATTTTATTTATTTATTTGAGAGAGAGCACAAGCAGGCGTTGGGGAAGTGGAAGAGGGAGAGGGGAAAAGCAGACTCCCTTCTGAGTGTAGAGCCAGGTTGGATCCCAGGATCCTGAGATCATGACCGATCCAAAGTCCGTGGCTTAGCCTACTGAGCCACCCAGGTGCCCCATCCCCATATAAAGTTAATTTGTAAAAATCAGTTGGATTTTTGTATGCTAGCAATTAGTGAATGGAGTAAAAATAAAACCATTATGATAACATCAAAATACCTGAAATATGTGGGATAAATTCAACAGTATATGCAAGACTTTACTGAAAACTCTAAAACAATCCTGAAAGAAATCGAAGATACTTAAGTAAATGTGAGGTTTACCATGTTAATTTATTAGAAGGCACAATGTTATTGTGATGGCAGTTTTCTATAAATTGTCCTATAGATTCAATTTAATTCCAGTCAACAGTCTATTAGATTTTTGTGTTGAATTTGACAAATTGATCTTAAATTTATATGGAAATTAAAAAAGCCTGGAAAAACTAGGAAAATTTTTTGGGGAAAAATACAGTGTTGAGTACTAACACTCCCTGGGTTTAAAACTTAGTATAAAACTATAATAATTAAAGTAGGGATAAGGGTAGATATGAAAAAAAAAAAGGGTCACAATAAGGGTTCAGAAATAGACCTATCGTGAGTGCTGGGAAGTGTGTAAAGCTGGTAATTCACAGACCTGTACCCATGGGGCTAATAATACATTATATGTTAATTAAAAAAAAAAAAAGAAGACCTTCAAAAAAAAAAAAAAGAAAGAAATAGACCTATACATATATGGTGGCTTTATTTTCAACAGTCACCATGGTTAACTCAATGGAGCATGGTCATGTCAACGATTGGTTCTAGAACAACTGGAGACCAGTATGGGAAAAAAATGAACTTCAACTATTATCTTAGACTGTATTCCAAAGTTAGCTTTATATGGAGCATAGACTTAAAAGCTAAAACTATAAATCTTCCAGGAGAAAATTGGTGAAAAACACTTTGTGACATTGAGGTAGGCAAAGATTTTTTAGGTGATAATTACACCAAATTAAACATAAAATATAAACATTGGTAAAAGACACCATTAAGCAAATCTAAGGCAGGCCACAAAAGAGAAGATATTTTCAGCTCCTGTTGTCCAGTGAACTTGCATCAAGAATATGTAAAACACTCTTATAACTCAAAGCTGAGAAGGCAAACAATCCAATAAAATAAAGGTCAAAAGACACTTCACAAAAGAAGATGTATGAATGACCATGTCAAATGTTATCATCATTAGTCATCAGGGAAAAGCAAATTTAAACCACAAAGAGATACCATTACAAAAACACTAGAATGGCTAAAATAAAAAGCACTGTTTTTCTTTTATATTGCTGATAGAGTTATACAATGGTACAACCACTTTGGAAAATGCTATGACTCTTTGATACAGAGTGAAACAATTATGTAATCCTGCAATTTTAGTATTGCATATTTGTCCAAGAAAAATGAAAAAATATCCAAAGAAAGACTTATATGTGAATGCTATAGCAGTTTTATTCCTAACAACCAAATATCTATGAACAGGACCACGGTAACCAAACCAAACCAAAACAAATTTTGCTATATCTCTGCTGTGGAATACTACTTAGCAAAAGAAAGCAAACTCAAATGAGGATGTACAGCATAAGTCAATTTTTATGAATTTTAAAAACATGAAAAACCAAGGTATAGTGTTATAAAGCAGATCAGTGAGAGTTTGAGGCTGATAATGGAGGACTGACTGATAAAGGTGATAAAAATTTTTCGTATCTTGAAGTGTACCTTTGTTAAATGCATCTAACTATTCACCTAAAGTGGGTTCCTTCTATGGTATGTAAATTATATATCAGGATTGATTTTTTTGTTGTTACGTACATTCCAGTTAGTTAACATGCAGTATAATATTAGTTTCAGGTGTGCAATACAGTGATTCAGCACTTTCATACATCACCTGGTGCTCATCATTTAAGTATACTCCTTAATCCCCTTCCCTACTCACCCATTCCTCACCCACCTCCCCTCTGGTAACCATCAGTTTGTTCGCTAGAGTTGAGAATCTGTTTCCTGGTTTGCCTCCCCCAACCCTTCCCTTTGTTTGCTTTTTTAAAATAGTTCTTTCAGCCTATGAATGTTTGAGGACATCTGACAGGAGTCAGGTAAGAGAATTTGTAGAGATGCATTCTCTTCAATCTCATCATTTTCTTTGCTTTTCCCTCAATAATAACACAGTAATTCTTAAACAGAAAAGGTGAAAGCCTTATTGCTTTCTAATATTCTTATGCTGGTGGTTGAATACCACCAACAGCTTCTGTTGGTAGCATTTTCTCCCCTTCCTTTCACCCACAGTCTCCTCAAATGTCTCTCCTGTGCTAGTCACAAACGGAAATCCTCAAATGAGATGTTTTGGTTAAGGAGTTGTTAATGTTTATTATTTAGGATGAGCAGAGCTGTGAGAAAGCAGAGGTTGCACATATGAATAAAGATAGATCAGCACATATAAATAAAGATAGACCAGTTAGAGAAGACTTCTCTAACTCAGAGACAGGAATGTGCAGTGAAGACTTTGGCCTGCCGGGAACAACAAACTCACCCTGAAGATCTATAGGACATAATAATGAGCTATAGGACATAATAATCTAAGGACATAATAATGAGCCTATATTGCAAAGGATGAATGCTGGTATAGGGAATATGAATTTGTTTGAATAGTATACTATACATAGTCTTTTTAAACTTTGTAACTTTTTAAACTTTTAAGAAGTGAATTGTATATATTCCTAATGAAGTATTTATTATTCGTGTATTAATTTCAATTTGGTCCTATTTGGATTGTAGCTTAGATGCTAACAAGGAGCTGTTAATGTTTTAAGCCTGGAAGTGGTAAGACCAAAGACTAAAAGATTAACATAATCAAAGAGCAGAAGAAGCCTGTGAAAAGTACCATGGAATAATCTTAAAATCCTAGGTTTTAGTACCTGATTTGTTGTTCTGGAGTTTAGTTTCATGTTTTTTGTTCGTGATAGAGTTAGAGTATATCATTTCTTTTTTTTCTTTTTTTTTTCATTTATTTTTTAAATTTCTTTTCAGTGTTCCAGAATTCATTGTTTATGTACCACACCCAGTGCTCCATGCAATACATGCCCTCTATAATACCCACCACAAGGCTCACCCAACCTTCCATCTGTGGCCCCTCCAAAACCCTCGAATTGTTTTTCAGAGTCCACAGTGTCTCATGGTTTGTTTCCCCCTCCAATTTCCCCCAACTCCCTTCTCCTCTCCATCTCCCCATGTCCTTCATGTTATTCCTTATGCTCCACAAATAAGTGAAACCATATGATAATTGACTCTCTCTGCTTGACTTATACCAGTTAGAATGGCCAAAATCAATAAGACAGCAAACAACAAGTGTTGGAGAGGATGTGGAAAAAAGGGAATCCTCTTACACTGTTGGTGGGAATGCAAGTTGGTGCAGCCACTTTGGAAAACAGTGTAGAAATTTCTTAAGAAATTAAAAATAGAGCTTCCTTATGACCCTGCAATCGCACTACTGGGTATTTACCCCAAAGATACAGATGTAGTGAAAAGAAGGGCCATCTGTACCCCAATGTTCATAGCAGCAATGGCCACAGTCACCAAACTGTGGAAAGAACCAAGATGCCCTTCAACAGACGAATGGATAAAGAAGATGTGGTCCATATGTACTATGGAATATATATATATATATATATATATATATATATATATATATATATATATTTTCATCAGAAAGGATGAATACCCAACTTTTGTATCAACATGGATGGGACTAGAAGAGATTATGTAGATTATGTCATTTCTAAAGTTCCTTTAGTTTCTAACTTTCTGAGTCTGCAAAAAGGGAATGAAAGTTTATATGCAAAGTTTTTTTTTTTTTAAGATTTTATTTATTTGACAGAGAGAGAGAAATCACAAGTAGGCAGAGAGGCAGGCAGAGAGAGAGAGGGGAGAAAGCAGGTTCCCTGCGGAGCAGAGAGCCCGACGCGGGGCTCCATCCCAGGACCCTGGGATCACGACCCGAGCTGAAGGCAAAGGCTTTAACCCACTGAGCCACCCAGGCGCCCCTATGTGCAAAGTTTTGATGATACAATATAATTTGAAGAATCATGGTAGGGTTTTGGCATATTTCACTATATTGAAGATAGTGAATGAGCTTATTCAATTATTTTGGTTGCAATTATTTTTGTATTTTCTCTGTAGGCATTAATCAATTCATGAGAGAGACAGTGAAGAATTATAAAAGAAATGGGTTTGTTCAGACCATTTTGGGAAGGTGTAGATATTTACCAGGAATCCATGACAACAACCCTTATCATAAAGTTCACATATGTTGAAATGTCTCTGGATTTTTAGCTTAATATTTTAATGACATATGCTTTTTCTATAGACTAAACACTGCTAATTTTCCTTTTAGGGATCATTAGCATATTAATTGGATCTTCTGTTTCACTAAGGATTTTGAAGTGAAGGCTCATGCCTAAATTTGCTGAACATAGTCCTTAGAAGACTAATGTAAATATGGGTTCACTTAGTAATACTTCAAATACTTTAAAGATGTTCTGTTTCAGTAAACCAGTTACTTAGTAGTTTTGCTAATAAGTTATAAATTTAATTTTTATATCTGTTAATAGTTCTTTGTTTCAGTTATCATATACCAGTTTGTTGTATCACACCAAATTGCCAATGTTTCTAGAGATTAACCAATCATTATATGTGGTTCCTTCATTTTTGGTTCATTCTACTTGTGTGTTTGTTTTAAAAGCAGTGGCTCCACAGAGGTTAGTAGGATATCCAAAATATTGAAGAAGGCTGTTTTCTTAGCACCATTTTAAGTATTTATTGATGGTATGTGTTCAAATTATTATTAAAAACTCTGAAATCATTGGGATCCACAGAAAGTATTCTATGTATCTGAACATTTAAATTTCTATATAGTCCACATCTTCCTGTTTGAACTCCTTGTATTTCATCTTCTCCCAAAATTTCACATGTCAGTGCCCACTATACATTGTATATAATGAAAATTCCCAGCCCCATACTGCTAAACTTCTGTCTGGAGCAGGAAACCTTCAGAGCACTAGTGATCTTAGGGACCATGGAGGAATAGTTGGCTTTTTGTTATTTCTTCACTCTGTAGGCTCCCAAATAAGCAGACATCAAATATTTATCAGGCTTTTACCATATCTCTAAATCACTTGTCACTTAGGGGTAGATAGTTTTCTATTGGTCAGATGGAGTCAGCTAGTGGAAGGCTTTTAATGGCAGGCTGAAAAGTTAAGACTTGATCTAACAGGAGTTATGTTTCATGGGATTTTACATTATGAAAATTGGTAGATAGAGTCATATATGTAAATGAACCATGTAAGTTTTTGAAAATTAATATTTTTGCACCTAAAGATGTGAGAGTAAGCCTTTTCTTTTTTAAAAATTTTATTTTATTTCTTCTCAGTGTTCCAGAATTCATTGTTTATGCACCACACCCAGTACTCCATGCAATACGTGCCCTCCATAATACCCACCACCAGGCTCACCCATCCCCCCACCTCCTTCCCCTCCAAAACCCTGTTTGTTTCTCAGAGTCCACAGTCTCTCATGGTTTGTCTCCCCTCCAATTTCCGCCATCTCACTTCTCCTCTCCCTCTCCCAATGTCCTCCATGTTATTCCTTATGCTCCACAAGGAAGTGAAACCATATGATACTTGACTCTCTCTGCTTGACTTACTTCACTCAGCATAATCTCTTTTGGTCCCATCCATGTTATTATAAAAGTTAGGTATTCATCTTTTCTGATGGAGGCATAATACTCCATTGTACATATGGACCATATCTTCTTTATCCATTCATCCACTGAGGGGCATCTTGGTTCTTTCCACAGTTTGGCAACTGTGGCTATTGCTGCTATGAACACTGGGGTACAGATGGCCCCTTTTTCATTACATCTGAATCTTTGGGGTAAATACCCAGTAGTGCAATTGCAGGGTCATAGGGAAGCTCTATTTTTAATTTCTTAAGGAATCGCCACACTGTTTTCCAAAGTGGCTGCACCAACTTGCATTCCCACCAACTCTTTCTTTCTTTACAACCTTTCTTTACAACCTCGCCAACACTTGTCGTTTCCTGTCTTGTTGATTTTGGTCATCCTAACTGGCATATGGTGATATGTCAATGTGTTCTTTTTTTTTTTTTTTAAGATTTCATCTATTTATTTGACAGAGAGCACAAGTAGGCAGAGAGGCAGGCAGGGCAGGGGGGGAAGCAGGCTCCCTATTGAGCAGAGAGCCCAATGTGGGGCTTGATCCTAGAACCCTGGGATCATGACCCAAGCCGAAGGCAGAGGCTTTAACCCACTGAGCCACCCAGGCACCCCTCAATGTGGTTTTGATTTGAATCTCCTTGATTGCTAAAGATGATGAACATTTTTTCATGTCCCTTTTAGCCATTTGCATGTCTCCTTTGGAGAAGTGTCTGTTCATGTCTTCTACCCATTTTTTGACGTGGTTTTCTGTTTTGTGTCTGTTGAGTTTGAGGAGCTCCTTACAGATCTTGGATATCAGCCCTTGGTCTGCGGTGTCATTTGAGAATATCTTCTCCCATTCCATGGGTTGCCGCTTTGTTTTACTGACTGTTTCCTTTCCTGTACAGAAGATTTTGATCTTGGTGAAGTCCCATAAGTTAATTTTCACTTTTGTTTCCTTTGCCTTTGGAGACATATCTTGAAAGAAGTTGCTGTGGCCGATGTTGAAGGGGTTACTGCCTCTGTTCTTCTGTAGGATTTTGATAGACTCCTGCCTCACCTTGAGGTCTTTTATCCATTTTGAGTTTATCTTTGTGTATGGCATAAGAGAATGGTTGAGTTTCATTCTTCTACATATAGTTGTCCAAGTTTCCCAGCACCATTTATGAAGAGACTGTCTTTTTTCCAATGTATATTTTTCTCTGCTTTGTTGAAGATTATTTGACCATAGAGTTGAGGGTCCATATCTGGATTCTCTGAGAGAAAAACCTTTCAATCCAGATCTTTTAGGTGTCAAAGTTTAAACTGATTCATTATGTTGTTACTGAAAAAAGAAAAGAAAAGAAAATTCCACCCCTCTGAATTATGAATAAACATAATCAGATGCAAAATTTGGTTTTGGTTTGGTTTTACTTTTTGTTTAAACCCTTATTATACTGAAAAATACACATAGGGAAAATACAGGAAACAAATGTAAATTTCAGTATATTATCACAGAGCTACACCTGTGTAGCAACTACTCAAGTCACATAGAAAATCCTTTGATGTTTCCTAATCACTACCCACAGCCCTTCCAGGAATAATTGCTATTGTCATTTCTAAGCCTATAGTTTTATGTATTTTTGACCTCTTTCTACATCATGTGTATATATTCTTGCATCTAGCTTCTTTAACTCAAAATTGCTTAGGTAAGTCATTCATGTTTCATTTGGAGTAACTATTTTATTGTAATATATTCTATTATGTGAATATATCACAGTTTATCCATTTTTCCATTGATGGACATTTAAGTTTCCAGTTTAGAGTTTATTATTATTGTTATTATTAATTCAATTTTATTTATTTTTTTAAATTTAATTTTATTTTCCAGTGTTCCAAGATTCACTGTTTATGCACCACACCCAGTGCTCCATGCAATATGTGCCCTCCTTAATACCCACCAACAGGGTCACTCATCCTCCCTCTACCTTCCTCCCTTCCAAAACCCTCAGTTTGTTTCTCAGAGTTAATCTTGCTGTTTTGAAAATTCTTGTAGAAGGTCCTTGGTGTGCATATGTTTCCATTACGTTTGGTAAAGACCAAGTCATAGAATTACTGCTTCTTCAGCTTGAGTAGGTAAAGCCAAATGGTTTCTTATGGTGGTTGTAGCAATTGTTCTCATCAGAAGTATGTGCAAGTTCTCATTGCTCTGCAACCTTGCCAACAGTTGCTATTAAGATGATACAATTTTAGCTATTCTGGTGGGTTTAAAGTACTATCTTGTTAGTTTTACTTTGCATTTCCTTGAATACTAATGAGGTAAAGCAATTTAACAAATATATATTAGCCCTTAGCTATTTTTTCTTGGGAGAGTACTTTTTCAAGTTTTCTTGGTCATCTTTTGTTGTTGTTTTCTTTTTACTTTTTTTTTTTTTAAGATTTTATTTATTTGAGAGAGAGAACACACAAGTGGGGATGGGAGGAGAGCTGAGGGAGAGGGAGAAGCAGATTCCCAGAATCCCAAGATCAAGACCTTTGTTGAAAGCAGATACTTACCCATTTGAGCTACTCAGGCCCCCTGTCTTTTTCTTATATATAGGAGCTCATTATTGATTATATTTTTGGAAAATATTCTCTCCCACACTGTGTTTGGCTTTTGCATTCTTATCAGTAACTTTAGATGAGGAGAGGGAATTAATTTGGTTTATTCTTAAAATTTTTATTGAGAAATAACATGTACAGTGAAGGGTACAAATCCCTAAGCATAAAGCTGTAAGTCTTAATGTGTATACCCATATAACCACTATCTCAGTCATGACACAGAACTTTTCCAGCACTCAGAAGGATTCTTTATGTTCCCTCAAAATCAATACCATCCACTTCCCACCCCAGCACACACATAAAAGTATAGGGTAGTTTTGTATGAAGTTGAATTTTATTTAAGTGTAATTGTACCGTATGTACTCTTGGGTCTGACTTTTTTCGCTCAAATATAGGTTTGTGAGATTCATTAGTGTCATACGCACCTCTAGCTCATGTCTTTATTTAACTGACATTGTGGGAACACACCAACAATTTATTTACCTGTTTGAATGGTGGCAGAAATTTTCACTATTTCCAGGTTTTAGCTATCATTAATAAAGCTTCTATGAACATTCTTATTTGTGTCTTTTGGTAAACATATGCACCCAACTTCATTACCTTTAGAGTGGAATTGGTGAGTCATAGAATAAGCACATTTATGCCTGCAGTATATACTGCCTAACAGTTTTACAGAGTGGGTATCCCAGTTAACATTGCCATCAGCTCTGTTTATCTACATTCTTGCCATTGCTTACTGTCATTGTTCTTTTTAATTTTAGTCATTCTGGTAACTGTGTAATGGTACCTCACTCTGCTTTTTATTAATTAATTAACTAATTAATTAATTAATGTGTTATGTTAGTCACCATATAGTACATCATTAGTTTTTGATATAGTGTTCCCAGATTCATTGTTTACATGTAATACCCAGTACTCCATGCAATACAAGCCCTTCTTAATACCCATCACCAGGCTCACCCATTTTCCTACTCCCCACCCCGCCCAAAAGCCCTCAGTTTGTTTCGTGGAGTTCACAGTCTCTCATGATTCATCTCCCCCTCTGATTTTTGCCTTTCCCTAATGACTAGTGATGTTGAGCTCCTTTTTTGTTTATTGTCCATTTGGGTATCTTCTTTTGTGGAGGATATATTTAAGTCTTTGTCTCTCTTTTTTTGAATTAGCTATTTTTAACTGATTTATGAGAGTCCTTTATATATTCCAGATATGAGCCCTTTGCTTATGTAGATTTATCCATTTTTTATATTATTGTAGTATTTTCCTTGATCTGTTTTAACAAAGTTTTCTCTACCCCAATTTCAAGAAAATATTCAGTAGGAGCTTTTTTATTTTGCCATATATATTTGTATCTATAAATCAACCAAGAACTGGTTTTTATGTATTTTGAGAGACTGAGGGTCAAGGTCTTTCTCCTTCCCACTCAATGATTATACAGTTGTACCTAACTACTTATTGAAAAGACTGACCTTTCCCCCCACTACTTTACAGTGTCACCTTTGCCACAAGTTATATTTTCAAATATGGATGTGTTTTTGGATGCATTACTTTTGTCTGTTGTATTTGTTCATTATTTAGACAGTGCCACATTACCTTTGTGATACAACCTTGTAAGATGTCTTGATATATGATAAAGTAAGTCTTCTTATCTCGTTCTTTTGTTTGGTTTTCGAGTATTTGCCTGTTCTTGGTTCTTTGAATTGCCATATATGTTGTAGAAGCAGCACGTGAATTTCTAGACAAAAACAAAATCCTGTTGGGATTTTTTTGAGGTTGCCTTGAACTCATAGATCAAGATGGGATTAATGGACATATTTATACACTTGAGTTTTCTAATCCATGAACATGATCTATCTGTCAATTTATTTAGGTCTGTAGTTCTTAAATTCTCTTAATGTATAATTTTGGGGGAAGGGATCATATATGTATTTTTATTAGATTTATAGCTAGGTATTTGAAAATTTTGATGCTGTTACAAATGGCTTTTTTTTTTAACTTTTTTCCTACTTTTTAAACCTTTTCTAACTCTTTGCTACTGGCACTTAGAAATATAATTTTTTTTTTTTGTCTAGAAGCCTTGCAAATATTACTTACTAATTCAAAAATTAGTAGATACTTGCAGATATTCTTTTTTTTTTAATTTTTTATTTTTTATAAACATATATTTTTATCCCCAGGGGTACAGGTCTGTGAATCACCAGGTTTACACACTACACAGCACTCACCAAATCAAATACCCTCCCCAAAGTCCATAATCCCACCCCCTTCTCCCAAACCCCCTCCCCCCGGCAACCCTCAGTTTGTTTTGTGAGATTAAGAGTCACTTATGGTTTGTCTCCCTCCCAATCCCATCTTGTTTCATTTATTCTTCTTCTACCCACTTAAGCCTCCATGTTGCATCACCACTTCCTCATATCAGGGAGATCATATGATAGTTGTCTTTCTCTGCTTGACTTATTTCGCTAAGCATGATACGCTCTAGTTCCATCCATGTTGTTGCAAATGGCAAGATTTCATTTCTTTTGATGGCTGCATAGTATTCCATTGTGTATATATACCACATCTTCTTGATCCATTCATCTGTTGATGGACATCTAGGTTCTTTCCATAGTTTGGCTATTGTGGACATTGCTGCTATAAACATTCGGGTGCATGTGTCCCTTTGGATCACTACATTT